>NW_023458562.1:32255251-32285590 GCF_013731165.1 Rhagoletis pomonella
TAAAAACTGGGATAATTATTTAATGAGGATGCCACAAAGGACAAACAAAAAAAGGACCGTAACGAAGTGCAATACATTTCGCAGGACTGCTATTAACGTCAGCTGAATGAGTTTCGGGGGAGTCAAAATAAAAATATTTTGATTTAAAATTGAAAAATTGTCGGTTTTAGGATACAGTAAGGGTCATTTTTTCAAGTGACTTTTAAAATTTATCTGCACTTGAGAAAACGACCCTTAGTCGCCTAAATGAAAAGATCTTCGCTTTTGGTAAATATTTTACATATTTCGGAATAATATTTAAGAGGGTTGCCACCTGCTCAAAAAGTTAAAGTCAATTTAATAAACAAGTTAAATGAAATATTTGTATACAGGTACCAACGATAGCAGGTTAAGAACGCTTATTTTGTAAACATTTTTGAAGAGGATTGCCACCTGCTCGGCAGTTCAAAATCGTGTTGATTAACGAGCTAAATTACATTTTGTATAATGGGTATAATTAAGGGGTCAAATAAAATATTACTTATTTCACTTATTTCGAAATTAGTTTTAACAGCGTTGCCACCTGTTCGCAAACTCTAAATCAATTTGATAATTAATGTAATATGAATGTTAATCGAGAGAGGTTTAAGCAAGATTTACTTTTGGAATATTTTTGAAGATGGTTGCCACCTTTTTAGAAATTAAAAATTAGTTTAATTGCCATGTCTTTAAGAAGTCAATGCACCAATTTGTTTAACAAGTGAGTTGAAATATTTCTAAATGGGTGTGAAGAAATTTCCACACCATTTGCTCTGATTTTTCTTAACAGAATCGTATGACTGTTTTTCAGTTCGAAAGGTGTTTTAAGGCGTTTTTTTAATTTTTTCATTAAAAAGTAAATTTAAATACAAATTAAACATTTATAAAAATTTAAATTTTACTGCTTATGACTGTATAGAAAACTTAATATTGCATACTTGTTAAAAGAAGCAAAACAAATTCTCTATTGCATTTGCAAGTATTTTAATACAGCAATGTACTCACTGGTAAAGATCAAAAAGTACACCAAATTATATAAACACTCAGTAAAATTAGTGTCAATAAGCTGATAAATAGTTTTCTAATGAGCTACTCCCTACTAAGTAAATTTGGCATTGGCAGCGTTTTCTTAAGCAGCGGGAGCGCAAACGTTGTCCAAGGTTTGCAAGCATTTGGCATACATTAAGGCGCGCCCCGCAAAACTAATATACATTACTTGCACGAATACCAAGTTTAGTTTCTCATCACGTCGGCTTGTGTGTGCGTATGCGTGCTGCATGCATGTTTACATGTGTGCGAACTGCAAATGACAAACATTAACAACGCACTAAACCAGCAGCTGTTGCGCGCTATTGATGAAGATCACAACCAAGATGAAGTGAAGCGCATGCAAAGCAAAAGATGGAGAGAGAGTAGTCAATAGAACCTGAACGATTGAATGAACAGCCACGACTGCGTGTGTGTGGCACAAACAAATTTGCCTACAACGCTAACCTTTCAAGCAATCAAATTCTAATCAACACGCAAATGGCATAAATGGTATGCAAGCTTTAAGCCTGACTAACCGCTGTGCGCATATTTAGAAGGAAGTGGGGGTGGGTAGAATAGTTTGTTGTTGATGGAAGATTTGTCAGCAAGCGATTTAGGGCAACAGACACCAGGCAGCAAGTGGCCAATCAACGCGCCAACAACAGCTGGCGCGAATATTTACCATAGCGATGAGTTGCAAACACATCGTTAGGCAAATTATCTGAAATCATGGTAATGGGTTGAGTTTGAGTTGCTGGTTGCGAGGATGCTAAGCGAAACAGGTAAACCAAGCGGATGTGTTAAACTGTGGAAAAATAGAAATCGATTAGGCTGTGGCTGTGGATAGTGGTATCAAGCGAGGTTGCTGTTGATGTGATGGTGTTTAAGCTGCAAAGTTGATGCTGTCGTTGGAGGAGAGTGCATAGTTTTTAAGTCAGCTTTGTGGCCTTGCTTTCAGTTCGGTTTGCACTGCTGTAGTTGTGATTTTGTTGTTTTGCTTTATCTTCCAAAAGCTTATGTATTGAAGTTGCTCCTTAATTTTTGCAGCCGTGCTCCATTTTATTGTGTAAAAGCTACTATGATTAGCTATGCTGCCAAATCGCTGGCTGACAGCTGTAAAGAGGATGTATACATCAGCGGATGCATCTGCTTCTTGTCAAGAGCAGTGCAATTTCCTTGAGTTGGCGTTGTGTTGGCAACACAAATTTATATACTCTACCGGCTTCTGTACATTGCCGGTCGGCGATATATTATGCTAGTAATTTGGCTTTCATAAACTCACAAGACGAGTGAAAAAAAAAACTGGTGAACCCGCATGGCGTTAAAACGCCCAAAATTTTATTTCAAAACGAAAAAAAATTCACAGAACCATATTTTATCTAAAACCGTGCAGCGTCTCGCATAGTGCAGGTTTTCAATTTCATCAGATTTCAAATCACCCTATACGGGTAAAAAAGTTCTTAATTAAAAAATAAATAAAACTTCATCGCAATTCTACAGGCTAAGAGAGTCTTTGATAATTAATGCTACTTATTTAATAATTTGAATGTAACTTTTTAAACACGTGGAAACCATTTTCAAACCATACAAATGATCAAACTAAAGATTTCTTTACATTCTTTCGTTTGACTCCCGCATTTTTATATTTCATATAATTTTTGTATTAGTTATTTAAGTTAGATCTTTCAAACAGGCGGCAGCCCTCTTCAAAAGAATTTTCAAGCTAAACCCTTATTTACTCTCCTTTGTCTGACATTGCAATAGATACTTTCATTAACTGATGACTTAAATTAAATTTGAATTTTTAAACATGTGGCAACCGCGCCAAATATATCGCTAAAATATAAAGATTTTCAAACCCCCCTTCGATTGATACTGATACCCATCTTTTAATAATTCATTTTTCTTATTAAATAATTTGAATTTAATCTTTGAAGCAGGTGGCAACCCTTTCCCAGCACCTCAAAAATATTCTGTATGTTAAAACTAAAGATTTCTTAACACTCTTTCGTTTGATATCCATATTTTGATATTTCATATAACTTTTGTATAAGTTAACTAAATTCGACATTTCCAGCTGGTGGCAACCCTCTTCAAAATATTTTCAAACTACTACTTTCTGAAACTCATTTTGTTTGGCACCCATATGGTGATATATATTTCTCTTACCTAATATGATTTTCTAAACAGGTGGCAACTCTGCTATAGTTCAGCTAAGAAACAAAGCTTTTCAAAATCATTTCGAATGATACCCATGTAATAATTGATTTATTTTTTTATATAATTTGAATATCATTTTTTAAAGGGGGCAACTATTAACAAAAAAGTAAAACCCTTTTGCACATACAATCCAAGCCTTTTAACTTGACACCTTATTCCGGAAGATCGAACGAATGGTGCGGACATGATGACATTAATTATTAAATAATTTGAGTTTGATTGAGGTGGCAACTCTTTTTTAAAAACTAAAACCAGTTTGCACATCTACATACCAAACGCTTTAATTTGACATCTCATTTTTGAAAATCAAGCGAACGATAGAGATCTTTTGTTCTGGACAAAAAATTCCTTCGCGCATTATGTATATATCTAGATGAGAAGAAAAATAAAAAATCATAAATGCATGCAATACCTTTCTAGAGGCCTAACACTTTCTGGGGCATGTAATATATGTTAAAAGTCAGCTCAAGTTAAATTGTTCACTCAGAGGCAGTACTGGCCCGGTATTATTTCCCGAATAGGATTTCCCCAAACATGTCTTTAAACCATATTGAATTTCTGGCATATCGTAGTTTTCCGGAGTACGGGAAAGTTGCTTAGAGAGTGCTGGATGAATTATGTATATTTTTTCCGTGACATTATTCCGTTAATATTCCGGTCTTTTGTTAGTTGACCACTGGCACTCTGTGGCGATAGAGCTTACGTGTGCACATAAAATGCTTCACCTGCTGTTGGTAGCTGCTCTAAACATCTGAACTCGTTAAGACAAGAATCGCTAGGTAGGTTGTATACTTAAAACTACAAATAGCTCCTTTCTTATTTCACAAAACTTAGCAGATATGGATTAAATGTACACTGTCGAATGGATTATAAGCGTATAAATTCACAACAAGCTTTACAGGTGTTTCGGCTTTCGGGGCTCAAACCGTAATATAAAACTTGTAGATTAATAAAGCGCTGAAAGCCTGAAAAAGCTAAATGCTTGGAAATGTTGTTGTGTTTTTCTCGAGTTTTCAAAGTATAATGTCGCATACCGGTAATTTTTGCAGAAAACAATATATAGTAGAAAATGATATAGTAAACCGATATATATGTATATCATCAGCGAAATCTAAAATCGATAAATATATAGATATGCATGCGTCGACAACTTTATAGAGATCGTTATGAAGCTATACAAAATATCGATGATCTTGTCGATAAATCCAGAGCAAAGTCGATAAACGTACTATAACTTTAAGCTTAAAAACACATAAAACACACAAAATATTGTTTCGACTACTGCACAGCGATCGTTATAGATTTATGGAAAAAACTATCGATAAGGATGTCGATAAATTCAATGATAACTAAACCGATTAATATATCGATAACTTTTAATTAAAAAAGCATAAAATATACACTTTTTACACAAAACAATAAGTCATTCGCACTTCTTTAAAATCTTGTGCCAAATCACTTCAATCACAAATACCACAAACGCTATCAAATAACCGGCGATCAGTAAAATTGCTGGCATTTCAAAATCGGACAAGTTAAGTGCCACTGCTTCGTGCCATTCCGTCTTGAAGAGTGTTAAGAATCCCGCTTTGACTGCATCCTCGATGGTTACCTGCATGAAGTAATGATGAAATCCGAATTCGAATAACTGCTGTACATGACGATGGAAAATCTTCTCAAATGGCCAATAATGAGGCAACGGCATACCGCTGAGATGCGTAGTAAGCGGCTTCTCCAGCAACTTTAAACGTGGACGCAACAAAAATTTTTGTTGATAAAACAAAAGTTGCCATATATCGAACACATTTATATAAGCATAGCTGGGATCAAGCTGATCACGGTGTAGCTTCACTACGCCATTTGGGAGATATTTAACATGCGACATCAATTCTGGATACTCTAGATATTTGTCCACTATACTTTGGTAGGCGTAGACAGAGAGTATGCTGATATTGTTGGCTATGAGTTGCTCTACTGTATTTATTGGACACTCATAGAGATCCGTGCTGAGCAGACTGGAGAGAAAAGCCAAGTAATATTCAGCTACGATGAACCCAACAATGGTGAGTAGTATGAAAATGAATTTGCCGCGATGCGACTCAAATAGATTTGGATGAACAGTAGATAGAATAAAGCTGCTAATTACATCTAGAAGATATTGCCCAACATTCCAATAACCATGTTCGCGCCAATTAATCAAAGCCAATAGCAGCGTAACGTAAGCGATAGCAGCGACAAGCACACACCAGGTAGAAGCTTGAAATGGCGACAAGAAGTAACGAAATTTTGCTAACGGCTGCGGAAAACGCACTGCAAAATAGGCGGTCACTAAGTAAAGCGGTTTGCTATGCGGCTTACCATAAGTACTGTAGTAGCCATTATCGGCGCAAATGTCATATACACCAGCGAGCACCTCCGGTATACACTGCATGAAATCATAGTTAGGATTTGGATGAACGGTAAAGTGTAGCGTTGCGTTATAGCGCTCAGCAAAGAGCTTAATTATAAGCGGTAACAAACCGGAAATACGCTGCATGCCACGTGCGTCCTTGTAGACTAGAGCGCGCGGCGGTTGGGTACCCAAAATTACGCGTATGCTATAGCCATGGAAATTCGACCAGCTATCGCGCTTGGCTAAGTAGGCGCTTAGTGATGTATGCCGCAAGCGGACAGTCGGAAATGGTGCGTATGTAAGTAGTTCATTAGCTTGGGCATCGGTGAGTAGCACGTTGTAGAAGCCATTGCGCCAGCACCAAGCGAAAAGTGAGTACGCTGTTGGCGCTGATAGCGACGACGAAACATTGTTGCCAATTTTCATTGCCAAAAATAGTACATCACGGCTGTGCCATAGCTGCATGGCAAATTTGAAGTTATTTAATTGCTCTTCAAGCGGCGCTGAGTTGAGTTGTACCACGCTTAGTATAGTTGAGTAGAAGTGTTCATGTAACGGTGCGCTAGGTTGATGGGTGAGCGAAATTTGTGCGATGCGATGTTGCCAAATTTCACTTAGCTCAATACTGGCATTGCCATTGAAGTTGTAGTAGAGGCAAGTGTTGGCACCGATACCTACTATGAGTGTCTCGATTAGTGCTTTCAATTCGTTGGCGCACATTTTTAGTACTAAAGTGAATAATATTAAATAACCAAGTAAAAGCGAGTTTATACGCATTTTGCTGCGTATTCAAAATCCGCTTACAAGCAAGTGACGACTCTTGAACATATTTTGGTATTTAAATAAGTTTGTTGCTTGAAGTCCCTTGGCGGTAATTTGTGTACAATCGAATTTCTAATAGCTGATTGAGCTATGCGACTGCTCTAAGCAAACATAATTTTCCATAATTTACGAAAATAATTTTATCCTATTTTTTGTCTGATTAATAATGCATTAAAAACAATTACAACGAAAGTGAAAGTTTTGCTAAGAATAAATACTAGAACATATAAAATACATTTCTACACCTTCAACCATTTGCGTTAATCAACTATGATTCGGATTTTTTTCATTACACTTTTCCTTCTAATTTGTTTGCACTGTACAAATATATTTAGAGCTTTAATAATATATCTCTTTAATCAGTACATATGTATATATTCCTACATCCAAGAGCTGGGTTTGCTTATACCCTCAATTCTACGCTCATTGTCTTCGCACGACGACTAATTCTCTCCTCTACCCACGTTGAAAAAAAAACACTGTCAACATACCTACAGCGTTTATGAATAATTTTACACCTCACTGTAAGAAGTAAAAAAAAAGATATGCATTCATATTTATATGCGAAAGCTGATAATGCCAGCATTTTAATCCTATTTCAACACTTGGCAGCACACAAAAGCGCCATGCACAATTACTTCGACTCACGCCCGCACCTACGCACGCATGCAGAAACTATGTAATACTTTGCAGACAGACAGACGGAGCGACAGAAAAATACATAAATCCACTAGCAGACAATAAGAACGCGCTAGGAGCAATAATGTTGCACTGATCGGCGGTGGGCAACGATGTCTAAAACGTGGAAGTGAAATGCGCCAGGATAAACACTCAGCGGGTGTTAAGCGCAGATTTTCATTTCAATTCGCGTTGCTTTGACTTTGGGAAAGCGCAGCACTCGACGACATTTTTGATATAGATACATATATATTCTGCATTGAAGGGCCAAATGGAATTTAAAACTTGACTGCAAAGTTTTGAAGAAAATATTCTTAAAGAAGATATGCAAAATCTTTCAGATTACGATTTTTCAATGTAAGGCACGAGTGTCATGTGTCTAGTAATCAACTCTCTTTTGCACTGAATTACCAAATTTTACGCCCGAATATGTAGCATACAATTAGGTTGACTAGGAAACATCCTTGGTTTGCAGAGGTTAGGCTAGGTAGATGGATAGATAGTTGAATAAATCACTGCGACCATTACGTCTATTGTGCCCTCAGCTCATCACAGTACCTCAAATAGCCCTGGAGACTGCATAATTTTCAGAAATGATACCGGGAGTAGAAAGTGTATTTGGTCATATCTGGGCCAAAAATGCCCTTTGCTCTTCTCCCTCCTAGCATAAGGATTTGTAATGGAGTCTTCTTGGTAACGTCACACAAGCGACATAGTTAACTAGACTAGATTCGTAGGTTATACAAGTGCCCTCTTAACCTGCAGTGGCCTGTCAAAATATCTAAGTACTGATTACTTAGTTTCTGCTTAGGAAGGCCTATGAGTATGCTGTTTCTTTTGAGATTGTACCCCCCCAGCAAGCTTTTGGATTGAAGAAGTCACACGGTATTAAGCCAATGCAGTACCCTCAGCCTGGTGTTTTCCTGAGCGCTTCCTTTATCGTCTTGGGACCTATTGAAAGAAAGGGCTCCGGTCCTTTCGGGGTCGACGCTTCCGCAATATCTTCGACTTCTGGCATCCAGAGCAATTGGAGGGAATTATTCTCAGCCAAAGCATTGAACCTCTCTACACACTCCAGAACCACCGACCATTTGATCTCGAATGATGACACAGCCCTGAGTGCCGCCTGGCTATCGCTTAAAATCAGGATCCTCTCGTTTCGATGCTTCCTTCGAAGGTTAATTTCAGCACACAGACTGATGGAGTAGACTTCCGCCTGAAAGGTGATGGGGAGGGTTCTCAGCAACACCGTAAGCTTCAGTCTAGGGTCATAAATACCTGTTCCTATCCGCTCTGGAGTTTATAGCCTCTGTGTACCACCTGTGGTCACCTGTACGTACTTCTTAATGCACGTATTTCTTCTTCGCCGAAATTTTAGGCAACTAATCATTAAGTACCACGAGAAATAGCGAACACCTCTTGGCAAACTGGAACAGTTTCCAGTCCGTTAGAAGACCCACCAGTAGAAAATTCGCGACCTTTATGTCATATGCGCTTTACGGGCAGCAAGTGATTAGAGGTACGCACTACTATTCATTAAGTCCAGGGTTTTGGCCCTTTTCGAATAGTGGTCGCCCTCGGCAGGCAATTCCGAGTGTATTTTTGCCATGAAAATGTGCTCATAAAAATCATTTACCGTTTGTAAGCGGCGTAAAACTGTACGTCCCTCCCCTTTGTAAGGCAACATCAAGGCGCACACCCCGAATCAGAGGAGAATTTCGGCCAAGCAATAGCAAATGTGTAAGCGCCAAATATGTTTATATATTTTTGCACAAAATCCGGGATACCCTGCAACTCTGCATTTTGGTCCACGCGTTCTGCGCCTTCGGGATGATGGACAGGTCGAGTTCCCGTTCAATCAATTGTGGAGAAATCGGTACTTCTTCTATAAGCATAACCTTCGACTAAGCGTCTTATTTGGTAAGCCTATCAGACTCCTCGTGGCCCGTGAAGCCCGTGCGCCCCGAAACCCAGTACAGATGTACGTCAGTACTAGCATGTAGCAACTCCAGAGATGTTCTGAACTCCACCGTGGCATGACTGTAGATACAAAGATATAACTTTTTGTTTTTTATTTAGATCGCTGCTCAGTAGCTAGGCGGCCCTCCTTATGGCCAACTCTTCCGCTAGGATAACGCGAAAACTATTGCTGCACCTACGCCTTTCTCCATCTTCGACCCGTCTGAATAGACATTTATCTTTCGAGCACTTTTCATATCCTCAGGCCAGCTATCGAGTTAGAATTTAACACCTCAATTTTGGATGCTGAAACGAATCAGGTGCTGGCGTAGAAAGTCAGGCAGTAAGAAATCTCTTCGTCGATTACCGGAACTCTCCAGTTAAAATTGGATAAATGTAGGTTAGAACTTAATAGCATTACAGAAAATTACTATCGGCCCTCCTATTTAAGAGCACTTTTGACAGTAAGTCTTGATTACCGATAGCATATTTTGAACCCGGAATTGTGGACGTCTGCCGTATGCTTCACGAGACAAGTAAGATTTAAAGGATCACATTGAAGCAGCAGTTGATTATTAAAGCTGGCTTTTTATCTGCTGTCTTTTTATAGTTCCGAAGGGGAAAAAGAAGCCACACTGGCGGTATGAGGAAATCGCCTTCTTAAGGAAGGAGAGCAAGAAGGCAAGTATCAGTTTTGTAATGTTTTGCCAAACTGTTCACTCTCTTAGTTATATAAGGAAGCCGAGTGAACCATGACTTGGGAAAAAATACCCGGAATTTTCACTAGTACTCACTTCCCAATTTGTACCGTAGAACCGAGCACTTTGGTACGTAGTCTAGGACTCCATTTGGCAGGCGAAGCTACGAGCACAAAAGTAAGGGGAAGAAAGCTACTAGTTCCTTCAAACCCTTTAAATCTCCTGGGTTAGGTGGTGGGCAAAAGCGCAGGAGTGGCGGTGATTGGACGGGAACGAAAACAGCTCTCAAACTGTACAATAGTATAGCTTTGCCTACGTGTGCTTCTCTTTAATATTTTGAAGAGGATTGCCACCTGACTGAAAAGTCGTATTTAATTCAATTATTCGCAAGTTACATGAAATATTAAAATAAGTATGTCAAATGGTTCGCCTCGGTGGAGAGAGGATTTGAAGCTATATTTTGAAAAGGGTAGCCACCTGTTTGAAAAAAGAATTTGATTTAATTATATGCAAGTTATATGAAATATTAGAATAAATATGCCAAGCGGTTTGTCTCGGAGAAGAGAAGCAACATAGCTATATTTTAAAGAGGGGTGCCACCTATTTGAAAAGACGAATTTAATTAAATTATACACAAGTTTTACGAGTTACTTACGGTTATTTGCGGGTTCGTGTAGGTCAGGAGAAGTTTTATACCTATATTCTGAAAAGGGTTGCCACCTAAAAGTCAAATCTAATTAAATTATACGCAAGTTATATGAAATATTAAAGAATGGGTGTCAAACGAAAGAGTGTAAAGCAATACTTAGCTGGAACATTATGAATATTTTTGAGTTTTTTGCGGAGGGTTGCCACCATTAAAAAAGTTGAGTTCAAATTAATTAATAAATCAAAAAAAATATTCCAGTATGGGTGTCAATCGAAATGGTTCAGAAAAAGCTTAGTTTGAATACTGCACCCTCCTAGGGTTGCCACCTTTAAAAAGTCAAAGTCAAATTTAATTAAGGAAACTAGCTGATTGAAGCGGGCGTAGCACCTCCCATAGGCGTGTAATTTTCAATCAACTATAGCGTGTGAAAAATTTAACGCTTATAGTAATGTAGTTATACATATAAATGAGTTTGTACAAGGTGACGTGGCACATCCCATAAGCATAAAATTTTGTATCAGCCCCGAAGTACGCCAGGTACTCTGCTAAAATTTTATAAGACAATATACCAAAAATTTCCTACTTGGTTTTACATATATTTTTTTGCCTTCAAGCTAAAAACTTGAAAGCCATAAATCTGCATTTAAATATTTGTTACTCTGCAGCTGCATACGTGCAAATGCCCAGAGGTTTAAGACTGTCTGTCTGGTGTTTGGTCAAAACTTTGTGTGTAACCAAAGTAATATTTAGTGGACACTCTGGCTGATTTTTAACAATGCAAGAGCTCTGCGTACGCATAACGTATACGTGCTTTTGAATAAATAATTGTCTATGTATGAGTATTTGTGATGTTTACTCTGTTAATTCCTGTGCTAGAAAAATTTTAATAAAATGAGAAAATGAGAATTACGGTGTGCAAAATAAACAGTAATAGATTTTATTTTTTACTTCTTATTTGAAATTAACATTTTAACACGCCAGCATAGACACTTTAGCAGAGGCTAGACTTACAATGCAGATTTAAATATTTTTTTTTTTACCTTTTCTAAATTTCGTATCTCTTTTTTTCCATCTATGAAAATAAAGCTTATTTGCTGCTGAATTTTCTGCTACCGAAAAATATGCGTGAACATAAATCTTTTGCCACCGCATAAGTCACTTGCGCGCAGCTGTTGTGTCCATGTTGAAGATATTAGCTTTTTTTTGTTGTTTTGGTTATAATTTTGCTACTTCTCAAATTAAATAGCTGCTTTTCAGCACATCCCGATACATTTCTTGCGCAGCAGTATATTTTGCTTCTTTCGATTTCTGTTCGTTGGCAGCGCACATTTTTCATATTTTTTTTCAATAAACATTCGAGTGACTGGTGTTGCCAGAGATTTGCATGCCAAGTCAGGAGTGCAGGGCGAAGATGCAAGTTGCTTGCGGCGTATTAGCTTGCATTGTTATGCGTTATAAATGTACGTGTGGGTATGTGTGTGTATACAGTAGCTGTTGCTTGTCCCCATTCTCGTACCGAGTTTTGTGTTCTACCATTTATTATTTTTTTTGAAGCAATTTGGTGTGCTTTAAAAAATGTTGCTGTTAAGCGATTTTAAAACATACATACGTACATATGTACATGCATATGTAGATATGTATGCACGATTTTTGATTGTATACAAATTTCCAATTATCTACTTTTTTCTTAAATTTTCTGCATTGTATGAAATTGACACTTTTTCATCCTAGTTTTAACCGACTTCACAAAAAGGAGAAGGTTATCAACTCGTCGGAGTATTTCTTTTATTATTATTATTATTTTTTTTTATGTATGTTGCCGCATAACTTTGGACCACGTTAACCGATTTCTATAATTTTTTTTAAAGGAATGGTGTTACTTCACAGGTGGGTCCCTACTAATTTGGTTTAAATACGATCATTGGATCATTTTGGAAATTGCTTGTTGTTATTAGCTTTTTGATGAAAATTATTCATGCATTAATTCCCTGTCGCTCGATGGTGGTAGTAGTAAAATATACATAGATACATATGTACATACTTCCCAGCAACGTGGTAGCGTAGTGGTAACGTGTTCTAGAAGGCATAGCGTTATAATGCCTTCGAATTTTTCCGCTTCTTTTAGGCATTGCCGGTAATGTCCAACAATATTTTATTTATTTCGCTTCTTTGTTTGATTTCGGGGAATGCAAAGTAGAATGTCCTATAATATTCCTTTGTTAATTCGTTTCTTTGCTTCATTTCCGGAAATGCAAAGTAGAATGTCCTACAATATTTTATTTGTCTCGCTTGTTTGCTTCATTCCAGGGAATGCAAAGTAGAATGTCCTACAATATTTTTTTTATTTCGCTTCTTTGCTTCATTTCGGAGAATGCAAAGTAGAATGCTGCATCGTAGTCAGCTGAAAAATAGAATGAATACCCAAAAATTCTTGTTCTACCGTTACTTTCTGTGGAAATTTGTCTCGCATAAAAATCATGTTTTGCTTTGTTCAATTTGCAGCGAAGTTGAAGTCAGTCAATGAAGTGAAGTACAACAGTGAGGAAGTACAATTTTAAGCTTAGTTAAATATGCATGTATGTACATACCGATTTTTAAGAAAATCTAAATACCTAAATAAATACATATGTATGTATAAAAGCTGATTTATAAAAATTTTAATTAATTTTAATCTTTTAAGACATTTTCTGATTTCAATTTAATATAAATAAGTATGTACTTATCTAGGCATTCTACATTAGTTTCTCTGTAAGGCATTCTTTGTTCGCTTCTCTGGATTCTGTTTATCCATGCGTTCTCCCTTCGTTTGAAGGTAATGCTGCGGGTAAGGGCTTACCTCCAATGACATGCCCATGTTAAAATAAGGCCTTCTTGAAGCGAAAGGGTAAGCGATTCCCATCGCCTAGCTCGTTTCCACTTTCGTTTCTGTGGTAATCGTGTTTTTTGCTGGGTTATTTCGTTTTGATGTCATGTAGCGCGCAGTCTTATCTACGCTCGCATGATTTTTCTTCTTTAAATTTTCTCAATTTGTTCAAAAGATACGCGTTTATCATTCCATTTGGCAGCTGCATTGTTTCTTCGCCGTTTTTCGTACCATCTTGTCTCTATTTTTCAGTTGAGTCCTTCGTTTAAATTTTCACTGCAAGCATATTCACTACTTTTTCACGCATTCATTTTGTAAGCTCTTTTAAACATTCCTAAGCGGCTTGTTATTATTTTTCTGCGTGCGTTAAAATAACCTGAAAATACGCTGTAATACCGGCTGATAACATGGAAAGGCTTTATATGTTTCGAGCATAAAATCTAAATACACATGCATGGCTGCTCGATGCAAAGAAAAAGTGAAGGTTGGATAAAATTTGACTCACACATTTTCTAGAAGCTACTTAAACTAATAAGGAAGACCAGTAACGCCCCATATATATGCAAAATAATGCTGGCCATCAGTCAGACCAATACTCCTCTATGCCGCTTTGGTTTGGTGGAGTAGGTTCAGCGCCCCGTGCCATTGTGCATTTAGGTAGAGAGAAAGCTCCATTTTTCGTTTTCGATGGTATTCGGGCGAAAATATTTTGGCATTTCGGGTAAATAAATTTCTTGCGAAGATATAAAGTTCTGCGTGAACGTCTTGAAGATCCAGTATACGCTTGAAATGGATCTCATAAAATTCAATACTAAAATTTTTCCAGATGTGAATTTATTTTAGCTCTCAGTTAATTTCCTTCCGAAATTAACCAACAACTCACCACGAGGCGATGGTTGCAATGCGGGATTTGCACCCCCAACCCCTCCCTAAGGATGAGTTTTTTCTCTAACCAAACTGTCACGATTATATCGCCCGAACAACGTCAAATTACGAACAACTGTTTTTTCACTCCACCTCATTGTGCACTACGGGAGTATTGAGGTCCACTCCAACGGCTGCTGGGGTCTACTCAGCCCAGCCTAAATCGGTTTGTCCCTAAATCAAGTAACGGGAGACCGAACAAGTGTGCCACTCCAACTGGGTGAGTCCATAGGGACAGAGGCATTAGTTGAGTGGGACTTATAGGGGGCATGAGAAGCGGTGTCACGATTCGTGTCCGTATAGTATGAACTCGTTAGGCACTTCTGTATTTATCCTGCGCAAGTAGGAATTTAGCCTGCTTTATTAGCCAGACTGAAGTTGGGCTGAGTCTCGCGAGGCAGACGAAGCTCTGTATCGTCTACGCCAGGTGAATGTGTTCCGAAAACGGCATTCACAGGTCGGGAGTCGGTGTAAGTCGAAACCGACTCTCTGTGAATGCTGTTTATGGCCTGTCGATATGCTGTCGGGTGCAGAGATTGTTTTATGAACCTCTGGACTTCGTCCGTTTGGTCACATAGATGCCTTCTGACGTGCCTAGGCGAGGACTCTGCTGAAATAAGAGAACTGCTCTCTGTAAGCTCTGGACATCCTGTTATGCTCCTTAACTGGGAGCATTTGAGCCTCCTCGTAAAGGTGATGCTGAGACGACATCAAAATCCCTCCGGTTGCGGTCCGGAGTGTCGTCTTATGGCATGTCTGTAGCTTTTCCCACTGCATCCTGCTAGTCCCTGGCGACTACACGGGCGCTGCATAGTTTAGAACCGGCCTACCAATTGCTTTGTATGTTGCCAACAACCTCCTTTGTCTCTGCCTCAGGTGCTGTATGCGCCAAGAAGGAGATAGTCTGAAGGTAAGACCGAGAATTTTGGGGTTATTCACTGTCGGAATTGGTGTGCCCTCAACTTGAATTCCCAATTGGTTTTATGACGTTGAGATTGGGAGTAAAGCCAGCGAGTCTACAAAAAGAGTAACAGAGTGGCAAACGTCTAGAAATTCAAGTCTCGTGGATCACAAAACAGACCTACATACAAGTCCACATACAAGTCCGCAAATAAATATCTCTGATCCCAGTAGACAGTTTAGCATAAGATAAGAAAATAATATATATAATCGCCTGTTCTAGAAAAACAATGGTCTAACGCGAAATATAATAGCTACGGAAGAAAAGAGTCGTCCTTGGGGGAATCTGGCAGAAACGATGGAACGACTCAGGTGGATCCACAACCTCATCCTTAACGTTGAAAAATGGAACAATAGGTCGCTTGGAAACTCCGGTTTTTATTTAACCCAGTCACTCTCGGACAACTGGCACAGCAAATATCAATGCCGATAACAGTATCAATAATTATGTACATGCGCATATCGATAATACGATATAAAAATATCGAAAACGATAACAATAAATATACATATATATTTTCTTTGAAAACGGTTTTGCGCATTTTCTTACATAAGAAAAAAGTGCAAAAAGCCGCCCAGTTGCTTTAAACTTGCACTTTATTTTACTAAAATTAAATGGGCTACAAAACTGCATACCCAAAAAAATTCTAAAAAGATTTTAACAAATTTGTAAATTTATAATATACTCATTTTACTCAACTTCGGTGTAAAAAAAAATTCATAACTCAAATTATTGTAGAGTACACCCTGTAATACTATACCTAAATATTGTTCAATACTTAAAGCTACCATTGTGATTTTTTTAATTTTCTTTTTTTGAGATGGCATATATTCATAAACTATTTTTTTTTATCAAACAATTTGTATGTGAAAATTTTTTAAAAATATTTCTTTTCAAAGAAATTTTTGATGTGTGTGTGCGTGATTTTTTCACATTTTTTCCTCGCCCCGTTCTCGAGATAATTGTAAAACTAATAAATCGATTTGTTTTTGTTTTTGTGCTGTAAAGTTTTTAAAAATGTATTAATCAAGCTCAAATTTTATAATTATTTACGTTAATCAATCAATCCTAAAAATATGAAACAAAGCAAACACATGAAGTGTGAACCCCGTCCATTTTGGTATGGAACGCCCCATATGCAAAAAATATTCAAGATTTCCTTAAAGCTGTACCTTAGAAAAGCCCCATAATTCGACGTCGCTTCTTTTAGTTTCAGCCATTTGCGCTAAATATATTTTATATTTTTTTATTACAAATACCGATTCTCTTTTCATCTCCTGCGGTATAAAACACCAGGGCGTATGAGCAACATCAATTGCGACAATTGTCTGAAGTGCAGCCGTGCAAATCTGATTTGGCCAAAATTAGATGTCGCGACCTTCTAAATGAAATTTTAATTTGATATTTGTTAGCAGCAAGGAAAAAAACACTGCAAAAGAGCGTAGACAACTCACATAGCTTTTGGCACAATGCATTCATTCATAGATATCTAATATGCAACAAATAACGTGCAACATAGTGCAGCGCGTCGTACGGGATAATGTGGCAAGCTTTTGGTGCACTAAATTTTATTACCACAACGAGAGGGCAGTCAACTTGTAAACAACATTTGTAAGCGGAAAGAACTATAAAATTTCATAAATTTCAAACAAAAGAATATGAAAAGCAAATAAAAAGAAAATTAAATTTGAAATAGTTGCGAGAAAGTATGTATGCACATATGTATGCATTTGTGTATTCTATGAATACAATTGTGCTAAAGAGTTCACCACAGACGAAAGGAGAGGAGTAAAAATACGCGCAGGAATGCAATTGCTTTTTGGTGAACATTTACAAGTGCCACAAATGACAACAGCTGCCAACGTGCAACAATCTTATTACGAGTGATTTTTTCCTCTACGCTGCCTTGCAACAAACTACCTAAAATAGAAAGGGAACAACAAATACAAAAAAGTGCCAGTAAAGTAGCTTTGCTAAGTGAAAAAGCACGTAAATGGCAAAATTGGCTGCGGGCAATGCACGCGAGTGGCTGACAAGAAGAGCCCAGCGACAGGCGGCTGGCGATACAACTCACAACGGTGTACATAAGTACATAGCTGCTGAGTTGGTGGAAAACTGACTGCCGCGACGCTTTGAAAGCATTGTCTGCTATGTTCTCGCTGCTTACGTATGCCGTGCAAGAGTAGCGCAAAAGGCTGGACGGCGGTGAGACGCAGATTGCTTTTAAATTTAATTGGTTTCGAAATAATGCAGAAAAACTATGGAAAAAAGTCAAAACAAAAACAAAAAAAAGAAGAATATTGAGTGTAAGCGGTGGTAAGAGCGCGCTGACTTGAAAGCAAAACAATGTAAATGTGTGGCATGTAAAAAGTAGCAAAACAAAAGGTACAAAGAAATCACGAAAAGAGTTGAGTTGGAAGAAATGCAGATTCATAGATTCGAGTATAAAAAGAATAAATTTCAACCAAGAAGCAGTTGAGCAAAATTGTTGTGACAACAAAGCACATTGCAGGGGTGTAGACAAAAGTACAAAAAAAAAAATAAACGACAAATAGAAACCGCATTAAAAACGGCAGGCGCTGAGGGACGTTAGCTAAATGGCGGCAATCAATGTCGACTCGCCAAAAGCAGTGGGCAACTTACATACTTATGTATATGTATTACCTGGCTGCTTGGTCGCTAAATATTTCTATTAGCAAGTAGAGCGCTGCTACTGCCCCTCTGAACAGCTGGCAGCCTTCACTGCATCTCCAAACGCCACTCGCTCAACTTCAGCGCACCCTTTGAGTTGACTTACTTAGTTGCTGCGCTGCTGTCACACTGACTGATTTTCTCCGACTTTTATTGCGCTGCAGCTCCTTTAAAAAACTGTTGCACATTGCCAAAGCACATTTTCATATTTTGAAAGCTGTCATAAGTAATTACTTAATAGCCATTCCCCTGTGGCATGCCTCAACTACTTACTACTTAAATGCTTTTGTGCATACACTTTATTTAACTAAATTTATTTGCGGGTGAATGAGCATTACTACACACATACAAACATATGTATGTAAGTGTATTTTATGAAATGATTAAGCTGTAGATGACGATGATTACATGAACTTGATGGTAAGCGCTTGATGAGTGAGTGGACACGAGTGAAGAGCGATAAAAAAAACATGTATTCATTTTAGTGGAAGTTTCAAGTTAAGAGTGCAGTGAAATTTTTGTGAAGATTTTCTAAACCAATATTGTTTTTAAATAGTTTGGGGATACATATTTGGTTCGTCTATAAATAAGTAAAATCAGCGTACCAGAGCACTACTCAGGAATATGAAAGTGTTCTACACAGTCATATAGTACAGCTCACTGTTAAAAACAATTACAAAGGTAGTATTTCAAAAAAAATTTTTATCCAAAGATATAAGGTATAAGTTACCACATGGTTACTCCTTTAAAAATATTTTTGAATAAAAGTGTTTTGATAGATTTTCTTTGCTACAAAAATAAATTTTACACATAAATTCTCATTAGATTTAAATTTTTATGGCTGCACGGTTAAAAATTTCGGTTTTAATTTTAAACTTTTTGGACTACATATATGACCAACCTAAATTCAGTTTCAAATACAAACCTTCCAAGTTTATAAAAAAGAGAGCACATATGTTGGGTTTAGAATTTAAACAATGCGGTTTAAATGTTAAACCCAAACATTTTCATAATTAAGAAAAAAAAAAAAAAACAATCTTAAATTTCATGCTCCGTCTGGTTGGGATTGAACCCGGACAGCCTTGGTAGCAACCAATTGTATCAAGCATCTTTGCACACTCAGCTACAGCCACGCATGTAAATGTGCTTTCATATGTTGAGTTTAAATCAACACCACAATTCGCTGTGCAAACATATTCTATTTCGGTTTAGATTTTAAACCAAAGTTTCTATATTTGAAACCTAGAAACCAGAATTAAAACATTTTGGTTTGATTTTTAAACCACGAACTTTTTGGGCTAAAATTTAAACCAGAATATATTAAAAATTGCGTAAAACTATTGACTGGTTTAAAAAGTAGACTATAAAAGTTTAAAAAAGGCAGTAGTCCCAGCGCGGTTTAAAAAATAAACCCAAATTTTTGACCGTGTGGCAACCCTACTAAAAATTATTTCTTGCGTGAGATGTGCTTATATATGACATCTTTAAGACGTTCGATGCAATCGTAGTGATATTTAACATTTTTAAACACAGTGCCCACTCAGTAAAAAATTCAAAAATTTTCTCCTTTTTTGATTTATTTTTTTTCATTCTAATTTAATTTTTATATTTAACTGTTTAAAAAATTTGTAAGGTCATTTAATTTTTACAAATATTATTATTAACTTTGTCTTTATTTTCATAATTGTTTTCTTTTTTACCTTCCTTTTATTAGCTTGGGATGTAACTATGTAATATTGATGCGCCTAAAAGATGCAGCGATTTCTATTCTCAAGTTACATACCTGATGACAGTACGAATGGTAATTAAATATAATAGGGAGGTTTTAGTTTTTAAACCATAATTTTATTAGTTTAATAGTTTTTAATGTTTTAAAGAGACTAAAATATATGTTTTTAATTTTCATTAAATTTTTAGAAAACGTATTGCTAAAAGACGATCAGCATAGCGCTAAGACCTCCTCATTAGCAGATCTTTTAATTAGTCTTTCAAAAGACAGTAGAGAGCTTTAAAGATAGTTGCCAGAATTCACAATTGACTGTGTTGATAGACAGTTGCCAGAAATGCCAGTTTGTGCAAAATTTTGCTCGCGGTGTCATTCCAGAGAAAGTAGCAAATTTGAACGTAACGCGCGGACAAGTCCCGAACCCTTTCCTAGCATACTCGTGGGGGCAATTTTATGAATAAGAACAAGAACAATAGCGAAAACTTCAACGAACAAAGGAAAAACGTCTATGACATTAAACTATTATTGGAACCCGGAACCTGTAGTTATGGCTTCCGCCAAGAACACCCTTCACGCCACTAGTCGGGATATAGTAAAAGTATTATCAATCAGAAAGCACAAGTAGCACCATATACTACATGCCAGGATATCAATCATAGTATTCATTACCAATATGAACCACCATCTACCTCAAAAGCTAATGAAAGTACCAACCGCAGTATAGCCGCTTTCGAGATTGAGAAGGACGAAGTCATTCCTAGCAGCTCCGAAAAGAAGGAAAGAAACCGCTGTACAAGCCGACGAGGTAACGTTACTAGTGAGGCTCTAAGCGGGAAAATTGATCTGAAAGGTGTGGAGTTAAAGGCAAGCAACTGAGAAACAGGGAAGCTCCTGGAAAGAGAAGCAAGCGACCAATTCTCAGATAAGGGAATCTCAAAAAAACTTGGGGGTCACCGGATGTACCTTTTTAGATTTCCTCGCTGTGTAAGTTGGCTGCTAATTAAAGTAGAGAAGTCTTGGGCATCTATGCAAGTTCTCTCGAGGCTCTGTCTAGCCAGAATTTGGCGTCGTTAAAATGACTAACCGGCTAATGACCGTTTTTACATTAGCCGACACTACAACTGCACGGAAACCACAAAGATGCCGGCTTACGCGTCAGCTCATGCAAAATAAAAGAAAAAGTGGGAAAGCTTATATATTCAGCAGTACGTCGTCAACGGCCTTTGATCTTTCTTATTATATCTTTCTCCGAATGTCGCGCCGTTATCAGAGCTGTGCAGATGTCGTTTCGTCTTCGGCTCCATTAAAATCGTGGCTTGCCTTTGGGTCATGTTTTTTTTTATTGGAAAACAAAAAGGCAGATACATATTCTTACCAAGATACCGAGGAAAGACAAACGTAGCAATGACACTATTTTTCAATAATCAGGGCCTGTTTTAAAAAGGCCGACGATAAGCTCGAGTCCGGACATCGAAAAAACAACAATGATTTCATACTGCAAGAATTTAAATACAGACAAATCATTTCTTGAAAATCGAAAATTTTCTTTCATTCCCGTAAAGTCTCAAATGCCTTTTACCAACTTTCAATCTGTTTTCCCCATAACTGCAACCTTTCCACTTAATTTAACGCAATAATTCACCTTTGTCTGCACTGCTGGTACGCCTCGACTTTTCTGCGGCTTCGATGTTATGAAGCAATATTTTATACCTCTTCATACTTTACTTTTCAATTGCATATGGCGCAGTGCCTATCTCTGGACGCACATACATACACACTCGCACTTACATACGCATTAAGAAATTCTCTAGTGTAAAACCAAAGACAAGCAACGGCTGCTGCCAACACGCTGACCACTGACTAAAATCCAACAAACACCCGCAATCTAAACTACGTACGAAAGCGCTGCAATTGAGATAAGCGGCCACAAGAGTAAAAAGTATTAAGACATTAAGGACAGTTGGGGGTAGAGTGGAGTAGTGTAATATGTGCATAGCGCAGAAGACAGTGGAAAGTGGAATAGCACAAAGACAGAAGAAAATTGCAAGCTGCTATAGCTAGGCCAGTGGTGGTTAGTGGTCAGTGTTTGCTAAACTTGAACGTTGGCAAGCGAAATAGAGTGGCTGTGCATATCAGCACACAGGAGAAAAAATGGCCAGCACTCCTTATGCAGACTGGCATTTTCTTCCAATAGATGCTTATTGAATGCAAGCAAAGAGCAATGTAAAATAGCAATGCTTTTGCTACTGAAACTGTTTGTGAAGATTTGGCAGTCTCGCGCACTTCAAGTGGTTAGCGCTATGAAAATTGTCTGATAGAAGTTTTTGCCAATTTTTCTTACGAATTTTCTTTGCAATGAAAAATAGTTTTTTTCTCCCTTCGAAAAGAAATATCTCGTTGCTACATTCAATAAAGATTGTTGAAGACGCCTACCCTATGTATATACATACATACATATGTATGCAGAGAATTTAGAAGTAGTCACTTGAATTTGCTTGGCATACGTCAAAAAGAGACTTTTTTGCTTGGAAAAAGTTTTTGCTTAAAATGTAAGCTTTGTAAGAGCAAAGGAAATCTCAATGCTTGCATCTGCGGTTAGTTTTTAGTGATTTATACATACACATACAAAACGTATACTTTCCATCTCTCCTGTGTCGTCCAATAAATGAATTCAATTGAAATTTTTCATTTCGTGCAAAGTTCCACAAAAAAAAGCTAGAAAATCAAAGGCACACAGAAAGTTTGAAGGAGCTGTGGCAATGCTGGTTCCAGTGGCACAAACCTATATACTGCTATGCCCGCAGTATTATACAGGTACACACAGAGTAGTTTGATAAAGTGAAAAACTCATGAATCTTTTGGTTGGCCACTTTTTCTCAGATTAAAGTCAGCAGTTGAGGAAGTATGCACGAGAAAGTTGGTAAAGTGGGTTATGAGAACATAGTAGCTACTTCAAAGTGATTTAAATATGGGAGGTATTAGTAATAAAATGGTAGTCGTAATGGCAATGGTATTAGTATTCGCAATGGTAATGGTTGTTGCATTGGTTTTGGTAATGGTAATGTAATGACAATGGAATTGGTGATGGTAATGGTAATAATAAAGGTAATAACGATGGTATTTATGAAGGTAATCATATTTGTAATGATAATGGTAATTGTAAAAATGATTATGTCATTGGTAATTGTAATGGTAATGGTAATGGTATTGGTAATGGTATTGGTAATGATAATGGTAATTACAACAATAATGTTAATGGCAATGGTAATGGCATAAGTAATGTTAAAGGTAATGGTGAAGGTAATAGTATTTGTAATGCTAATCATAGTTGTAATGAAAATGACAATATTAGATAATGGTTATACTAATGTTAAACGTTATCGTAGTGGTTATGTTAAAGGAAATGGTAATGGTAATGGTTGTGTTAGTGGAAAGGGTAATGGTAATGGTTGTATTAGTGGAAATGGTAATGGGAATAGTAACTACAATGGTATTGGTAATGGTGGTATTAGTGGAAATGGGAATAGTAATGACAATGGTACTGGTAATGGTAGCTGTAATAGTAATGGTAGTAGGGTAGTGGTAATTGTAATACTAATGGCAAACTCATCTTTATAGATCTTTTCCACGCCGTTCGTGAAAATTCGCAAATAAGCAATCGTTTGGAATCTTCGAGTTTGAATAAGGTCCTCCTCAACTTTTCCAACTCTCTCAGATCATCAAAAGTTTCTCTTTAACTTAGGTTGGATTGGGCTCTTAATCAGTAAAATGCCGCGTGTCAATAAACAATTTTCGAAGACGGCTAATATCGATCCCCGAAAATTTTTCGGGGTTGGTTGTAAATTCCGTGCGAAACCTGCCGTAAACTGAGCAGCCTAATAGAAGGCGTTGAGGAAATTCCAAGCAACTGCGCTTGTTGTAGCTTTCGGCCAACATTCATTGAGCTGACATGAGGCTCAACTGTCCAAGAGTGCGCCAGAGATGCTCAGGAGATCAATGCCGCTCGCACTTGCTCCCTGACTGATCATATTGTTTCATGACTACTCATTCTCCCAGTAAGTAAGTCTAATTAGAAAACAGAGTGAGGTCTGGCTATATCTGGTAAATTTTTAGCGCGTATCAGAGACTGATTGGCGCTTGAATATCAAAGTGGATGCTTATCTTCCTTATCGGCGTCTCACACTTGCCAGCACGCCTACTACTTCTGCCTTAAAAACCTAAGAGATTCCAGGAAGTTTAAACTTGATGTTGATGGAGAGCTCTCGGCAGAAAACGTCAACATCAAGTCTTCCATTTGCAGCGACCCGTTCGTCTCCTCTCTGCATGAGTTCCGTAAGTAGTATGCGCTCTACCTGTACAACTAGTGAAGCGCTTTCTAGCGAATTTCAGTGGACTAGAACTCTATAAGGCTTCAGGCTTATAGTCGTCTGTAGAGCTTCTGTAAAAGCTATTGTAAAAGCCTGTTAGTCTCCCGATAGTAGGGTGTAAGGTGAACGGTTGACAGGCCTATATTTGTAGAAAGAGCTCTTCGACTAGGCAGGAGGAATTGCAGTGAGCTTCTTATATCTATATTACAATCCGTTCACCTGAGCTTCGCCTTACAGCGTGGGCTCAGACTTTTCCATCTTATACTCGTATTCGATTCCTTAAAAGATGATTGCGTTGTAATAAGCTCGCAGGCAGCAAGCGGCGAATCTCTTTCAAGACTTTAAAAGTCGCACAATTGTGATATTGTTTGCAAGCTCGTCTATCAGCTCGTTGCCTCGTAAGTTACTATGCTCCGGTTATCCCTAATAGTCAACTAAGTCAGCCCACTATAGTTTTGGAATTACAACTGGTAGACTCAAACGCCCATAGATCCACTTGCATGACACAGTAAATGTAGATTTAGCCACTACTGAGTAACTACTCTTGATGGTAGTTGTTCAACTGCAATTTTTGATACAGTGTTCCAAATTTTCAATCAAATTTTCTTATCGACCACCTTGCTACTTCCATTTAGTGTAGCACTTTTACTTACAAGTAGGGAGACAAGCTGTTGCCACCAAAAAAAAAAACAAGAATGAAAGTTCAGACAGGCGACATCAAATTTCAGAAGTCAAACCCAAAACGTTGGTCATTCGTAGAAGAATTTTCGGCCATATCACACCGGCATTGCCAACGCCAAAGTAAGTTCAGACGAAAAGTATGCGAAAGGACAGAAAGCCAAGCAAAAGAGTCGTAAATGAAGAGGAAGAATATTGAAGTCGATGGATGCGGGATCCAGTGAAGTACTCAATATAAGCAGAAAAGAGAGAATGCAACAATAAAGAATGCATGTAATCAACGTGACGAAGTTAAGCGGCCGCTGCTACAGAATTTGAGTTGAGTTTGTATGCAGAGTAGAGCGCTGCGGAAGGTTACCGAGTGCATTCGAGTAACTACAATATAAAGTTGTACACCCGCAACTCAAAGAAAATGCGAAATGAACGAAATGTTATTAGGCAGCTCAAAGTTTGCCCAATGGCCGGCCAGTGTAGAACCGACGCAGGCAAAAAAAAAATGCGAGAAAAACAGGTAAAAAAGATGTTTGGCTAGTTTGAGATACGAATTGATCTCTGTTTCACCCGATATTCATCCACACTTTCCCACCACCCTTTCCACGCTCTTTGCACACATCGCTGAAAACTATTTCAATTGGGCTGTGAGCCAAAAATCGGGTTAAGCTAAGCCGATATAAGTGTCTATGGGCAGCATGGAAATAATGAGGATTTTTTTTGAGATTTTTCAGCGTTGAGTGGCACTGATGGGAAGGTAGAGACAAAGAGAAATGGCGAAAATTCAATAGCTGCCGCAGAAAAGCTGAAATGTTTTTAAACTAAGTCAATGTGGCGTGTAGTGAGTTGTGCGACTACAGCGCGTTTTCGCACTTAGAAAAAAAGAAAAAAAAAAACATAAAAACACCAAACAAATACCACGCGACAGGAAAAAAAGTTTTGTTCCGCAAATCCGCCTAACGCATGCGGACAAACGCCGCAAATGAAATGAGTGCGCTACCGTTGATATCTTTGACAGGCGATAAGAAAAGTTGGGCGGCGCACTCAGGTGATGGCGACAACCAAAGCAGCGCAAAAACAAGTAGACAGCTAACATTTTCTCTTTATTGGCAGCGCATCTGTCAGCGTTCGACCACTGCGCTGGAGTTCGCTCCGCCCGCGTGCTTTTGTCGTTGCTCAAATTCCTTCTTGACCACAATTTTTCGCTTAGTCTCTTTGTTGTTTTTTTTTGGGCTCTTTGCCTACAACTCATATTGTTGTGCCTGCGGAAAAAAGTTTTCAAAAAGTTCAGCTCGGCGTAGTTCGTTTGAAGTGAGTCAATTAGTGGAATTGCTTGTGTCGGCGTACTGAGGTAACGATATCCGGATATTTGATTTTTTGTATAATTTTTTTTCCCTCCACTTGTACTTTGAATTTCATTTGCGTACGATTTAACTGACCCATTTTTTCTGAGTTGGACAGCGAGACTTGACTTTTGATGCGTGATTTATTAGAAAAGTTTTCATTTATTTGGAGTTAAATTAAAAAAGTCACATAGGATTTTAGGATAAAAGAATAAGTTGGCGGCATAGCTTGATGAAGATAATGTAATCGAGGCAAAAAAAAGTAAATATTTCTAAATTAAAATTTTGGAAAAAACTATGTCCTTCGCTGAGTGTACAAAATATCTGCGTGTAACATTAGGTACAATTTATTTCAATAAAATTCAACAAAATAGATTTAAAATTTTTTCTCTTTTTCTGATTTGTGTATAAAACTTTTATAAAAGCGCTAAAAAAATATTTTTACTAAGTATAAAATATTAATTTTCTTAGCAAAAATTGTAAAAATAAGGAAAACAAGTAAATTTGCTCAAAATTGTTTCCATAAAAATTTGCTTCCCCATAATTTTTTTTCTGTTTGGATAATTTCCGTTTTTGATAAAAATATTTTTTTTTCTAAGAAATACATTTATTTTTTTAATATTCTTGCATAAAGATAATTAATAAACAAATAAAAACAAAATTTACTTCCTTTTAAGACTCCGGTTTAGAATAGTATTTTTTTCCTCTTAAATTTTTTTTCACAATTTTTTTTTTTCAAAAAATTTTTTTCAACAAATTATTGTTTTTTAACTAATAATTTTTTCCAAAAAAATTTTTTTCTAATGCATGGAAATTTTTTTTTCTAAAATTGTATGATAAAGACAACTAAATAAAAATAAGGCAGATTTTATAGGACTTAAAACTTTAAAATGATTCATACAGTTTTCTTAAGAGCCGCGAAACTCTTTGGGAAGCATGTTTCCCTTGGGCCTGAAGGGGTTAAAACACCTCAAAAATATACTTAATGTTCAAACTAAAGATTATGATCTCTTAGCAAACTTTCATTTGATACTTTAACTTTGGTATAATTCAATGAAATTCTATTTTCAAACAAGTGCCAACCCTTTGAAAAACAATTTAAAACTGGAAATTTCGCAAGCCGCTTTCGTCTGACACCTTTAGTGTGGTACATATTACAATTACCTAATTCTCTGAATTCAAGTTGAATTAGATGTCTTCCACAGGTGCCAAAGCCCTTTTATGCAGTGATGATCTGTGCACATCTGGGAGTATTTATGATACAAAAGAAAATTTAAAAAAAAAAAATTATAATTGAAAATAAAATAATTTTTCACGACAAAATTCATTTCATTCCCTCGACTGCCCGCATTCAAATTTGCATAGAATTCATACGCTTATCGCCCGACAGCATCCGCTTAAAAATAATCCGACGTTTACCAACACTTTTGGTGATTTTTCTCATTTATTTGCAAACGATTTTGCAACTACTTGAATTGCTAATTTTAATGCATATCAAATGCAATCAACATTAAAAAATATCTCACCAAAAAATCACTCATACGTCCTGACGCACTCGACGAATAAGATAACAGCTGGCTAACCGCTTGTCATATGTAAATCTAGATGAGGAACAAGCAAGTTTTTTGCATAAAATTCATTAGTTAGGGTTTACTATGCAATATATGTATGTATGTAAATCAATTTTCGGTAAATGAGTATGCGACGCGCGCATAATGTATGCTTTAACGATGCTTCGGTGATGCTCGGTGCCAATAAAGCGACGCATACATATGAGTAATAAAAATAATAATTTCTGGAGTGTGAAAAGTGAAGTTGAAATGCATATTAAATGGGGAGTAAAAAAGGAGTAAAGAGCGATAATGTGCCAATAATAAATATGGTAAAATGTTGAAGTTAGCCACTTTTTAGCTAAACCAATTATGGCTCCTTGGGGTGACGTTAATACGGCTAAGTGTTGAAAGGCTACCGAAGGGAGGGTGTCGTTAGCTATGATGTTGAAGCGATTAAAAGATATGTGAAGTTATGGGAGTGTACTATAAATGTAGTAAGTTGGAAGGGAAGTTGAGAGATGGAGCAATAAATGACCAATGTGGGTAAAAGCCTAACTTAGGGGCAAATAAAGAGGTTACGAACTGCCAAGAAAAAGCCTTGAAAGCTGTAAAAAAACATGTAAACTTAGATATTCTGAAGTAGAAATGATCGGCAAAATAAAATATATTTACCGCAGCAGCAATAAAATTTTGTGCCACTTAATATGTAGGCTGGGTGAGTTGGGAATTTCAATGTGTGAGACGGCAAACAAGAAAATATACCCCCAACACAGGGAAGTAAACAAAAAGGATGCTATTGAAGCAAAGTATACTCAATTGATATGCAACACATAGCGATGCAAGTTAAACAAGCAATAAAAAATCGACTTCTATAAAAATGATATAAAAAACTCAACAAACCCAAATAACTCAAGCACATAAGTATCAACGAACCACCCACAAACTCATGGCAGCTAACCGCTATCAGTGTCGAAAACAAAAAATCCGATCTATGTTTCCGACATGTTAAGCGCCCATAAATATGCCAAACATAAACGCGCAACACACTTCAACAACAACTAACTGTGATATGAGCAAATTCATGTCACTGCTTCGCACATCTGAAGGTTTCACAACAAATGTAAAGAAAAACAAAAACAAAAAAAAAACGGGTCCATTTTATTACTACGCCTAGTGAGCGGGTTGCATAACTCGACAGATTTTGCTGTTGTTGTCAGTATTGGATAAAGGTCGCTGGTATTAGTTGCGTATGGACTCAACTTCACTCAAACTGATGGTATTGGCAGCAGGAGGCTTAGCTGGCTGACTGGCCGTCAGGTTAGTTGCATAGCTTGTTATTGTAACGCCTGTTGATGCGTTGAAAATTTCAGTTTGTTTCAATGTAGAGTAAAAAATGTTGGACGCACATAGACTAGGCGTGCTTCGCCGAATTTTTTCAGTTTTGTATGCTGCAACCACAAAACGCATAGACTTTTACTTGCGGTATTCTCTCACACTCGCATACTCTATTTTATGAGCTTAACAGCTTTCACCTCCATTTCGCTGATTCGAAGGTAAGTATGTATAGTATATGGCTTTTTTTTTAAATAAATTTCGCTACTAAATTTTTATTTAACTTTCCCTTCCTTCACATTGGCACAATAGTCCAGGTCCATTTTATATTTTCATCTCAACCCATGGAGATTGATGGCCGTTTTTTAATACGACACTTTTGCTTTTTTATGTGCATGCCAGTATGCAGTATATAAAAAGTAGGCTTACATAGGTTCGATCTGCTGTAAAATCCGAATTTTATGTTTAGAAACGCGCTTGTTAAATTTAATTTGTCAAATCAGGCCACGTTTTCGAGGTGAAAGGTAAACACTCCAAATTTGGAGAATACATTTTATTGCGTTGCATGTAATAAATAGTCGACTGAAAGTAAAAGCTTAAATTCGCTTTTAAAACTTTGTTTTTTTGAGACCGTAACGTGTTTTGAATATCTGCAACATTAGTATGCCTCGAAGTGTGCAACAAAAGATGGAAGTACAACTTGTGAAATTTTTTGTTAGCTAAACATTTAATTGCGCCCACGTAGACCATGGCTTTTTATATTTATACACTTCTCAAATGGCATATGAAGCAGATTATTTTTGATTGTTCATGTGCCAAATATGGGAATAAATTTCAGTCAGTCTTTGTCAATTTTGGTTTGCAGAAAAAATCGGTTTCGGCGTTATACGGTCTTCAGTGCAAGAGAGAACGAAAAAGTTTCATCTCATTCCATTACAGCACTCTAAATAGGCTTTTTGATGAATATTTTCAGCGGAATAAAAAAATGGCACCCCACGATTTAAGAGTATGGTAATCTCTCGCATAGGTGACGTGAGTTAGTCACAATGATCGTGAGATTTGATCTCGCTCTTTAAAGAGCAGGTCTAAGCCAATATGCCGAAATCGACCAAAGCCCTCAAAGTTAAAATAACCCAGACCATAGCTCCAATTCAGCCGGATATATATATATATACTATAGGAGGATGGAAAACTAGACTACCCGGATCCGTGCCACCATAAGAAGCCCTGGCGGACATTTCAATGTTGCTAAATTTCATACATGACATTCGTGGCTCTTTCAAATAATAATATACTTTCGATGGTAAGTCACATACAGCTTGTTTTATTCCATTCCATTAAAACTTCTATCTTAAAGCCCGAAAATTAGAAAACACATGATTATTCGATTTTTTTCTAAACAGTGCAGGATTTTTAAAAGAAGCAGAAGCTTTACAAGCTCATGT
>NW_023458562.1:32285690-32287469 GCF_013731165.1 Rhagoletis pomonella
AACAGTGCAGGATTTTTAAAAGAAGCAGAAGCTTTACAAGCTCATGTTGTTCCAATCGACTAAGAAAAATTGGAAAAAGCAATAAGGTGATTCAAATACATATAGCAAGACTCCTCGAGTATAAGAATGACTTACCTCTCTTTCGGTGCTGGGACGGGGGTTGGTTTCGCAACCAAATACACGTTTATATAGCGAGCCACTTGCTCAACGACTAACGCCTGCTTACAGACGCACTTTCTGGTGAACGAACGCTGCAGACTTCAGTGTTCCCTTAAACCGAATAAGTCGAAGTTGCCCCACCGAAGCTCCCTCTCTTTCTGCCGTGATCCAAGGCTCCTATCGGATTGGTTACCGCAGCTCGCACATGAGTTGCTCACGTTGCCCAGAGTATGTGAACGAGAGTCGGGATTAAGTAAAGCAGTGCAACTGTAACTGTATACCCAGAACAACGACAACAGTGGCGTAAGAAGAGCACAGAAGAGAAATTCGGAGAATTTTGGACTAAAAACGTGCTACTGTTGGACAGATGGGTCATGTGTCAGTATACTGAATGCTGGGAGAAAACCTAGTCGTGTGCTACTGTAAGGTTTTTCAAGCCACACATCTTAGTTCTTATGCATGGATGGACTGCAAATTCTCCAATGTAAGTATATTCACGCGGTGAGAATAAATATCACACAGGCCTCTCACTGTTGCAACTGTTTGGATGACGACGTGATGGAAGCTTCGCAAATCTGCGGTCTAAAAACCTGGATTCACACTTTTTAACCAACCTGAAAGAACTCTCCGGTACCAAAATCTGCAACCTGGGGATTTAAGAAATGACCAATGCTTATGCTACAATTTTGCTACTCTTTGGCGTAATCCATTTAAGCTAGCCTTAGTTGTGAAAACTTATAAGAACGTAGATATCGAACCTAGGTGTACTTTGTCTGGTGCATTTTGCAGTCCCTGATCTCGGCTAATTTCTAATGGAGACATAAAGTTTTAGCTCATTGCTAGAAGTACACCCGATCACCTTGCTTATAAAAGCATTAATTAGCTCAAATCCCCTTAGCATTTATCAGCTGGCCTATTAGTACATCTCTCAGCTCAGAGATAAGAGCCGCGCGTGCTCGTCCACTAAGATTTTAACTGTAGTGCCATGTAAAGGATATGTTTCCGAAGGAGGTGTAGCACTTGAGAAAATTACACTTCGCAAGCTCTATGGAGCTATTCGCAGTTAAAAATTTTTCGAATTACTTTGAAGAGTGATTGCAATCTTCTTAAGATGCAAGCAAAAATAATACAACCAGAAAGTTTTTTTTCTCACCTCCATTGGGGCTGATTGCTGTTGCTTTGCTCTCAAAGGTCTTAAACACTTTGCAGCATTTTATTATCTACTTTGGGTTTAAGATAGTGTTTCGCATTTCTGATTTCTCTTTTCAGTACTTTGTTCTTATCTTAATTTACAATGAATTCTTTAATTCTGCTTATACCACTGATAAGAAATTTTGATGTTGGTTACTTAGGCTTTTTCTTTTGTACCCTCGCCGGAAAAATGGAAAAAATAAAATAAAATAAAATAAAATAAAATAAAGGTTTACTAGCGTCACAAAGTACTGTTGCGGATAGAAGAAATTACAATTAAGTCGTGTATACCATTAAGAAAATGAAACCGAACTCTCTTATTTTCACTCTATCATAATAATATTATCTTATCCTTTTTACTCAAACTCCTAAATCGAAGGCAAACTACGTACATAACCACTACACAGACTTTCCTTATTGCATGCTCCC
>NW_023458562.1:32287569-32289355 GCF_013731165.1 Rhagoletis pomonella
GGGAGCATGCAATAAGGAAAGTCTGTGTAGTGGTTATGTACGTAGTTGGCCTTCGATTTAGGAGTTTGAGTAAAAAGGATAAGATAATATTATTATGATAGAGTGAAAATAAAAGAGTTCGGTTTCATTTTCTTAATGGTATACCAGACTTAATTGTAATTTTTTCTATTTGCAGCAGTACTTTGTGACGCTAATAAACCTTTATTGTATTTTATTTTATTTTTCCCATTTTTCCGGCGAGGGTATGAAAAAAAAGCCTAAGTAACTAACATCAAAATTTCTTATCAGTGGTATAAGCAGAATTAAAGAATTCATTGTAAATTAAGAAAAGAAGAAAGTACTGAAAAGAGAAATCAGCAATGCGAAACACTATTTTAAACCCAAAGTAGATAATAAAATGTTTCAAAGTGTTTAAGACCTTTGAAAGCAAAGCAACAGCAATCAACCGCAATGGAGGTGAGAAAAAAAACTTTCTGGTTGTATTATTTTTGCTTGCCTCTTAAGGAGATTGCAATTACTCTTCAAAGTAATTCGAAAAATTTTTAACTGCGAATAGCTCCATAGAGCTTGCGAAGTGTAATTTTCTCAAGTGCTACACCTCCTTCGGAAACATATCCTTTACATGGCACTACAGTTAAAATCTTAGTGGACGAGCACGCGCGGCTCTTATCTCTAAGCTGAGAGATGTACTAATAAGCAAGCTGATAAACGCTAAGAGAATTTCAGCTAATACATACTTTTATAAGCAAAGTGATATCCACTAGATGGGTTGTACTTCTAGCTATGAGCTTAAACTGTATGTCTCCATTTAGAAATTAGCCGAGATCAGCTGCTGCAAAATGCATCAGGCAAAGTCCACCCAGGTTCGATATCTAGGCTCTTATAAGTTTTCACAGCTAAAGCTAGCTTAAATGGGTTACGCCAAACAGTAGCAAAATTGTAGCATAAGCATTGGTCATCTCTTAAATCCCCAGGTTGCAGATTTTGGTATCGCAGTTCTTTCAGGTTGGTTAAAAAGTGTGATTCCAGATTTTTAGACCACATATTTGCGAAGCTTTTATCACGTCGTCATCTAAACAGCTACAACAGTGAGATTCCTGTGTAATATTTATTCTCACCGCGTGAATATACTTACATTGGAGAATTTGCAGTCCATCCATGCATAAGAACTAAGATGTGTGGCTTGAAAAACCTTGCAGTAGCACATGACTAGGTTTTCTCCCAGCATTCAGTATACTGACACATGACCCATCTGTACAACAGTAGCACGTTTTTAGTCCAAAATTCTCCGAATTTCTCTTCTGTGCTCTTCTTACGCCACTGTTGTCGTTGTTCTGGTGATACAGTTACAGTTGCACTGCTTTACTCAATCCCGACTCTTGCGACCTTGTTCACATACTCTGGGCAACGTGAGCAACTCATGTGGGCGCTGCGGTAACCAATCCGATAGGAGCCTTGGGTCACGGGGGAAAGAGAGAGAGCTTCGGTGGGGCAACTTCGACTTATTCGGTTTAAGGGAACACTGAAGTCTGCAGCGTTCGTTCACCAGAAAGTGCGTCTGTAAGCGGGCGTTAGTCGTGGAGCACGTGGCTCGATATATAAACGTGTATTTGGTTGCGAAACCAACCCCCGTCCCAGCACCGAAAGAGAGGTAAGTCATTCTTATACTCGAGGAGTCTTGCTATATGTATTTGAATCACCTTATTGCTGTTTCCAGTTTATCTTAGTCGATTGGAACGACATGAGCTTGTAAAGCTTCTGCTTCTTTTAAAAATCCTGCACTGTT
>NW_023458562.1:32289455-32299470 GCF_013731165.1 Rhagoletis pomonella
AAAAAAAACGCATAAAAATTGAAGGATTTGTTGGAGAACTGTTTAGAGGTGCGGCACAAAAAAATTTGTGCAACAATAAGCAAAATTAATTTCATTAATGCTAGTCGTCAGCTGGCGGAATCGCCATCAGCCACAGACGGATGGAGACTGCATTATTTATGATGACAAGAAAAGGCAATGAAAAGATTTTGCTTTTTTATAAGACGAAAGTATGCAATGACAAATAAGACCATTTGCTGGATATTTGTTATGGCAGGGGATTAAGGAAATAAAATTAGAACAACAGGAAATGAAAAGTAGAATATGTATTCTAAAAATAAATTTGGTACATACTGTTACTTACAAAATTTAGCGTATGCTTTTTTTGTTAATATTTGCAATGTTTTCCATGCTACAATTTTTTTCTTGGTTTTGTATTAAAATATGACTTATATTTTAGCAAATCCCATGTAAATCCAAGAATGAAACTGTGTACGCAAATTATGAAAAATCCGATGGACTCAAAACCACTGGGGTGCTTATTCACTTCTATCCGAACTCTCTATACCCGTAGAAATTCAGCTTCAATCAGACTTACCGTGGAATCGGGATTAATGATGTAGACTTTCCCTTTTTTGGCTCAATCGAGGGAACAAAATAAGTTTACTTTCTTATTAACTATGTAGGTATGTATATTCAGGCTTATGATGCCCACAAATAATAATCCTGGACCGAGCCTACCTAATGCAGCCAGTGGACTGCTCTCAATCACCTTTGACAACTTTATTTGGTACGTTAAAGGAAATAAAGTCAAATAAACAATGGCCGAGGTAAGGAAGCCACTATCTTCCACCACCACAAGAGACTCGGATACTTCAGGTACATTGACTGCACGTTTGGAAACTTTAGTCTGAACCTCCAGGGCTAACAGAAGTCGGCACACTGGTTGAAGGCGTTCATTGGGCTCTAATTAGAGCTGCGTGCATTTTAATGAAAAGTGAGAAGCATTTTTAAGCGAACGCTGGACACTGACAAATCTAGGGACGAGGCTTTTAAAATTTAAAAAAAGTTTTCGACGATCACTATGAAGGTGAAAATAGGCAAAAATCACGCTTAGCCGCTTGATAAGTAGCTCAGAGCTATCTATTATGCCTATTAGGGCCAAGTGTGATCTCATGGCAGAATATGAGTTCTTTCGAACCCAAATTAAACGAGGTTACCTCCTCCAGAGCCCCCAGCTCAGCGAAGAGAAAATTATGGCAGCAATTGCAGCGATGAATCTGATTTTAATTGTTAGCTGGAACGTCTTGCACAGGCTGTTAATTGGTCAGAAGGTCAATCTGAACTTTCATAGAGCCGCAAAACGCAGCGGCAGTGACGCGATAATTAGGTAGCCGGAAAACCGGCTGAAATCTCAGCAGAAAATCATCTGGATTTATGCCTTCCTACTACCAAAGCCGCTGAACAGGCTGCTGGATCGCAACAGATATTTCCAGTCTCGAGAACTTTCGAGTAAATGACGTGCAGCTTAAACCAGCTGCTGACGTCCTACACGACCTTTGACCTACTGGACTAAAATATTCAATTGGAGTATAGTAGCAGCCAAACAACTATTCAGGCTGGTGCTACGATGTCGGAGGTTTGTCCCCTCAAAGGAGGGTCTACAGGAATCTAACCCTTTTCGCCCATGCTGCAGTAATTCGCAGCTTTCAAATGCGCATCATAGTTTTCTTTTACTTCAAAAGAAGCAATGGGCACCACTGACATACTACAAGAACCCTGGTGCACTGTACACTGGAAGACAAGTAAGAAAGCTGAGATAGACAGGTGCGTTAATATGTATATGACCTGATGGAGGTATGTCTCGACCTGTCCTACTTTCCATACACAAAATATGACTGCTGTCGTCGAAGTGTCAACGGTAGGCGAAGTGGAAGAAGTCGAAATTGCAACTTAAGTGGGAATTATTATCTAGAAAAAACCTCTGGCAAAGCTATCCGAGACATGCAGGCCAATAGAATACTTTTTGGTTGGACATAAGGTCTGATACGTGTATCTCCTCATCTGGATCGCATAAATGTATGAACATTGGTACTCAGAGGGGTCAAAGATGAAGGACGAAACAGGTGTGAGTTTTTAACGACCTGCCACTAAACGTTCTATTGTAATACCTACCGTGTTTTAGTTAAAAAGTTGGGTATGTAGTTATCTTAACCAAGCGGCCATAGGGCCTTCTCCAATAGCTCTATCACCTCTAAGGTAATTAAGTTGTGTTTTGAAACTCCTGAGCCCAGCTCGAGATCGCCGACAAACTGGCTTTAAAATGCTTATCGCCTGCATTTGTGGAGCTTAGTTACACCCAGAACATAATAAGCGCTGGGCTCTTGGTCGGAGGCCTTAGACAGGCCAAATAGGAATACCGTCTTAGCTTTGAAGACGAGAAGGAGGTGCAACCCATACTGGGCGATTTTATGGCGTTGGCCAGACGAAGACGGATACACCTAAATTCATCCTTGAAGGAAACTTATTATTAGGAACTTTTCACAAAGATAATGTTAGCGTTTAATAGAGAATGCGATAGTATTTTGACCTGCCAGAGTAAGAGAGTTATTATAGGCATATACAAGATCTGCTAGGTTACAATGTCCACTATTCTGTTATACCAAATTTATTAACTAAATGCCTAACTAAGTAGCTGCTTTTTCCTTTAAATTTCTTTATAATTTCGCATGAACATTGATTTGATTTGAGGCTTGTTTAACTGTATGTTTGTTATGTAACATCACATAGGAAGCTGCACCAATACACGTCCATGTACATACAAAAATAAACAATTTCATATCAGTAGATAATAGCTATTAGGGGGCTGCATGAATTCATTCAAAACGGCTTATGAATTATTCATATACAAAACGAATGAACGTTTTTCGCTAAACAAAGTGAAAATAAACTGAATTGAAATAAATGACAATTTTTTGTATGAATATCCAAAACTATTTTTTTTATGTACATATTCACAAACATACATATGTATGAACGTATTGCTGCGCTCCTCCCACTAGAACTTGAAAGGAGATCTCCCTATGTGAGGAATAAAAGAGTACTCCCCTTAACCTGATTTCTGAGCAATAAGAGAGATTTGTCGGTTTTGTACTCCTTTATTACTCGTTTAGGAGTCAAATAAGAGATCTCCTAAGCGAGCGACGAAATATTGCTCCCTGAGGCATGATTTGGGAGCAGTAAACGAGATTTCTCGGTTTTGTACTCCTGTATTGCTCGCTTAGGAGCTTAATGAGAGATCTCCTAAGCGAGCAATTAAAGAATGCTCCCTGAGGCATGATTTGGGAGCAATAAGCGAGATTTGTCGGTTTTGTACTCCGTTATTACTCGCTTAGGAGCAAAAAGTGATGTCTCCTAAGCGATAAATCCAAGAGTATTCTTTTTGATTGATAGAAGAGCAATACGCACCTCGCCCAAAAGAAATTTGTGTTTTCCAAAAAATTTATCATACAAAAAAAAACAACAGAAAATATTTCTTATAGAAGCATAAGGAGCACACAATAATTTAATTTGGATAGCACACAGATTTTAATAAAAGTCCGTTGGTATGCACTTCAATTTTTGTTTAAATATATTAAGTATGTATTGTATTACTTGTAAATGCACCCTTAAATACTTTTCAGATTGCGCAAATTAGTGTCAGCATTTAAGTGTGACCCCCGGCTTTAAACATCGCATGGGTGACAAAGATGTCAGATAAGCAAAGTCACCTTCACAATTTCCCCGCTTGGTGGATTCCTGAACTGGCAAGCATCCTTGACACCCAGGAAATCATATAGGAGTACATACTTATATGTGCATATAGGTGCATATAATTCAAATCTTATCTTACCGTTTTGTTATTATTATGTTTTAATTACATATGATTTCTCTGCAATATATTTCTAAAATTAAGCAATTATGTAAGACGTATCATTTATGCTTTATTTTTAAGATCTTGTAATATTGCACAAATGCATGTGATTAAAAAGTTAAATAAAAAAATTTAATAAATAGCAAAATCCATTTGGCTAATGTAAAATATTCGTTATCATTGCTCTCTTATTACTCCTACAGGAGGTTTTCGGGATGTCTCTAATGGGAGCGCTCCTTTATTGCTCGTTCGGGAGGAATATGGGATGTTTTCTATGTTCACTCCCTTGTTGTCTTTTTGGGAGGTTTCTGGGAGTAACTATGGGAGTACTCCCGTATTGCTCTATTAGGAGGTTTGTGGGATGATAATTCTGTGTGTGCTCCCCGATTGCTCGTTTAGGAGGTAAAAGGGATTACTCCCCCTCCTAGGACATCCAATGTTAAAGGGAGTATACAAAATTACATGCTTATACACAGAAGCATAGGGAGCAATGGGGAGTATTCGTATACTCCCAAGGGAGTACTCACCGAGCAATCGTACGATGCTCCCAAGTTCTACTGGGCTATTACAATACGAACAAACTTGTTTGTAGAAAGAAAACTATAACCGAAATGAGTTTTAATGATTTCATGGTTTTTCATTCACTCATTCACATTCTTTCATTTGAAGGTAAAAAATTTAAAGCAAAATGTATATTCGTAACTTACAAAATTTAAAACTCTAAGTGTTTTTGGCTAGGAGTTTGAATGAATTTATGCAGCCCTCTAATAGCTATGTATGTATGTAAATATTCATTCACGTTCGTATTTGAAAGTCATCGAAAACAAATAATTTTATAATTAAAACTTAACTGGCCATTATCAACAAATCACATTGTTTATTATTTCTTTTGACATTTATAATTTGTGTACATAACAATTAACAAAATTGACCTCAACGAACTTTAAGAAATAAATGAGACAAGCGAGTGAACGTGATACGCATGCGAAAGGCGGCGATAATTGAATTGAATTCAATTAAAGTGTATCGCATGGTAAGCAATAATTGTGAGCGCAAAAAAATACAGTAAACAGAAAAAAAATTCATTAACATATTAGGGTGGTCCTTAACATATCAACATCTAAATTATGTACAAGGCTTTATTTTGTTGTAGGTACTTAAAATATAAAAATATGCACGAAAAAAAATTAAATGTGATAATTTTGACGTATTATTGCAACTTTTATGAATTTATGTTGAGTTATAGCCAGTCAAAGACAAATTTTTGTATAATTTTTGCGATTTAGAAAAATTTAATTTTTTTTTAAACACTGGAGGCGACTCCCAATTTTGTTTTTAATTTGACATTTTCGTGGATATCTTTATCTGTTAGGTGGTGTCTCATGTTGGTGACATTTTAAGCGCCACCCTAATATGTGTGTATGCATATGAACGCAAATAACCATAAATTATAATGTTATTAAAATTAGAAGAAAACTGATTAAAAGCGAGCTTAAATAGCAATTATATGATTTCTACATACACATACACACATACACGCGTGTCAAGTTAGAAATAATTTATGAATGCATTATGTACAACTGAGCGATTAGTGTTCAAGCGATTAGTGACCAATGAGATAGAGCGAGAACGAAAGTGTGGGCATAAGAAAAAGTAAGCTTATACATTGATAATGCAGAAAATGTAAGGAACTGGCGGACCGCATAGCGATTAATGGTTTTCAATGAAAAAAGGGCGAATATATGTATAAATATTTTATTAAAAGATTAATTGCCGCAGCGACAACTGTGCCAAAGTCGATGCTTTAGTTTAATGCTATGTTTGCACGTAGTATTAACGATGAGGATATGATCACTCAACTGTGAATGAATACGACTACAAACTGGCAGTGCAGTAGAACTTTCACATTGGCCCATCACATTTTGCACCTCACATCATCATTCGGAAAAAAATAATTTCGGGGCCATTTTTTGGTAAAAATTAATTACAGATTCAGATACCTCGTACACGAAAGCTCCCAGGAAAACTTTTTGATGGTAAAAATATTTGCATTTAAATAAATTTTAATTTCTTTAAATGCTATTCTGTGGCCAACAACTTCAAAATGAAAAAAAAAACGCTGAAAATCGTCATCCTGGGAAAGCTTGATTTTATCAATTTCCTAGAAAAAACCGAGAATGTTTTGAAATTCCAATATTAGGAATTTTTAAGAGGAAAAAAGTTTGAAGTGATTAAAAATTATTTCCGATTTTCGAAATTCGTTTCCGAATTCTTCGGAGTAAATGAATTTAGCTATTTTTCATCTGTATCAAAGTTCCCAATTTACAAATTTGTTAAAACTTTCAGAAACTATTTTTTACAAAATACATGGAAAAGAGCTAACTATGTGCATATGTATGTAGCTACTGTGGAAAAAATTCTAAATTTATTTCTTCTCCAATTTTGCACTCAGCAACCTAATTGAAAATTTGACGAAATTTGTTTTTTAAAGATTTTGAAAAATGTTGCCGAATTTTCGGAATTTTTAAAAATTGGAAAAATTTCAAGCATCAAAAGCGTAATCAAACCATAAATTTACTTAAAATATCATAAATATTCTGTTTTGAATTTTTCGGAGTAAACTACATTTGGTTATTTTCAGCCATATACGAGTTTTTAAGCATGCGCATTGGCAATAAATATATGAATGCTTAGAAATACATGAATCAAGCTTTTTTTGGTCTTAAAATCGTTCGAAGTATATGAAATGGCAAATTGTGACATGCAACAAAATATTTAAATTAAAAATATCTACCACAGAAAGTTAAATATCGCTCTTTAAAGAGTATCTAATATCCAATTTCACGAAAGCAATTTAAGTGAAATTTGTTTTTTAATTTGCATTTTTTATGAAAACTCACATTAGGGGAAAAATTATTTTTCGCTCGAATTACTGGTGAAACCTGCAGTAAATTCGTTATGGCTTGCTCCCTTATGTTATTTACATTTCACGTCAACGAATGTCGAGAAAATTTGATAAGTGTAAACGCAGTATAACATGCGTTTAAAACATGCATATGTAGGGATCAAATTAATGAAAGTAATATTAATAAAATCACTGCAAATGAAACGCCTTAAATGATGAGATAAAACATATGTATGTACTAAAAGTAAATAAAATATTAAAAATAATTATGTTACGACAACTACGCTCGAGGCACCAATTTTAGTACAGCATTGAACGGTATGGTGGAATGAGCTTTGCGGAAACAAAAGCCTGCATACTAAAAACTTGTGGTATTAATTTGAAACTGAAGAACTGGCTAAAATATAAAATTTTTTCAACAGTTAAAATGAAAAACGAAAAAATTGGAATAATTGGCAGGTAAGTGCTCACATGAGGAAGAGGTCATGTAGAAGTAGTAGCATTTTTCGTAAAAAAAGTCGGTGGGTCTACGTGGTAACTGAATGTTATCACAATGTATTTTTTTTTAACCGCGCTTTCCTACCTACTAAGCTTAAAAGAAAGAATACAACATAGGGTATTTTTGTCGTGGATAACAAAAGACAGACCACACTTTGATTATTTTCGCGTTTGATTTAACCAGGTGAAAGTCTGCCAACACGTCCATGGCAAAATCTTAATACTTAATCCTCGAAAAGGGAGACATAAGCAAAAAAGTATTCCACTGTCTCGTCCTCTTCAAGATAGATATAACAAATACTTCCTCAGCCAAATAGTTTTTTGTCATTTGGAAAAGCGTCGATGTTTGGGTACGTCTTGAATGAACCGTGAGAAATTCGATAAACTAAATGAAGCGACAAGGCATTTCTCAAAAGCCGAAATCCTAGTCTCGTCCGAAGGCATCTCTACTTATGAATTGAGGAATGCAGAACAACGTACAACAAATACTGGGCCCTACGATGTACAGGCAGGCAATCAACGATATTCACAAAGAGGTTATCAACAATTTTACTACTTCGTGCGACGAGGATATTGTTAGACTAAAGTCCTACTTACCCAGACTTGACTCTGACGTACCAAACGTATGTGTCGTACATGAGGAGACGGTAACCATCTTGTCACAGGCAGCCTTAATCTCACTCAACTAACACCTCTTTTCTTTGCTGCGACCCATCGAATTAAAACGTTTCTTGGACCTACCGGGAAGGGCCCTGACATCTGCGCACTACGAATTACATATTTTTTGACGGAGTATTTCCATTCTTGGGGAACGAAAAGACCATAACTATGACAATTTTGACCTATAGTCTGGGCAGTAAGTGAATTTGTCTCCAGACAAAGGTGTAATCGACTTCTATTCAGACGGGTTGGGTTAGGTCTATGGCCTCCAAAACTGGCATATTATCTTTTAATTCAATGAGAGCCCTTTCGCGTATGAGGACCAACCCAGCTGCAGATTGGAAGTCGCTTGCTAAGGCTCAACGTCTGGAATGTGTGTGTATTACGGAAGCAATGCGCAACGAAAATGGAGTTGGTGGTAGTTATCGAGCCTCACCTAACCATAGAGCTTAAGTCGAAATGAATGAACGGTGTGAGCGAAGTGCTTGGCAAAGAAAAGGTCAAGTCATATAAGAACATAGAGATGTTTGGAGCTAAGTTCCCACTTTATTAAGAGGATACTAAATAAATTTGTTTCTGCCAACTATAATCAACTGCTTTGGATTCTGAACCACAGGTAGCAGATAAACTAGCCTAAGAAGCAGCAGCCACTGCTCCAATCGGACCTGGGCCATTTCTTGCAATAGGGCCACACACAAATAAAGAAGAGCCAGGCATACAGAGGAGAGTTTTGAAATTAGAAATTCAGTACACACCTTAGGCTTAGGCTAAGACTAGGGCTAGGACTAAAGACGAAGGCGGAAACAAAAGACGAACGTGAATACGTATACGACGAGCAAGACGAAGGCTATGGTGAATAAGAAGACAAATACGAAGACGAATATTAAGATGAAGACTAAGGCGACGAAGAAGACGAATACAAAGACGAAGAGGAATAAGAAAGTGAATATGAAGAAGATTCCGAAGACGGAGATGAAGACAATTACGAAGGCGAATCCGAAGATAATCCAAGACAAGTACGAAAATGAAGAATACGAGGCGAAGGCGATACAAAGTCGTGAATCCAAGAACGTTTCACTTCCATAATGCGCAAAGCGCGCACCTTTTGTTATGAAATGAGGAGAATTTCAGTCCGTAAAGTAAAAGGAATTTAACCCTTTACACAAGCGGATTATTTGTGGGAAATCAGTTTTACTTCCTAGTGTTTTTATGACCTTTTAAGCAATGGGAACTTTCTAGAGTTTGATGGTTTGGGGGTTTCCCACAACCAGTACTGAGGTTCGTGTCTTCAACTTTAGACTAGAGAGGACCCGAATCCTCCTATTAAGCCCAAGAAAAAATAACATTTAGTTCTGTAAAATGTTTGAAAAGAACTAATATTTGTATAAAAAAAATTACATCACACAACATTTTTTTCAGCGGCCTCATCGGACGTGCCTGGTCTATGCTTTTCGCTTCCGTCGGGTATCAGGTAATGCTGTATGATATTTTACCAGAGCAAACCAGCACCGCCTTAGAAGAAATAGAGAAGGAACTACACGCACTTCATTTGAAGTCCGCACTTCGTGGTAAACTCAGTCCAGCTGAGCAACTCGAATGCATTAGCGCCACCACAGACATACGCGAACTGGTAAGCAACGCCATCTATCTGCAGGAATGCATACCGGAACGTATAGAAATGAAGCGCTCACTATATGCGCAACTGGCCGGCATTGTAGAACCGCAAACGATTATGGCAAGCTCGACAAGTACTTATATGCCGTCACTCTTTAGTGAGCATATGCCGCAGTATCGTGAAAATGTGAGTTTGAACTCTAGAGCTATGTACTAGTTTAGCACAAATTTTTTTTTTGTTAATTTCAGGTCGTTGTCGCCCATCCACTCAATCCACCCTATTACATACCGCTCGTCGAAATTGTGCCTGCGCCTTGGACTAAACCGCAGGTAGTGACACGCGTGCGCGACCTAATGCTTGAGATTGGCCAAAAACCGGTGACTCTAACGCGTCAAATAGAAGGTTTCGCCACCAATCGCATACAATACGCCATACTGAATGAAGT
>NW_023458562.1:32302470-32313020 GCF_013731165.1 Rhagoletis pomonella
TTTTAATTTTAAAATTTTATTGTTTAAAAAAATATATGTATACATATTTTTAATTTTCATTTAGAGTATTTTTTCTTTTTAAATTCGATTTTTATACCCGAGCGCACTTGTGCACAAGGGTATATTAATTTTGTTCACATAACGGTTGTTTGTAACAGCCAAAACGAATCGAGATAGATATAGACAAATGTATACATAAATGATCAGGATGAAAAAAGAAATCGATTAAGCCATGTCTGTCTGTCCGTCCGTCTGTCCGTCTGTCCGTCTGTCCGTCTGTCCGTCTGTCCGTCTGTCCGTCTGTCCGTCTGTCCGTGTACACGATAACTCGAGCAAAAATTGAGATATCTTAACGAAATTTGGTATGTAGGTTTCCCTTAATCCAAGGTAGGTTGGTATTGAAAATGGGCGAAATCGGACTTTAACCACGCCCACTTCCCATATAACGGTAATTTCCAGAAATACGAAAACTGCGATATTTTAGTAACTACTAAAGATAATTCACTCAAAATTGATATTTATAATAAGTTTTAGACGAAAAATAAGAATATTACAAATTTTTGGAAAATGGGCGTAGCCACGCCCACTTATGGTTATATGCGTATATCTTGGTAACCGCTGCACCAATTTCTTCCAAACTTGGCACAGTTGTTGGCCTTCGCACAACATACTAAATGGCCGAAAATTTTTAAAATCGCTCAATAACCACGCCTACTTCCCATATAACGGTAATTTTCAGAAATACGAAAACTACGATATTTTAGTAACTACTGGAGATTATTCGCTCAAAATTGATATTTACAATAATTTTTCGACGAAAAATAAGAATATTATAAATTTTTGGAAAATGGGCGTAGCCACGCCCACTTATGGTTACATGTGTATATCTTCGTAACCGCTGCACCAATTTCTTCCAAACTTGGCGCAGTTGTTGGCCCTGGTACAGCATACCAAATGGCCGAAACTTTTTAAAATCGGACAATAACCACGCCCACATCCCATATAACGGTAATTTAGAGAAATACAAAATCTTCGATAAATCAGTAAATATTGAAGCTAATTTATTCAAAATTGATACTTGCAACAATTCTTTACCAAGAAATACGTCTATGGTAAAATTTTGGAAAATGGGCATGGCACCGCCCACTTATGATCACATATATGTATATCGGTAACCGTTCTACCAATTTGTACCAAACTCGGTGTGGTTATTCTGCTTGCCACATATAAGCAAAACGTTGAAAATTATTGAAATCGGACTAAAATAACGGCCGCTTCTCATATAACGGTAAATTTCAGAAATGCTTGAAACTTCAATATTTCGAAATTGAAGGACGCTAATTTACTCAAAATTGATACACCCCGGCTTACCATCTAGCGGAAGGTTTCGGAAAGGTGAAAAAACATATTTAATACTTGCGCCGGGTATTTAATGTTCGGCTCCGCCCGAACTTAGACTTTCTTACTTGTTTCTCTTTCAATTTCATTTTCTTTTGACGTTTAGTTTTTTTTTTTGTTTACAAAGAATATTTTTTTTTAATTCACTTAATATTTTGGAACTTGTTTTATTTTTAATTTTTTAATTAAGTTTATTAGTTTAAGTTCCTTTTAATTTTTAGATTGTATTGTTTAAATTAGAAAAAAGTGTTTGTTGAATTTCATTCAATTTTTAGGAACTTATTTTAGTTCTTTTTTATTTCGTTTAATTTATGTGTTGGTGTTGGTTGATTTTTCGGACAGGGCGGTAATATAATTTATTTTGGTTTGTCTGCAAACCAAACTTGACAAGGGATGACGGAAATTTTTTTAATTTAATTGGGTTTTCTTTAATTAATTTAATTTCTTTTCATTTTAAGATTTTATTATTTTTTTAGTGCAATTTTCTCTTGTGTTTAAAAAAAATAATAGGTATTTTGTAATTTAATTTATTTATTTTTTTCAATTTAATCTTTTCCTCTCTCAATTTAATTTCTTTTTAATGCTCAGATTTTATTGTTCTACAAAAAAATAAATTTTTTTTCTGTTTTTAACAAAATTTTCTTTTAGTTTTTAGATTTCATTCTTTAAATAAGAAAAATATTATTATTATTTTATTTCATTTATTTATTCTTCTTTTGTTCATTTTATTTATTTCTTCTTTTGTTTAATTTAATTCGTTTACTTTTTCTTAATTATTATTATTTTTTTAAATTTATATATTTTATTGTTTTAAAGAAAAAATTTTATATTTTATATTTAATTTAATTTTTAAGATCTTATTTTATAACTTGTCTTTTTTTAATTTAATTTTCGCTTAATTTTTAGTTTTTTTTAAATAAAAATTTTTTGTTTTATTTAATTTTTAAGCACTAATTTTCTCCTTGTTTTATTTAATTTTTTTTCTCGTTCTAAGTTAATTTATAAATATTCTATTTTTAAGAAGAAAAAATAAGTTTTAAAATTTCATTCAACCATTTTATAGAGCTTGAGGCCGGCGATTGTTGAATAAAATTGTTATAAGGCTATAAATAACAAAAGCAAATTTTAAAATATTTTTTATTTATGTTTTCTTTATTTTCGTTTATATAAATTTTCTTGTGGTTTAAACTTTGAATTGTTTTATAGAGAGAAACTTATTGCTAACAGCATAACGCCAAGACCCCCTCGTTAGCAGCTCTTTCTTTAGGTTTCGAAAGAAAGTGAATAGCTTTCAAGATAGTTGCCAGAATTGACAATTGCCTTATGGAAGACTTAAACCCTTCTATGCTGAAAAGTTTTGTTTTTGTAAAAAGTCACTAACTTTTTAAATTACTCTCGAAATTTCTTAATTATGTATTTCACCAACTGAAGCCTGTACGCACACTTTTCTGCCTAGCCTACATCTATCAGCAAAAGTTTAAACTTTTAATTCCTATTCGGTTCAACTGATTCTAAGTGCAATTCTAATGTCACATAATTCACCACAAAAAACAGCAAAGGCAAATGGCTTCTTACTAAAATTCGCACGTTCCACACGCAAAATGCAAATCTAATCAACATTTGTTTCGTTCTTTTTTCTCCTTAATTTATTTGTCAAAGTGGCAACACTGAACTGACGCTTACAAAAAATTTTTCTAACATCATTACCGTTAGAGACTGTACAATGTGGCCACTTTTTTATTTGTTTCTACACATTCAGCGCCCATTTGTGCTTGCACTGCACTTTATTTGGTTTCTGTTTGCTGCTTATTGCCACACTGACACGCCTCACTGACACTAAACAAAAATTAAATTTTGTCTTAGCAAAAAAAAAAAATTAAGAATATAAAAAAAGTCACTTGGTACAGAAAAGTTGCGTTGTAGGTAACTGCGAGTAAAACATAACTGTAGATGATAAAGCAAGTTGAAAGGGTGTGGGAAGGGGGGAGGCGGGGCGCGTTGTCATTTCCAACTACAAATTTGCATATAGCGACGACACTCCTTCCCTTGCCACTTCAAACGGTCCGCTTGCTTACTTCTTGCCGCCTTCAACTGCGTGCTGTGGCGTGTGGCAAAGCACGTGACTAGAATATTTGTGCAGTGCAAAATGAAAATACTCGTAGAAGTACATAGAAATAGAAATGCTATTGCGGTACTTTGAGGTTAGCTGGTGACATTGGCGGGAGTTTTTCCTGTGCACAACTGTCTGCCCGCAGTGACGACTGTGAATCAGATTAGAAAAGTAGAAAGCGCACGTGAGAACGAGTGAAGGCACAATGAGGAGTTGTTTAGGTATGTATGTATGTATGCATGTGTTTGTGTGTTGCTGCATAGGTGAGTTGGTACAACTTTTGCTACTATTTAACTAACTATGCTGCTATTTTGCGTATGCTTATACTATTTCTGCTACTGTTGCTTACAGCTACTACTTGTGGGTGGCAGCGGTTGCAAATAAAATAGCCCCAAATTGGGCGTGAGTGTGGAAGATAAAACACTTTTTGCTTGTGGGCGTTGCAATGTGAATGTGCGCGCCTTGCTGTGTTGTGCAATAAATAAGTTGGAAATTTGACACTCTAATTTGATTAGATTTTGTGCTGGAACGTGTGTTCTTCTGGAGCATTGCAGCGTGGCTTTGAAGCCGTAGGATGTGAAAAGTTGTTTTACTGTTAGTGAGCTCAAGTTATTTCTGCCACAGAAGAAATGAATGCGGTTGAGATGGTAGCTCATGAGTGTTGTGTAAAAAATTTAGGACATATTGGGTTGGGTAATTAATATCCATTTGAGGTGGACATACATATGTGTGTACTTTTGGGTATACTTAATTTTATTGGAATATTGGAAAATACAGTTCTGACCAAAATAAGGTCCCAAGTTGGAATCTATACCTAAGTAATTACTAACCATTTTACATATAGTAGGATACTTTAGAACAGATGAATCTTTAATAGGAATCTAAAAATAAGACCTCATCATCGCAGTCTTTATCTTACTCTTAATTATAATCTTAATCTTAATCTTAAAATTGTTCTTAATTTTAATCTTAATCTGGGTTTTAATCTTAATCCTGATCTCAATATTTATCTTAGGCTTAGTCTTAATATTAATCATATTAATCTTATTATATTCTTACTCCTAATCTTAATCCTAGTTAATAGTTATATTAATCTCAATTTAAATCTTATTCTATTTCTGTCGCTTATTCATGCCAGCGGGGTATGCAGCACCGAGCACAAAGAAGTTGTACTTTAAAAACTTTAAATTTTTAGATGTCGCTCGTACCACAGATGAAAACTAGGCCTCACGGAGTGGTAGTTCGCATCTCTTATCAAACGGCTACAAAGATTAGTTTTGATTTTCATCCGTTCGTTAAATTAGGGAAGCTACCAGCGAGATTGTGTCTAGACCATTCAGTGCATCGAGGAAAGAATTTAAATCGACCTTAAAAAATATTTTAAAATTTACGGGTTTCCGCATACTTCCCTCAGCAACCGGTCTGGCAAGACTAGTTGATCGTTGCTTGCGCTGCAAAATGTATTTCAAAATGCCTTTCTTTTGTCCATTTTATTAGGTATTTAGTAAAGTATGCAGTTTCATTATCGGGAGTACGAAGTATGCGTGTCTAGCGCTCATCGAGCTCACACTAGGCACAGCCATCTAAGAGTGTACCGCAGGAGGACAGAGGCTTCCCTAGTTGCTCCTTATGTGGGGATAACGCCAGGTCACCAGCCACGCAGTTTTCCGCGATGTCACTGTGGCCCGGCACCTAAACTAGAAGAAGTACCTTGACGCGATGGATAAATAAGTCAGATATTCCTTTACCGATTTCTAATGTACCATCACACCCTTTAGCAGTGAGTCTACCGCTTCCTTGATGGAAGATTTTTCCACCTGAAAGACAATGCAGAAGTCCGGAAGCCTTAGTAACCCCGCCCTACCCAGTCCTCTCCTGAGGGAATATAGGTAGAGAAGGAGCTTCTGGGAAGCATTTCGGAGGCGCTGTAATCTATGTGTCCAGAGCGAAGTCAAAGCAACCTCTCTCGAGGAAGGGCCAAAGCAGGTATATTGTTCTTCCTGGTAAACAAGACCAGTTCCGTTTTGCTGGGATTTACTGCGAGGCCGCCGTTGATCGCCCACCTAGTTACCTGCTTAATTTAACCTTGAGGCAGAAAAAAAGGTTGTTTAGAAATCGTCCACATAATCTATATAGGTGATCACCCGACATCCCACTTTTTCCAGTTCCATGATGATGCCATCGGTGACGATCGTCCAGAAGATCGGAGAACTACAGGACCTGCTGCACAAAATATTGTAAATAAGCACATTTGACTGTACTTCGACTGTACGAAGTACAAGAGCTAAAAAAGAAATACTGTACTTCCGAAAGAAGTACGGTTGCTCACATTAGGCAAGACTAAAATGTGTTGACCCTATGCCAAATCATCCGATGTCTCATTAATGTTCCAATAAAAGTCGTAGTTTACCACTGACAGATTTAACAAGTGGCGAGTACCTATTTATTATTATATTTTTTGAGAGCATGGTCAATTTGTCGTTTGCCACGTCGTCCGAAAATTCTCCTTTCTCTAGTAGTGAAGACCCCCAAGTCTTACTACTCATGTACTTCACCTGCAACCAGCTTAGGCTGAACTCGGCCTCCATAAAGTTCCAGTACCAACCCAGCATGCGATGAAGCTTAGAAGATTTAAACCACGGGTGCCCATTCTCCATTAATGTTTAACTTCAACACCTCGAAGCTTTTCAGCTACGGTTGACGATTGTTTGATGCGGTCGTCAGGCAATGACATTGATAACTTGTGTTTGAAAGCTAATGACTTTCTCGCCGCTCTTTCTCGCTTGTCAGAACACCACACTCCCGGCAGCAAAGGTCTCAGTGCTCGCCGTAAAGGAGCACATGTTCATGCTCAGAAAAAAATCCTATACTGCTGCTACCACATCCGAACAGGCACATTCTGGAGCAAAACCACCTCCTGCGTACGTCAGAAGACATCTCTACGAACTCACGGAAGAGATGTAGATCTACATCGCACAACCCCTGGAACCAATGTTGTACCAACAGGCCAACACCGCAATTAAACTTTCACCCCATACATGGCGAAATCGTAGTTCATTGAGCACCCGTCGCAGATGGAAGAGGTCAGCTGCCAGGAGAGACTCACCTATTTTTATCGGGTCTAAGGTTTGAGTACTGCAGCAGAATTGCTTATTCAGACTCCATCCCCAAATACCCAAGACATGTCCGGCTTGTGTACGTTCTCTTTATGACACCAAAGACCTCATAACTTTTCCGCTTAAACTCGCTCAACTAACATCTCACTCCGACCTCCCCGATCCCGTTGAAACTGCGTGTTGTTTGGGCATATCATTATTCGAGCTTGGGGACAACTAAGGACTCACCGAAAGGCCGTTGAGAAAAAAGCATGTAAAGCTGGAGTTGGCGAAAACAGCAAAAATACATTTCATTACAAGTTTGCCACAACTCTACCGCTCTTACAACGTCAACAAAGAGGGAGACAATGCTGAGCCGCAAACAAATATGGAAACGCCAAACACCATAGCAACAGCAACAGAAAGCAGCAATCAAAAGTTCGCCAAATGAAATTGAAAATGAAGATGAATTCGCCAGTGTGTGGCGTGAGTGATCACGTGCTATATTCCAATTTCCGCGCAGGAAGCAATGAACATCACGAGCGCCAACAACAAACATATATTTAAATATAGCCTTTGGTTGCAGACATAATGAAGAGTTGCTGCTTTTTGGCGCTGAAGACGAAAAAAAAAAAATAAAGAATAAAAAATTAACACCGACATTGCAGCTCCAATCAAGCAACCGAACTTGCTGAAGGTGTCAAGTGGCGGGCACAAAAGGCGGCGCAGTGCAATTTCGGTAAGGATGATGTGGCATCAAAGGTGAAGGAGTGTGAAAATGACACTATGCAATGAGCTGGTTTGTCTTTATGCACATATGTGAGCGGGTACGTGACTCCCAAAGGTATGCAATGTAATAAAACAAGGAATTTTTACGCTTTCCCCGCAAAAGCCGTTGGTAATTTGAGTAACAATGCCATGTTGTCGCTGGCGCGACGCTTGCCAATGTTTATTTTCCTATTTTTTTTTCTGCTGTTGCTGGGTAAAGTGACTATGAGAAAAGGCATGTGGCTTGAATGAGTAGCGCACTCCATCCAGATTTCCAATTTTCTCATTTCCAGCTAGAAAAGAAAGGTTTGTGGAAAAAAATGTGCGTGAGAGTGGGCAAAAAACATTGAGCGCGATGTAGTTGACTCTAAATTGGAATGAGGAACCTCAACACTGTATCAGCAATCATACTTATATACAAAAGTTGGTATGGCGTAAATAGCGTTAGAGGATTGATGCTGTGCGAAATTAGTGCGAATGCACTGTAGCAGCATCGTTGGACTGTTGAAGTGCTGCTATTCGGTATATTCGTTAAGGTGTTTGCAATCGCTGGAGATGTGCTGTGATCCTGTGGTTGGTACAGCAAAGTGTTGGCAACAGAAACAAAAACAACCACAGTGTTAACAATAAGTATAGAAATGAGATGGTGTGAGACCCCTCCAGGTGCGTGCCGGCGAATGAGGAAGAGTGACATGTGGATCTACGGTAGGTTGGTTTAGGGTTGGAAGGTGTATGTGAAGACTTCTTACTCATTGGAGGCATATTTGGAAAAGCCATTTTTGAGAGCCAGGAAGCAGATTGTCCCTCTAACAGATCTTATTGCACAAAGTCATTGTAATATCTGCTGAATCACTTACTGTTTACTACAAAATTGAGGAGCCTGATGCTTTCACTGTCGTTATCTTTTCCAGGTAAGGTGAAAAGTGGTATACCAATCTGGAAACTAGGAATTGGCTATATAAAATTGGAGAGTCGATTCATCCCCTAGGTCTCCTCGACAGCTTCTTCAGAGAGAACTTTTTAGTATATGTAATATTTGAAACATTGGCTCGGTCATAGAGTCCTTAAGCTTTCAAAGTTGTCCCGTAGTTTATTTGCTTTTTCGAGGCTTGTTTGACCATCTTATTGGTCACCGCGCTCTCTTTAATATTCCTCTTTCCGGGAACCCTGCAAAAAAGGACGTTGGCGTGACCCGGTCTAGCGCCACCTCTGAACAGCTGTCAACCTCACTCTAGGGAGCCAGTAAGGTACAAAAAACACAATGCATCAGTGAGAACGATGATGTGTTTTTTTCTCAATTAGCCAGACGGCCACTAGCGCTACATCGCAACTAGCGTGGGTCTGCGGGAGGGAGTTGGTCACAGTTTCTGATCAATTTGAAATTACTCTAGTCTGTATCCTATAGGAACGTATGTTTATACGTATGTGAGTGCCAAGGAACATTTAAGGCAACGAGAGACGGTTCTATACTAAATGTGTCTTGTGCGGTGCCCTCTACTGAGCATCACAATGACCTATGTGGCCTCTGAGTGAACTCCTAATCCTTGTAAACACAGGAAACCTATTTACTTCCGGTCAAAGCTTCGCTGGTTCTTTCTCTAATTTATTTTTTTTTTGTCTTGAGTTTTTGTACTTTGTGGCCGCAATTTCACTCTCATCTAAAGCTGTCTGTCTGTTAAGAAAATGTAATGGTACCTGTTGTTTCTTTTTCAGCATTTGGTTGCTCTCATTTACTGTTGTTATTTCCTCTATTACTGCCACCATTGTTATCTTCAAACAAATTAACGGCTTTGGTTTGCATCGGTACTAGAGGCAACGTTATTGTGATAGCCGTTCCTTCCTTTTTCTCCGCTTTTAGTATGTCGTTTTTTTATGTATGCATGTATAGTAATGTTCCTACTTCTCCTTCTTGGTTTCAAGTTAGTTTTCCATACCTTTTATTAGCACTTGGCTTCGCTTGTACGTACCAACATACCCCACATTCAATGTGTCCTTCTTCCCATGCTGGCAGGATTTGAAAATCTTTGCCGTTTCGAACAAACTACTTCACGCCATAACAGTCTGCTGCTTGCCACCATAAATTACTTACTCGGCTCATTGTCGCTGGCCTCTTCGGTGTGTGTCTGTGCACTCGATTTTAACATCGATACTGTCGAATGCTTTTGCCGTAACACAGCTTTCACTTTATTCATTTCCTTTCTGGGTGGTTTTTATATACAAAATATTGATTTACAAAAATTTTCTCACTTTTCCCTAAAGTTTAATACGTATGTATATAAGTATTTTGTATTTTTATTGTTATTATTTTTTAGTGGCTTTTCCTGTCGCGACTCTTATTGCCACTATCGTAACAATTGTATCCCTTGTTTTTTTTCTGCAGGCATACCTTATGGGTTTCCTTTTCTGTATTTTTTTTTTGGTTTTGTTGTGGCCATTGCTGTGTCTTGGTTTTGCCTTACTGTCGAGCCAATATTTCTTTTTGGCCATGCAACATTTGGTGTCGCCACCAATGCACGTTGTCTGCATTTTAAGTGCAAAGTATGTTGCAAATTTTTACATGGCTAGTGACTTTCGCCGGTTTGTTGGGTAGTTTGTCTTTTTTATACCAATCGATACATTTTCATCGTTGTAGGTACATTGCTGCTTAGGGACCCAGCATTTGCTAAGCTGTTTGAATAATTTTTGTCTCGCTGGCATAAGTTCGACAATAATATTTCTATTATACATCAATTAAATTTTATTTTAGTTGAAAATCTCTCCATTTTGTTCAGGCAAAGACAAATTGAACAGGTAATAGCCCCACAAATTTTTTACTTTAAACCAGCCAGCTCAAGTGTTTAAACCCCGTCAGATTTTTTTTTTTTAATTAAGAATTTTTAATTGCGTATTGTTTTTATTTTAATTTGTAATGTTTTTTCCAGTTTTAATTTAATTAATTTTAATTTTTAGAAATTTTTTTATTTTTAATTAAATTTGTTTGTCCTTAGTTTAACTCAATTTAAATTTTTACTTTTAAATGTGTTATCAAAAAAATATATTTTTTAATAATTTAATTTTTAGAAATTTATGTATTTTATTTTTTTAATTCAATATTCTTTTAATTCTGCGATTTCGAAGTTTAAAACCTGTTTTATAATTTCACTTAATTCTTAGGAGCTTAGCTTACTTATTTAAACAAT
>NW_023458562.1:32313120-32317205 GCF_013731165.1 Rhagoletis pomonella
ATATGTATACATATATTTTTTTAAACAATAAAATTTTAAAATTAAAATAAATTTGGATACAAAAAGAAATTTTATGTAAATGTTAATTTAATAATTTAGAAATTAAAGAAAGTGAAATTAACAAAAGAAAACAAATTAGATTAAACAAAAGAAATAATAAATAAAACAAGTACCTAAAAATTAAATTAAAAACAAAGATTTTGTCTTAACAATTTAATCTAAAAATTAAAGGAAAATTAAAATAGCTGAGAAAGGAATTTATTTAAAAAGGAAAAAATTAAATAAATTCCAAAAAATTAAATCTAATAAGAAAAGTATGCTTTGTATAACAATATTAGATTAAAAAAGAAAATAAATTGATATGAAAAAATGCAGCTGCCCGAGGAAACGAACTCGGATCTCTCGAATACCACGTCAGTGCTCTGCTCACTCGGCCATTACGACTGTTGGAGCGACGAGAGCTAAATTATGTACACTTGCTTTCTCTGACAATAAATTTTCACCACGAGTGTTGAATGAGAGAGCTTTTTTTCTAAGATTTTTGTGCTAGTTAGAATAACAAAGGTCTTTCGAACTATCTTGTCATCCAACTTTCATTTGTCTTACGAAAGTCTTAAAAACTTCTTACTATCTTAGTCCGAATTACCATGTTAGTTTAACGACATTAGGGTGGTACGTCAGGCCGATAGAACCTTAGATGTGGTGGGTAAGTACTAGAACGGGTTGTTTAAGGTCAATGAATTTTGTAACAAAAAATGTGTCTCCTCGGGAGCAGACCATCGATATATCATACCTTTAGATTCGACTGTAAATGTCGAAGATATGATAAAAAATGTAACAAGGCGATCCCTACGTTAGGCCAAAAAAAATATACAAAATTTTCTGGTACGATCTAACATCTATCTAACATAACTACACAAACAACTACAACTCACTGCACTTATATTTCGCTGAACATCATTTAATAACTTTTCTTTGTTAATCAGTAGCTTCACTTCAATGCATAATTTATAAGTATGTATGTATGTAACTAAATAACGTCAATGGCCTTTTGAAGAGTAATAAATATAGACACGTACGCTATCAAAGCACTGCCCATACCCCACTATATTGTCATAAGTAGTGCGCCCCACCCACATTGATTTCTTTATTTTTCGCGCTGAATGCATTATCATATATTTCTATGCAAATGTGCTCGTGTAACGCAACAAATAAGGAGACGCTTCGCTTATCAATGTTCAGTAGCACTTATTAGTAAGTATATGTAGTACAAGCATAGTTACTTAAGTAAGTATAAAAATATCCAAGTGCACATACATACATACAAGCCTACATATGTATGTATCCATATTTGATTGTTGTAGACTGTTAGCCTTGCAGGCGTTGTATGTTTTTCGTTGTTTTCGCTTAACAAGTTCACAAGCTCAGTCTTTATGGCTTCAAGTTTACTCGCATGTAAATAATTTTTACCTTGAAGGCAAATCAATATTTTCCATCTATTTTTGGAAAGTTTGCAAACTATGTGTTTACTAGTGAAAGACAAGGGGGGGGGAGAAAATTGTATTTATTTTAGAGGCAGACATGCATATGATGAAGATAAAGCAAGCAAGGCAGGAGGGTAAATATATGCATAGGCTAGTCTGCTGCATACACCGCCTGTGGCCTTTCTCGAGCAGATACAATCAAAGGTGTAAGAGGAAGATGCTACTAAATACATACATACGTAACACAAGAATACCAATCCCTAACCGCAAAAACAGCGTAAGCGATATTCTTGAAATAATTCAAAGCTTTCATACCACGTATTTATATACATAAAACTTTCATAATTTTACCTCTTGCAACTTTTTGGGGCATATTCATAGTCGAAATAAAATCGACTTTTAGGCTAGTTATAGCCGTTTGACATAATTTTCAATGGAAAATCTGTCAAAACAGCTGCACCTAACATTAGATTCGACTTTGTTTCATCTACGAGTATGCCCCATTATTTTTAATAAATTGCTAATGGAGATCATTTTCTGTCAAAAAAAATTTTTTCTCTTAAAATAAAAACCAATTGATGAGGAATATATCAATATAACACACAAGCAACATTAGTAGATAAGAATTATTACAAGGTTTAGCCTTTTATGCTTGTATACAAATTATCGCCGAATATTTATTTGTACCGGGAGCCACGAAAATGAATTTAACACAAATATCTTAGGGAAGCAACAAAATTTTGGCATATTAAAAAGGTCAAAATCTTACCAGAGATGTAATTTTTAAGCGCCTTTTAAAAGTAATATTTTATGAAAAAATTGTTAAAATGTGTATATAAAATTTTTAATAAAAGAAAAAGGGCAAAAGTCGCATAATTTTTAAGAAACTTTTCAAAATAAGCCTATTTCTAAAAAGTCGGTGTCAGGGGGCAGTGTCAGTTTGACACTTTAGTCGCACAACGGTAACATGCACAAGTAGAACTGATAAGCTTCGATTCATGGGCCGAGCAACATCAAAAAATAGGTACAGTTTTTTCTAACAGCGGTCGCCCTCGGCAGCAATATCCGACCTTCGATTACTTGTCTGCCTTGAAAAATTCTCTCGTAAAATCCATTTGTCGTTCGTAGGCGACGTAAAACTGTAGATCTTTTAGACTTTTTGTTGGTAGCTTGTAAGGTGGTGCGGTCTAGTGTACCCGTACATACGTTTAGTTCCTTTACGTATGTATATTTAGGTATCAAGAATATCTCCAAGAACTTACATACTTATGCAGACGCTGTAAGAGATACTACACCAAAAGTAATCAATAAAACTGAATTTATACTCACAGTAATGAGGTGGTTTATGCTGCTTGGAAGATTCTTATTGAGAAGCGATTTGATTTTCCAAGAGAGATTTGTTTGCCTTATAAATACAAACACACATATATATGGGGACAATTTCCGTTCAGCTCCCAACAGTAAGAGCTCAGTGGCGTTTGTTGGGAAATATGAAATGTCAGCTTTATATGTGAAAAGGTAAAATCACTATATACAAGGATACTCAGCGCGAAATTCACAAATTTCTCCTAATGCATTTTGTAAAACTTTTTCAATATATTAGGCGCCTTCGATAGATTTCGAAGGATATTAATATTTTTTAGAATAATTTTAATAAAAAATATCGATAAATATATCGATAACTAAATTTATAAGTAGACAGATAACGATCTCGATAAATAAGTCGTATCGATCATATCAGTAAATATGATATTAAAACAATATTAATACATCGAAGAGAAGGGATCGATAAATTCCGAGATCACAATTTCGATTAATAAATCGATAATCAACTTAAAGGAGAAAAGTTACGAAATTGGGCACGTTTCTTTAAAAGCCATTCGAAGCCTCTAAATTCTTTCTCTGTAAATCCCTAAAGTTCGAGTATTTCGTAAAAAAACGCTTTTTGCGACTTAACTTTTCCTGCAGGGTCATATCACGAGTACATTTATACGATTTTTCGCGTTGTGATTTACAAAAAAGAGCTCATCCTAATACATATGTAGTGCATATAAATCTGATTTCTACCTGCTACTTCTTCATTGATAATCAGGTGGATGAGATATAAGAAGCTTGGAAAGTGCATACTCTTTATTATTAGGTATTATGCATAAATAGTACATACTAATTTTATTTATATTTATTTTTTATCCACTTCTCTCTTCGCTCCACATTCCTGACTCACTCCAATTGCTTCTTGAGTGCGCACAGCTCACGTAAAAATTTATCACGCTGCTCGCGACGTACCTTCAATTGCTTCCTGGGCACCATTTCCTCACATTCAGCGGCTATCTTCGACAAGGTCTCACCTGCTTCCATTTGCGGTGTCGGTCCATAAGTTTGACTTACTGCATAGACTTCATCACCGAAGCGCCCAAAGTAATCGGCTACGCCATCAGCATTCAAATGTGCGGTCTCGAGCGGTCCCAATAGCGCATAGCGTATACCCAAACCTTCGGTCATGACGCGATCCACATCGGCCACACTCACCACACCATCGGCAACCAAGCGCCAAACTTCATTCAGTATGGCGTATTGTATGCGATTGGTGGCGAAACCTTC
>NW_023458562.1:32317305-32321803 GCF_013731165.1 Rhagoletis pomonella
GCAACAACATCTCAAGTGACAGTTAATGCATGGTCGGGCATACCACAGGTCACGCATTGTGGACCACTGTTGTTTATTCTATTTATAAACGACTTGCCTAACTATTTTAATTTTGCAAACTGCCTGATGTTTGCAGATGATGTTAAACTTTTTTCAGTTGTGCGTGATCTCTCAGATTGTAATCGTCTTTAGCTCGATCTAGATGAATTTCAGCAGTGGTGTACATTAAACTGTTTGAACCTAAATATAGGTAGATGTTGCGTAGTTACGTTCTCGAGGCAGTCTAGTAGTGATATACCTTTTGACTATAAATTAGATGGTTGCGTTATAAAGCGGAGCACTGAAATAAAAGATTTGGGCAATATTTTTGACTCCAAACTCGCGTTTACAAAACACGTTGACTATATTGTATCTAAATCGTTCTCAATGATAGGCTTTATTAGGCGAAATACTCAAGAGTTCAGAGATCCAGTAACTTTAAAATCCTTTAGTAAGAAGCCGTCTGGAATACTGTTCTATAATATGGAGTCCATATTATGAAGTGGACTCGATCAAAATAGAAAGAGTTCACAAGATTTTCACCAAATTCGCTATTTGCAAGTTGCCCTGGCAAGGTTATGTTCCTCCCTATATTGGCAGACAGAAATTGCTGGGTCTCCAGTCTTTGAAGGAAAGAAGAGATTACTTCTTCATTACATTTATTAAAATAATCAATGGGCACACAAATTGCGCTTATTTAACAGATTTGCTCATATTATATAATCCCCCGCGTAATTTAAGAAACAAAAAGCAATTGGTTGATGCTCTGCATACCACGAATTATGCCAAAAATGAACCAATTGCTAGATCATTGAATTGTGCAATACATATTCTAGTGTTATCGATTTTAACTTAAGTATTGATAGATTTAAGAATAATTTGTTTACAATATTCACCTAGAGTCTTCACTAGTCTGTAAGAAACTAGTTCTGTAGACTGAAATTAAAAAATAAATAAAGAAATATACTACATACATACATGGTTCTCTATGTTCTCTATAGATCCGTATGTACTATTTAAATTTAAAGAAATAAAAAAAATTTAAAGCTAAGTTATTGGAGTAATTTATTTCGCTATTAATAAATTTCTGAAATAACGTTATCTACCGTTATGTTAAATTAAGGGGTTCTTACGATTTTTTGCGGGTTATAGATTGAAAACTAGGGTGGTCTACTATTTTCCGGGGGTTTTATCCATCAACTCCCAGCAAAACAGGCCTGGTTAAAATTTCCACTAAAATTTTAAGTGCCAAATTTTCCGAGGGTAAACAAAAGTAATGAAAAATACTACTAATTTCCATCAAGAAGGGGGCTCTTTAACCCTGTGTAGAAAACATTGCGATGCGATGGAGCAAAACCTTTCTGGGGTTTGCCCACCACTTGTGAATGCTAACTTAGTTTTCACACAGCCACATAGAACTTGTATACGTCTGTGGGACCCCGGAATAAAATAACTTACTTATTTAAAATCTGTTTAAAAAATATTCAACTCTTTATTAAAGAAAAAATACACAAAAAGATCAATTTGTTTTTGTTTTATCTCCAATAATCGAGGAGTTAGATGCAATAAGGGCACTTCTGTTAAAACTGCTTTCTGAGATATTATCGTTAAAGTCTTTTGGTGTGTGACAACTTTCTTGTTGTTGTAGTAATCTGTAAAAAAAAGGAATATTGTTGTGGTATTGAAAAAAATTGTTATATATTCTGTAGTAGTAGTTCCTTCAAGCGATGCGTTTCATGAAAACTTTGTACAAAATTCCTTAGGCGCCGAACGCCGCCGTCGCCGCCGCCGCGCCGATATTTTCGTAACTCGGCGGCGGCGCGTGAGTAATGACAAAAAACGGCGGCGGCGGCGGCGTGGCTCGGCGGCGTATACCTCTAATACATACAAGCCTACATATGTATGTATCCATATTTGATTGTTGTAGACTGTTAGCCTTGCAGGCGTTGTAAACTTGTATGTTTTTCATTGTTTTCGCTTAACAAGTTCACAAGCTCAGTCTCTATGGCTTCAAGTTTACTCGCATGTAAATAATTTTTACCTTGAAGGCAAATCAATATTTTCCATCTATTTTTGGAAAGTTTGCAAACTATGTGTTTACTAGTGAAAGACAGGGGGAGAAGAAAATTTTATTTATTTTAGAGGCAAACATGCATATGAGGAAGATTAGGCAAGCAAGGCAGGAGGGTAAATAAATATATGCATAGGCTAGTCTGCTGCATACACCGCCTGTGGCCTTTCTCGAGCAGATACAATCAAAGGTGTAAGAGGAAGATGCTACTAAATACATACATACGTAACACAAGAATATCAATCCCTAACCGCAAAAACAGCGTAAGCGATATTCTTGAAATAATTCAAAGCTTTCATACCACGTATTTATATAAAACTTTCATAATTTTACCTCTTGCAACTTTTTGGGGCATATTCATAGTCGAAATAAAATCGACTTTCAGGCTAGTTATAGCTTTTTGACATAATTTTCAATGGAAAATCTGTCAAAAAAGCTGCACCTAACATTAGATTCGACTTTGTGTCATCTACGAGTATGACCCATTATTTTTAATAAATTGCTAATGGAGATCATTTTCTGTCAAAAAAAAAATTTTCTCTTAAAATAAAAACCAATTGATGAGGAATATATCAATATAACACAAAAGCAATATTAGTAGATAACAATTATTACAAGGTTCCGCCTTTTAAGCTTGTATACAAATTATCACCGAATATTTGTTTGTACTATCTTGGGGAAACTACAAAATTTTGGCATATTAAAAAGGTCAAAATCTTACCTGAGATGTAATTTTTAAGCGCCTTTTAAAAGTAATATTTTATGAAAAAATTGTCAAAATGTGTATATAAAATTTTTAATAAAAGAAAAAGGGCAAAAGTCGCATAATTTTTAAGAAACTTTTCAAAATAAGCCTATTTCTAAAAAGTCGGTGTCAGGGGGCAGTGTCAGTTTGACACTTTAGTCGCACAACGGTAACATGCACAAGTAGAACTGATAAGCTTCGATTCATGGGCCGAGCAACATCAAAAAATAGGTAAAGTTTTTTCTAATAGCGGTCGCCCCTCGGCCGCAATAACCGACCTCCAAGTGCTTGTCTGCCTTGAAAAATTCTCTCGTAAAATCCATTTTTCGTTCGTAGGCGACGTAAAACTGTAGATCCTTTAGACTCAGGGATGTGCAGCGAACTTTTTTTTGGTAGCTTGTAAGGTGGTGCGGTCTAATGTACCCGTACATCCGTCGACTGGGTAAAATATTGTCGTAAGCGTCATACGTACGTAACATACGACAATATTTTACCCAGGCGACGATACGTTTAATTCCTTTACGTATGTATATTTAGGTATCAAGAATATCTCCAAGTACTTACATTCTTATGCATACGCTGTAAGAGATACTACACCAAAAGTAATCAAGAAAACTGAATTTATACTCACAGTAATGAGGTGGTTTATGCTGCTTGGAAGATTCTTATTGAGAAACGATTTGATTTTCCAAGAGAGATTTGTTTGCCTTATGCATACAAACACACATATATATGGGGACAATTTCCATTCAGCTCCCAACAGTAAGAGCTCAGTGGCGTTTGTTGGGAAATATGAAATGTCAGCTTTATGTGTGAAAAGGTAAAATCACTATATACAAGGATACTCAGCGCGAAATTCACAAATTTCTCCTAATGCATTTTGTAAAACTTTTTCAATATATTAGGCGCCTTCGATAGATTTCGAAGGATATTAATATGTTTTAGAATAATTTTAATAAAAAATATCGATAAATATATCGATAACTAAATTTATAAGTAGACAGATAACGATCTCGATAAATAAGTCGTATCGATCATATCAGTTAATACAATATTAATACATCTAATAGAAGAGGGATCGATAAATTCCTAGATCATAATTTCGATTAATATATCGATAATCAACTTAAAGCAGAAAAGTTACGAAATTGGGCACGTTTCTTTGAAAGCCATTCGAAGCCTGTTTGGGACGTAAATTAGATGATTGCTGGTGCGAACTCGCAACAAGGTTGAGAAACCACAAGAGAAAGTGAGAAAAACAATTGTATTAGCAATAATAAGAAAGATGTATGTATATTTGTTCTCAGATTCAAGATTAAAATCTAAGTATATGATAAAGTATCTATTTGCTTGTAGGTAAGCGTATTGATATAAGCGAATGTTTACCTCTTTTAACGATGACTCCGGTCCGCTGCCTGCTGTCTGACACGAATAAGACCGCAGTTTAAACGGAACCGGGCTTAAATACTAGCCAAGTTCGAAAGAAAGCCACCGGTAGTTTTCCGGCAGCAGTGCAGCTTTGTAGCTGACGACTGTGCAGGAAAACTGCCAGTGGTTCCCAAACATTGAAGGCTTTTGGCTTCAACATTACCGCCAGCCTTGCAATGCTAAAGGATTGCAAAAAAAAAAAAAAAAAAAAAAAA
>NW_023458562.1:32321903-32325406 GCF_013731165.1 Rhagoletis pomonella
GCTAAAGGATTGCAAAAAAAAAAAAAAAAAAAAAACGTAAAGATGAAGAAAGGTTAAATTCAAATATTAAATACATATAATGCAAAATATTTTCATATTACAAGATAAACTTAACTTCTAAGGAGTTCAGTTGTGCGTGCAAATAAAATTGTTGAGCTTCATTTGTTATGTATGTGTATATATCTAAATGTATGTTGGTTGTATAGGTGCAAATTCTACTTCAAATATCGACAGTCAAGTAAATCCTAAGCAATAAAATATATGTATTTGTATATTAAAAAATGTAGCCCATGAGGGGGCGTGTGCCTTAAAGGGCATAAGGGCCTGAAAGGACCCATCCGAATATTGTATTCTGGGCTGTAGGGAATCCTGGGTAAGAAATAACCTCCGTCCTCATTATTTTGTGATAGATCTCCCCTCCAAACACCAGAGCGACCAGAGGACGTATGGAAGTTTGGATCGGCTAATTTCAGATTGGTGAATTTTTCAACCACGAGCGAATTCAAGTGACGTGCTGGAGTCCTCAGCCCAATCTCCGATAATACCTTGGCAGTCAGAGTAAAGCGAATGCTAGCGTCGTTTGACGAGCTAATCAAGAGCTCACACATATCCACATTTGCAACAGGCAACGTGGACACATGCAGCTTCTTGATCAGCGACCGGCATACTTTACTTGTCTGGGAGCAAGGGTCGAGCAGAGCGCGGGTAAGAAATCTTTGTTGATTTATGTGCACATATACTGCGCACGTTGGTAAAACGGTGACCATGCCCGATAGTTGCGTTAAAAGGGACGCCGGTTGTTGACGGCGGCCAAGGCGAGGATTGAAGTGCAACAGCGTATGATGTTGCTCATGACAATGCGCGCACGACCCAGAACTACTACATTTTTTGGTGATGTGGGAGTAAGCCAGACACCGCGAACAATATTTATGCAGAAGAACTAACCGCAGGCGTCGTTCATAGTTTGCGTTGAGAAAACGTTTGCAAAAACGGAGTGGGTGTGATCGGCGGCAAACTCTGCACTTCAACATGTTAACTACTTGTCTTTGCTCCGCATGCGTTGCTCTCTGAGGAGATGATGGTATGTCCGACCGTGAGGTGGGGGTTGCTTCCAAGAGTTCTACGACTTCCATTATTTATAGCTGAAAAAGTGTGAAATAGGGTGATATTGAGAACGTCATCTACTGTGGTAAGACGACTAATTTAACAATGGGGCGCGTTATCATTCCCTTTTGTGTGCGAATGTCTGCTACCCGAGCTCTTCTATCGTTACCCTGATAGACCTTGGTAACTCTTCCCAAACGCCACTCATTAGGCGGAAGATGTTCGTAACGCACAACTACTAAGTCATCAACCGATATGTCGGTTTGAGGATACTTCCACTTATAACGTTTATGAAGCTCCTTTAAATACTCCTCCTTCCATCGAATTGAGAGTTGTTGGCTTAAGGCTTTCAACCTTTGCCACCTATTAATCAACGAGATTGGATTTGTTTCGATGGAAGGCTCAATAGGCGAGAGAAGCGGCGCACCAATAAGGAAATGCCCAGGTGTGAGCGCTGCACAATCTGCAGAGTCATTCGAGATAGGAGAGATCGGCCTTGAATTAAGGCAAGCTTCGATGCGGCAGAGTAATGTTTGAAACTCTTCAAACGTATATTTATAGGACGAGGCGGCCCTTCTAAAATGAAACTTAAAGCTCTTAACTCCGGCCTCCCATAATCCACCCATGTGTGGCGCGCCAGCAGGAATAAAGCTCCAAGATACTTCCTGCTGATTGTACAGGTTACACACGGCCTCTTTCGATGAGAGGAGGAATTTTTGAAAGTCCTTTTTTAGACTGGTTGAAGCACCCACGAAGTTCGTTCCGTTATCAGAAAAAATGTTTTTTGGGCAACTTCGCCTAGAGACAAATCGAGAGAATGCACCCAGGAAAGTTTCGGATGACAGATCGCTTGTGGCCTCCAGATGAATCGCTTTTGTAGCAAAACATACAAAAAGGCATACGTATCCTTTGGTTACTTTACAAGATCGGCCTGTGAAAGTTTTAATGTCGAATGGACCAGCGAAATCGACACCAGTATTTTCGAATGGCCTCGATAGAATGGTTCGTTCCTCTGGGAGAGCAGCCATGATTTGAGATTGCTCCTTCCTTTTGTAGATGACACAGGTTTTGCATTTGTGTATAACCGCCTTTATTAGATTCCTAGCCTTGGGGATCCAGTACTGCTGCCGGAGCAGTCGCAAAACTAATTGATTAGAACCATGAAGAGATATAATGTGGAGAAAATTAACTAGCAATTTGGAAAATTCGCAACTATACGGAAGAAGTATTGGATATATCTCGTTGTAAGAAAGAATTGCTGAACTAGCAAGGCGACCATTGACTCGCATAACGCTTTTCCTGTCAAGAAAAGGGTTCAACGTTAAAATCTTGCTCCTTGAATCAATCGGGACCTTTGACGACAGATTCTTGTATTCGCTAGCGAAATACCTCAATTGAGTCAAGACAATAAGACGAGTACGAATCTTGGATATCTCCTCTCCTGAAATAGCCAAAGATGGATAAGAATGGAATCTTCGAGTGTGCTTATTAGTCATGTTGAAGAACCTGAAAACGTAAGATAAAACGCGTAACGCACGGGGAAGAGATGAAAATCTTTCCAAAGGTTCAAAAAAGTTCGATACAAGTGTACTATGTGCGTTTATCCTTTTTGCTTCCACTGTAGTGTCTTCGATTTCTTGATCCAATGATGGCCAATTCGCTTCTTCTTTGGTAAGCCAAGACGGACCGTACCACCATAACTCATTCGATGTCAAATCCTGTGGATATACCCCTCTGCTACCCAGATCTGCTGGATTGTCTTTGGATTCGACATGATTCCAACATCGCAAATCAACGGCTTCCTGAACCTTTGCAACTCGATTAGCAACAAAGGTCGTCCAAGAGCCAGGTTGCTTCTTCAGCCACGAGAGGACAATGGTTGAGTCGGTCCAACAGAAGGTATTTTCGACCTTAAATGGAAGCTCATTTCGTAAACAGTTCAACATATCTACAAGCAAAAGTGCACCGCATAACTCCAAACGAGGTATCGAAATCTTTTTAATCGGAGCTACTTTTGTTTTGGCTAGCAGCAGGTGTGATGTAACTAGTTTATTGTTTTCTACCCGCAAATATATCACCCCCGCGTATGCCTTTTCCGACGCGTCGCAAAAGGCATGAATTTGTATCGGAGTTTCATTTGAACAATTCATCCAACGCGGAACTTTGATATTCTGTATGTAACCGTAATTTTCAACAAAAAATTTCCATTTAGAAAGTGTTTGTGAACTGATGGGTTGATCCCAGGTAGTACCGTCTAACCAGATCTGTTGCATAAGTATTTTAGCTATTACCACGATAGGTGCTAGCCAGCCAGCTGGGTCAAAAAGTTTTGCGATTATTGACAAAACCTCCCGTTTGTTATAGCTTGATTTCAGGACTATATCCTGGACATTAAAAAA
>NW_023458562.1:32325506-32328008 GCF_013731165.1 Rhagoletis pomonella
TCTGCTCACCATAATACTTTTTACGTGAATTACTTATTTTATTTCGTTTGTTTTAGTTAGGCTGCCAGACCACTGCAGCATTTTCCATGCAGAGCTTGTAACTCGAAAAGAAGATGGACTAGGCTTATCGAGTCTTCTCTTAGCCTGCCTTTGGTAGCTACAGACTTTGGCAGAAAAGCAGCCATGAAGTCGCTCGACTGCTGCGAAACCTCGCCTCGTGAAAAAATTCAGATAAAGCCTTAGCAAGTTAGCTACTAAGAGGAACTCTGTATGACGTCAAATATTCTTGCCCAGACGAGCATACAGGCGTTCCCCGTTAAATCTTGACTTAATTCACACTTCTTCGAGTAGTCAAATATCCAAGACAGAGTCAACAGTATCCCCTTGTAGGTCGATGAAATAAATCTGGCCCAGCTTTGGCTTATATTATTCATCAAGAACGTCGGCAAGTGGCCGGAATTATAATCAGTCACTACTAGAATGGGTCTGCCGGCCAATGGCTTCTTTCGCCGCTTACCGTAATGACTAATAAATTGAAAGTAAATAGAAGAAATTGAGGGGGTCGCAAAATTGAGTAGAGCGCGACATTCTGGGATGGCCATTAGTTTTTTTATAAAATTTTCGAATACGAATTTTCTTTATCGACGGGTAAGGGAATGACTAATCTTCTACTCGAAACTCTTTAAAACAACAACATAGATATCGGTTATCAAGCCGGAGTTTTCGAACTGAATGCGACAGTACCATTTGTGCAATGGGCATGGCATTCCTTGAATTTGGTCAAGGACAATGCTGCCTCTTCAGCCAGAACATGCATCACGTTTTTTGGCGTACTTCAGCGCATCTACTTTCTATTCTGAGCAACTACCCAGAGACAATTCGTTGAGAAAACAGACGAAAGTCAAAATGAATCTGCAATTTTCACACCAGAAGATCAATTTGGAACTGGTTTTTTGGTTGTTCTAGTTGACACAGCCCTGGCTGCTGTCAAGGAATCGTTTGAGCAGTTGAAAAGTCATAAAAATCTATGGGGGTTTTCTTATTCCTCACATTCGTAAGAGTCCCCAGATTCAGACGAAGATGACACTTTTTTACTGTCAAATTGTTGGAAGTTGAGCAACCCTCTCACAACTGCAGAGAATTCGTACATAAATGGATTGGAGCTTTATGAAGAGTTGAGCAACTATGACGTAATAAACCTGCAGCGATGAAAACGCCCAATGGCAATGGTTCTTGAATTTCGTCAAGAAAGATGTATTTGATGTATTTCCTAATTTTTAGGATTCTCTTAGGATTTTGTTGACTTTGTTGTTGTCAGAAGAGAGCGAAGTTTTTCAAATTCGCAACTCATCAAAACGTAACTTGGATCTTCTATGTCACAAGAAAAGTTAGACGCTTTAGCTATCTTATCTATTGAAAATATGATTGTTACGCAGATTGGCTTGTCCAAAGCCATTGAAAAATTTGTTGTAATTGATATCTGAAGATTTTGATTGTAGTAAAAACTTAAATTGTTTTGTATTTCTATTTTTGCAATTGATTATCGCATAAGAAAAAAGTCGAGGTAATAAGCATTACTATCAAAGGGCGTTTCGTTCCATTTGAGCCTCGGACGTCATTGCTTCCAAAGCCGGCCCTGTTTGAGCATACTTTAAATCAGCCACATTTCGGTCCACACAGTACTTTAAAGTCTTCTCAATGAAGTGGATTTCGACTCATCGACTGTGCATTGATTACACAGAAATTTATTCGATCAAAATAATTGTTGGATAAGCCAATGTGGCCAACGATAACCACACTTACAACCCCGAACATCCCCTACGGCTTTTACAGTTTATAAACTCGGAAGAGTTTATGAAGGAAGCTAGTTTAGTTGCGGTGCATGCACCTTATTACTTCAATAAGTTCGAGAAGTTTGAGAAGTTTATAAAATCGGTTGTCATATTCAATTTCTTTGCACAAACATAGGTAGGTGGGTATACTAGGGTCGCCCAAAAATGTGTGAGGAAAAAGTTGATTCGGAATTTGTATGCTCTTACCCCCTGGGATTGTTCTATACCGAAAAATATAACACTATTTTTAACCGACTTCCAAAAAAGGAGGAGGTTATCAGTTCGTCAAAATATTTTTTTATTTTTATTTTTTATTTTTTTTTTATGTATGTTTCCGCATACCTTTGGACCACGTCAACCGATTCCGATAACTCGTTTTGCATCGGAAAGGTAGTGCCTCAGAGGTGGTCCCATAATAATCTGGTTAAGATCCGATCAGTGGATCATGAGATATATATATATATATATATTTATTTTATATGAGAGTTGAAGTCGGTTTTTTTTTGCTAAAAATTACTTGTTTTTATTTTGAAATCAAAAAAGATTACCTGCAATAATACCCGATTATTTATTTAACCATTTTTTCATCGTAACTATAATTCATAGGTCTGCAAAAAACCCGCAAAAAAATGCAATGGGGGCACCAATAAAAAATCGTTAGTATTAAAAG
>NW_023458562.1:32328108-32337156 GCF_013731165.1 Rhagoletis pomonella
AAAAAAACAGACATATTTATTAAATAATGATTACTTATTAGAAAAAACATAACAAAAACATAATCATGTATTTAATAAAAAAAATCTGTACATCTCTTATGCTGTAAATATGTTACGAACATACGTTTTCTTTATATAAAAACAAAAAACAATACTTAAATTCAGTCTTTTGTACATTTTTATCTCTTTCATTTCATTGGAGACTCAGTTCAAGCTAAAATTTAAAAATTTAAAATTTTAAAATTAGTTACTTAGTTTAATTTTCAATTTTAATTGTATCGTTATAGTAGAGGACCATCCAATTGTCGTAAGTTCAAAGTTTTGCGATACATACGACAAATGTTTTATGATTAAAAAAAGATTACATTTGTATGGGAATTTGTCGTATGTGCCACATACGACAAACGTTTTATGATTAAAAGAAAGGTACGTTTGTATGGGAATTTGTCGTATGTGACGCATTTTCAGCACATACAACAAAAGGCATACCCAATCATTAATATTATGTAACATACGACAAAATGCGCACGAAATATCTCAAAAACTAATGGAGATATAAAAAAATGGATTGCAGAAATCGAAAGAGCATGTCCAACTTAGTAAATCTGCATCAAAATCCCAAAATCGTGATTTTGCACATTCGTCATCCGTTTTCTGAGGCGACGAGATGGCAAGATATTTAGTTCGAAAGACGTTTGTTATTTTCTGTATTGAGTTCAAAAGTCGTGGTGAAAGCACTTGTGTATAATTTAGCTCGCGTAATGGCCGCGTGAGCAAAGCACTGATGCGCCTTTGGAGATATCCGGGTTCGAAACCTCAGGCTACGATTTTTTCACTAAAATTTTTATTTTATTTTTTCTTTTAATAATTGGATTTCATTGTCTGAAAAAACTAAAAAATTTTGTAATTTAATTTAATTTTTTGAAACGTTTTTTGTAAATTTTTTAAAGTGTTATTCTTAAAAAGAAAATATATGATTTTTTTAATTTCATTTAATTTTTCGATACGTATTTTCTTTTGTTTAATTAAATGTTTCACTTTTTTATTTTCCTTTTGGTTTTAGATCGTGTTGTTTTAAAAAGAAAAAATATATTTTTATTTCATTTAATTTTTTGGATATTTCGTTTTCTGTAGTTGTTTATTTTTTTGTCTATTTGACATAAAATTTTCTCTTTAGATTTTATTTATTTTATTTTTTAATTTTATTTAATTTTTAAGTACTATTTTATTCTTGTTTTATTTAACTATTTTCTTTTTCTAATTAAATTTTCTTTAAATTTTTTGATTTTATTGTTTTCAAAATAATAATATATATTTTTTATTTAATTTAATTTTAAGAAATATTTTTAATAAAATATGTATATATTTTTTTAATTAAGTTTTCTTTTTTTAGTTTTTATTGTTTTAAGACTTTTGTCTTTCGAAAGACTGTGGTGAGTTGAAAGAATTGCCAGAATTGCCCAACAAGTATAGTTACGTCCGTCCGCATTCGGTCCTTCTATTGGTTTTATGAGCACTCTTGCTTTTCTTATATATTATAGACATAGCTGTCGAGAAGAAGTTACCACTAACCGGAGTGTGTTATCCCTTACGGTACATAATTTTTTGGTAATCAATATCTGTTGCACATGCAAGTAAGGCCATTATTCTTATAAAAATATTTTCACTCGAAAACTCTCAAATCCTTCTAATCTCTGTTCCTCACCGTCAAAGTTTCTGCGCCTTGTAAAAAGATGAGCAATATCCAAAGACTAAAGGTTGTGCTCAACGTCAACTGATATACAGCCACATAAGTTCTGTGGTTTTTGAATATTTCTTTTTCGCATCGTGAAAATTCTCGGCAGCTGAGAAGTTATCTGCGCTCATTGAAAGTCCCGAATTGCATAAGTGAATTGATTAAGGAAAACAGCCACTAACAACGTAATTGATCTTTATGTTGGAGCTTGCGTAATATTGCGTTGATATTTTTATCTATTTAAGCCCTGTATGCAGCTCTCAAGAAAACGGTCAAGAAAAAATTGCCATTATTTTGTGTGTGTGTCCAAGGAATTTTGACATTTTTGATACTTCACAGCCTGTTGCCTCACTCTTTCCTCAAAAAATAATGGAACGGGCATATATTTCTGTTGCAAACCTGGGTTGCCTTGTGCTCTTTTTTCACAAAAAACTTTAGAAAACTTTAGAAAGCATAGTAAATTTCTTAAGAACTGCGTACTGCCTTAAGGAAATTTGACTCAAGAAAATTTCTTAGCCATTTCTTGTACGTCATTTTATATGGAGTTTTTGCTTTTCTTGAGAGCTGCATACAGGCCTTAAGATGGGATTTGAAGAATTTTTGCTACCCGTAGTTTTAATTGAATGCAGCGTAGATTTCTTTCTTGTTTCCGATAAGGCAAAGCAACCGTCCATTTTAAACATTCGATCGCTTCGGTACACGAAAAAATAAATGGATTCTAACTGGGTCACCATATAAATAGAAAAAAAACCAACAACCACAAAATTTCAATTCATTTTGTTTTCACACTTTTTATAAATAAAACATTGCTTGCTTGCATATGTTTGAGTGTATATCTACATACATAAGTATATATGCACGTAAATCCATTCATATACATATGTATTTCTGGTATTTGCGGCGCGGTATCGCCCCGTTTCAGCAACTTCGCATTGCATAGAATTTTAATCGAAAAACTTCAAATATCTAACTGATTGCCTGCCTGCCTACCTGTCTGCCACTTTGTCAGTGGTTTGAATTGATTTGCTATGTCAAAGGCGAGATAGCAAACCAAATGAACGTGCGGTTGTGTGAATGTAAGTGCCATTTATTGTGGATGTACATTAGGGTGGTCCTTAAACAATATCAACAACATGGGAAACCACTTTATTTTGTTCTATGTACAAAATAGACCCGTCCACGAAAATTTAAAAATGTTTTTTTTTAAATCGCAAAAATTCGACACAATTTTACTTTTTTCGAATAAGTTTCATGTGTCAAATTTGTCAGATTTGAAGTAAAATTTTAAAAATGGTTTGCGATAATAATTTTTTTGTTTAGGTAAGGTAGGTAACCTAGCACAATAAAAAGGACTGCCCCATACAAAATTTAGATGTTGATAATTTAAGGACCACCCTATATACATAAATACATACATATTATCAGATTTCAACTATTTTTATAATTTTTTGCGATTTTTTTTCAATTTTTTTTGTTTTTACCAAGTTAGCGATCACTAAAAATTGTTTAAAATTTTTAAATTTTTGTTCTTAATTTTTTACGTAGCACAAATTGAAGGGGCGTCCCATGAAAAATTTAGATGTTTGTAATTTAAGGATCACCCTAATGTATGTACATACGTACATATGCTTTATTGTCGTTTTTTTTGCAGGAAGGGAAATGCGCTCAAAATGGAAAATAACAAGGTGCTTATAAAATGGGGGAAAATAGTTTTTATTCCTTGATTTTTATTTTACTTTATTACACCACTGCGGTATTGCTCTGTTGAATACATAGCTTACGAGATTGTTGCCAACGTTGCATTTGCGTGTGTATTTAGGGGTATTAGATTGGCGCAGTCATAACAGCCAAATACAATCGAAAATCGGTATAGCAACAATATAGCTAACAAAATATGCAACCAATTGAAAGTGCGGTTATATTGTTAGCCAACTTCGATAGTGGTTGATGGTTGTGGTTGCTGATTGAGTGTCAGCTTAGGTCTCCCATGCATTTTCATGGTTATCTAAGCGATGTTATATGCAAATATTTATTTTCAACTTTTCAACTTTCCATTTGTTTATTTGCTTAGCATCCAAGCCGTTAGTAAATACATACATATGTTTGTATATATCTGATGCCAGTCGAAGGCTTTATGTATAGTTACGTGTATACAAAAGTTTATATAAATTTCCAAAATGCTTATAAATAAATATAAATTTATTATTTTTATTACTTTTTTTACTGTCTGCGTTTTGGCTTAAGCCTCATACTTGTGCAAGTATATGCACTTTGCCACAATATCTCTGAGTTGTGCGCGTCTGCAACCACCACATACATACATACATACATATCTGATAGTTGGCAGGTGTAACATGTTTGGGATTCTGTTTGTTCAAACTCTCAACAATGCATACAGTCTGCACAGCAGTCTGGTCAGCCAATATTTAATTTATTTTTCAACTTGAAAAGTCAAGTATTGCGTTTGTTTTGCGCTGTCAGCTGAACATTTTTCCATCGATATTTTTCCAAAGCTTTGATTGTTTTGTTTTATAGAATGGCGCAACTCCATTGTTTTTCTGTGCTGTTTACTGTTGTTGCAATTGCCATTGATTCTACTGAGGTGGTTATAACTACTATATATTTGCGGCTAAGCAAATAATGGCACTCTGTGGAAGAGTTCATCCTGCGACAGTTGCTACAAGCAACCTCGCGAAATTGCGACATATATCAGGTATTTATTGTTGTTAATGTTGCTTTTCAGCGAAATAATTTAAAAAATTTTAATTTCACTGAAAGTAAATGTTTGCGCAAAACATTGACAAATGCATTGGGTAATAAATATCGAGGAAGAGAGAGAGAGAGAGGGAGAGCGACAGAGTTAGAAAGATTGCGGAATATTGTAGAGATGGACGGAATATTTAGAGGATGATTATGGTGGAGAAATGCAGGTGACGTAAAAAAATTAAACTTAAAAAATCGAATGCCAAAAGTAGTTTGCACTCCAGATGAGAAGTTGAAACCGCAGTAGGCAGTAACCATCCTTGTAACGAGATCTTCGATGTGTAAGTTAAATAGTGGTCTCTTCCAAACTAATTAAACCGGAACGTTTAACTCCATCCTATTCAGGGATAACCAGTTTATAGCCGGCGTACATCGTCAAGTTAAGAAATCGTCGAAACCTGTGGGCTTTAAAGAAGCCCTGGCTTTGAGTCGCGAGGATTGAATGCGTCCGCACCAGACGTTGGACTATTGTTATCAACGCCGCAATCCTTGAATGATTTCTACAGCAGCTGCAGCATGAAAAGCGAACAATTGTCTGTTCGTCTCTTTACTTCCCTATCTGCCTCTCTGGGGGACCCTATGAAGCAATAGGTTTCCCACAGGGATGCTTAAAATTACCTGGTTTGTTTGTGTGAAACACAAGCAAATTCAAATCGCATACAGCTGTCAAAGTGCATAAAATCAATTAAATTGCTTGCATTTTGTTTTATCTATGTTGTGCCATGTAGAGATACTCCTGTGGTTGTTATTGGGAGTCTCTGTTTCTCTATCCTTCAGCTTAATTTTTTGTTTTTATTGCTCTATTGTTGTGTGATTTTGAATTTTTTTTAAATATATGTACAAAGAACATAGTGTGTGTATGTACATATGTATCATGACATTGATTGCGCAAATCTCAGGCGAATTGATATGTGAGAAAGTTCACAATTCAGATTGAGTGATATGGACAGCTTGGTGGCTAACGGCAACGAAGTCAATTAATTCGAAAATATGCATGCATTTGGCGAATACTCTATTTCGATGCATTGAACGAGTTTGTGAGTATGAGAAGACATAAAAATAAATATGCAAAGCAAAAAAGTAATTAATTCTAACAAGCTCGGACAATATCGGAATCTATCGCCGCTTATATATAGCATATATTAATAAATAATGAAATTCATTTGAGATGAAGGAAAGTGATTTCGTCGTAAATGGCCGATTATTTGAAGTTTTTGCATGGTTCAACTCTTGAATTCAATTATATGAGTTTGTAGCTGGAGAGGATGAGAAGAGAGAGGAAGACATCATGTCGTTTCAAGTTTCGTTTCTTGGTTTGTTGACAAAGTTGACGCGTATAAAAGAAATGAAAGAAAGTGCTTTTAAGTACTTTAATCATGTAAATTGATACTAAGGTGAGTTTACAACATCAAGTGCCTAAAGGTATGCTACACATCCACAAGCAAGTTTCACCAAACCAGATATAACGCACTTATGCAAGAATGATGAATGTATTCTCTCAATCGTGGCACTTATGTATAAATACACTAGGGGTGTCCAAAAAGAGTAAAGCCGGAATTTTAATGCTCTCTTCCTCACCCCTTAGGATTGTTTTACGTCGAAAAAATATACCCCTATTTTTTATTTTGAAATCAAAAAATATGAAAAAGGTAGTTCAAAGCGCTCAAAGTTTTCCATGTATTTTATATGGGGAAAAAAACTTTTCGTAGAAATGGTATGGAAATCTTGAAAATCAGTATTTTCGATCGGAAAACTCTGGTTCTCTTCAGCAGACTTCCAATAATAATACCTAGTTGTTTATTTAACCATCTTTTAATACTAACGATTTTTTATTGGTGCCCCCATTGCATTTTTTGGGGCTTTTTGAAGCTTTTGGCGGACCTATATATTATAGTTACTATGAAAACATGGTTAAATAAACAATCGGGTATTATTGCAGGTAATCTTCTGCAGCGAAGTAGTGTTTTCCGATCGAAAAATATTAATTGTCAAGAATTCTATACCATTTCTACGAAAAGTTGTTTTTTACCCATATAATATACATACATGGAAAACGTTGAGCGCTTTGAGCGACCTCTAAATATTTTTTAATTTCAAAATAAAAAAATAGGGGTATATTTTTTCGGTATAGAACAATCCAAGGGGGGTAAGAGCATACAAATTCCGAATTAACTTTTTCCTCATACATTTTTGGACCACCCTAGTATACGCACATACATACCTATGTTTGTGCAAAGAAATTGAATATGACAACCGATTTTATGAACTTCTCAAACTTCTCGAACTTACTGAAGTAATAAGGTGCATGCACCGCACTAAACTAGCTTGACGCAACCTTCATAAACTCTTCCGAGTTTATAAACTGTAAAAGCCGTAGGGGATGTTCGGGGTTGTAAGTGTGGTTATCATTGGCCACATTGGCCTAACCATAATTTTTTTTATTGAATAAATTTCTGTGGAATCAATGCAAAGTCGATGAGTCGAAATCCACTTCATTGACCCGACTTTAAAACACTCTACTTCGGGTAGATAAGACCAATAATGGATCGAAATGTGGCTTATTTAAAGTTTGCTCAAACAGGGCCGGCTTTAGAAGCAATGATGCCCGGGGTGTAAATGGAACGAAGCGCCCTTTGACAATAATGCTTATTACCTCGGCTTCTTTTCCTGATACGATAATCAATTGCAAAAATAGTAGAAATAAAAAATTTAAGTTTTTTTATTTTAATCAAATTCTTCAGATATCCATTACAACTAGTTTGCCTGCGTGCTTGGGCTTGAGCAAATTTTTCGATGGCTTTGGACAAGTGCAGCAATCACGTTTTCAATGGATAAGATAGCTAAAGTGTCTAATTTTTGTTGAGACATAGTAGATCCTAGATACGTTTTGATGAGCTGCGATTTCGAAAAACTTCGCTTCCACCTGACCACAGTCACTGGCAAAGTCAACAAAATCCTAAGAGAAACCCAAACATTAGGAAATACAACGAATACATCTTTCTTGACGAAATTCAAGAATCTCCAATGGTCGTTTCGTCGCTGCAGGTTTGATACGTCCTAATTGTTTTAACTCTTCATAAAGCTCCAATCAATTTATGTCAGAGTTCCCTTCAGTAGTGAGAGGGGGCTCAACTCCCAACAATTTGACAGAAAAAAGTGTCATCTTCGATTGACTCAGGGGGCTCTTACAAATGTCAGTAATAAGAAAACCCCCATAGATTTTCATGACTTTTTAACTGCTCAAGCGATTGCTTGATAGCAACCAGGGGCTGTATCAACTGGAACAATGAAAAAATCAGTTCTAAATTGATCTTCTGGTGGGAAAATTGCAGGCTCATTTTGACTTTCGTCTGTTTTCCCAACGAGTTGTCCATAATGGTTTGTTGGAGAGATTTTGGACATGATTTTTGAAAATGGCCCATCTCTGGGTAGTTGCTCAGAAAAGAAAGTAGATGCCCTGAAGTACACCAAAAAACCAAAAGGCAGGCTAAGAGAAGAGTCGATAAGCCTAGTCCATCTTCTTTTCGAGTTGCAAGCTCTGCATGGAAAACGCTGCAGTGGTCTGGCAGCCTAACTAAAACAATTACTCAATGATTGCATACCGCTTTCTCCATTAAAATTGGATTTAGATTTGTCTTGTTAGATGGTCAAAGACTGAATCGTCTTCCCAATCGTTTCTACAAGGAATACACGTACAGAACTTTGTTTTATCGAAAGGTTCACAGGAAAAAATTTAAGTAAGGTTGCTAAGGTTTAAGCAGGCTAAAACTAACTAGGTTTAAACTAACTGTCCTCAGAAACGTTCACATAGTGAGAAAACTTTGAGCTTTCCGGTTACTATAGAGATATTATTGGCGAGCATTTTTTGAGTACAAATGAGTAGTTTAGAGTTGTCTTAACTCACAATAAACTATGGGAAAAATTGCTAGTATTTTGAATCTGTAACCCAGCTAGCTTTCAAAGTATGACTTAGAATTTTTAAGAAATTAATTTGAGCAGAAGGATCAAAAATAGCACATTTAATCCTTCCCCTTTTCTATTGCAGCAAATTTTGTCCAACCTCACTAGAACCTAAGCCTAAAAACTTTACTTGCTGTACCCACTGTAACGAAATATTTGCTTGTCCTGTGCTATAAAAAGCGTTTTCCACTAACTTCTATAAAATCTCTGCACAGAACACATTCCAATGAAATTCTTTAATTAAATCATTTAAACTTGAACATTTCAAATCCACACTGCTGCGCTTGAACCGACCAACAACCCCACATTCGACCGATGTCATTGTGGCATTCCACTTCAAGTGACCCAACAACGATCAGGAGACATCATCTGTCTGTGTGCGACCCTGCGATACAAAAAGTCAACAGCTACAGCAATAGCAGCAACTTCAATGTTCAAGATGCGGAAACCGCAGGAAATGTGAGATGATTTTGCAACATCTAACAATGTACGAGTAGCATGCAACATAAACAACAATAACAACAACAACAATGACAACAAAATACTGCATGACCAACGACACCAACAACTTTCGCAACAATTGGTAGATA
>NW_023458562.1:32337256-32343991 GCF_013731165.1 Rhagoletis pomonella
TTTTTTATTTAATTTTCTTTCAGTTTTCAGTTTTGTTTCAGTCCCTCCTAAAAAGAAAATAAAAATATTTTTAATTTCATTAAGTTTTTAAAAATATATTTTCTGTTTTTTTTTCTTTTTATATTACAATTTTTTCCGTTTTTAATTAAATTTCCTTTTAAATTTTAGTTTTTATGGTTTTACAAAAAAAAAGTATTTTTATAAATTCATTTAATGCTTGGATATTAATAAAACTTTTGGATTTTATTGTGTTGTTAAGAAAACAATTTTTTTATTGCATTTAATTTTTGGAAACTTATGTATTATTTTTTTTGATTCTTAAAATTTTTTAATTTTACTGTTAAATTCTTATATTTTTTTAATTATCCATTACATGCCAATTCTTTTCCTTTTACAAAAAACTTTGTTTTTAATTATTGCTAGTCATTTGATAGTTAGCACCATAATAGCAACTAACAATTAAAATTGTCTAGCTTCGAGCTGGTTTGATTCGTGTCAATGCCTACAGTGGTTGAAAACACCTTTGGATAGGTTGAAATTAAAATTGTAAAATAATTTTCCAGTTATTTATAAAGAAGGCGATATGAATTCATCGAACGTTGTTCTCGATCTAGCCAGATGAAAATTATATACAGTGAGAATAAATTTGTTTACTTAAAAGTTTTCAGGTAAGCGCATGTGGTTAATGGTAACCATCAGTTACTATCACTTAATGCTATACGTTCTGCGAAGGTCCAACTTCTGTTGCTGTTTGAGTAAACTCTTGAGAAGTTTTTCGGGTAAAGCATTAAGCGAGTTGGGTTTGCTTTTAACTGCCGTCAACCCCTAGAGTTTTTGCGTTGTTCACCGTCTGGATCGACGTGAATTCTAAGGGAGGACAAAAAAATTTCTAAGGCCGACTTTATATGAAGACATTTTTGCTTCAGAAGGGTCAAACCTTCGTTTCACTTTCCAATCAGCAGCAAGCTATTTTAGGTAAGGTTCGCGTGCTTGCTATTGCTGGTCTAATTGCCAAAACACTGAGGCCTGCAAAAGGGCCCTTTGTCATACCACAGAGATTTCGAAAAAAAACCCTATTTCTGCTTGAAGCAGTTTGTGGAGTCAGCAAATCTGAGCAGCTGCCGTATATTGAGCTTCGCCGCTGTACTTAAATCATTTAAAAATCATGTGCCCGAAATTTTGTGTCATCTCCTACATTCGCACAGTAAGTGCGTTAGGTTCTTAGGTTAGGTTCTTTTTCGTTGAAGAACCTCCTGCAGAAATCATTGTGAATTTACTTGGGTATTCCCACCTTTAATGTGCTTCCTTTAGGTAAAATTCCCTAATACTGAGCTTGTACGAAGCGACCTCTTCAAGGCCGGTGGAAGTGGTGCGGAAGTACCGCTTCTCGCTAGCTTGGGTCCTCGTATGTTACAATGTCCTGGTACCCATACCAGCAACAAGGCTAATTGCTCTGCCATCTGATTTAGGTGTTTGCGGCAGTTCGCTGCCCTATCCGAATTTATAGTGACGGAATCAAGTGCACTAATAGCCACTTGACTGTCCGAGTAGATATAAATTATATTTGTTGCGAACGCCATATGACCTATGTATGTAGACTGTCAGCAACTTCTTGTATAGCCGCTAGTTGGGCCTGAAAGAATGAGACTTTCTCTAACCTTTCGATAACAATGGCGATGGCAAGGTAACCCTTGGCTTGATGATGTTTTGAGCGCATTTCATGTTTTTATTTTCTTTGAAAAAGCGTCGTATCTCAGACTCAGTTGATTTGTTGGATGATTCCAGACGGCCGCAGAACGTAAGGTTCTCTAACTACCATAAAGAGAGAGAGACAGAAAAGGAGAGATACCTAGGTCACTGGGATCAATTGTAAGAGAACAAAATAAGAAAAGTGGTGGCGAGAGATAAGCTCCGTTAAAAAGTAATCCCAGGAACAAAATAGTAGCTAGAAAATGGAGGAACTATAATCGAGAAACCAGAAAACTCAGATACATCAGAAATAAGAAGAATAACTGTAAAGATTTATTGAAAGGTACCATTGGCATTTATTGATGTAGAAAAATATAAAATATTATTACGAAAACATTTTAACGGATGGATGAATAACATTTTTTACTAAAAATGTGTCGGAAAAGAAATTAGCAGCTCCTCAGTTCATGAATCAAATGAAAAATATCTTAACAAATTATTACTTTATCGCTCAAGTTTTTGAATATTCTATGAAATCTTTAAACCTTTTTTTTCTTACGAAAAATTTCAGCTTAGCAACAAATATTATTTCGCACCTTTTATTAGTCACCCACAGAAAAATAAACTAATTGCGCCACTGTGCGCAATCATCACCAAATGCGCTCAAAGTAATTTTCTCGCTGCATAGACTTAGTACATATTAGCACAACATATTGAGATATTGATTCATTTATGGTTGCGAGTATGCGCGCATGTCTCATCGAACGAGCTAAGCGCAAGTAGCGTCTACATATTAATTTTCTATTGTCTTAATTTTTTTATTTTTTTACAAGCTATGCAACCCATCTCGGTCAACTCTCCTCCGCGCTCACGCTCGCTACCTTCGATCAGAGCATGGATGATCACCAGCAGCTGAGACAATGACTGACTCATCATAAATCAGCTGTTGGCGAGAATATGCGAGAAATGGTGCGCTTTAAAGTCCGCCCAGCGCAGTGGTTTGTTTTGCCTGCTCAGCGTAGCTTAAGCGCTATTTTACAACGCTTTTTCTCATATATTTTCAAAGCGGTGAGGCAGTCGACGTTGAAGCGCTCACCAGTTAACTTGTTTTGTTTGTAAGTTGCGGCAGTGAAAAAATTTTGGAATTTTGTTTTAATTGTTTACATACTCGTACAAAGCTACTTAAGTAATTGGCTCCGCGCAGTCATATTAGCTCCAATATTTATTTATAATTCACGCTGTTCTTTTTTGTTTGCAGTTTCATTGCTTTCTACGTGAAAAGAGCGGTTACAAATATCTACATACTTGAAAAATGGGCTGGTTGAAGAAAACATTTATTGCAGTTGCAGTCGCAATATTGGTGGTGGCGATTATTATCTCACTGTTTGTTGCTATAAATTATGCATATCCGCAAAAGATCAGACATCACGACTACGATGACGAGTATGAGGATGAGGAACGTGGCGTCAGCAAAGACGATGAGGAGATACCTTTCCTGAGCTCGATTTTGAATACGTTTAGTTAAAGTGATGACAATTTTGTGAAAGTGAAATATGAAAGCCAAATCCTGAAATTGGTTGATAATCACTATCAACCACACTCAATTGATTATTGTGATAATTTAGTGAAAACTAGTGCAATTTTCTTAAGCAAACAATGCATTTGGTTAGAAATTTTGTGAATTTCTTTAACCAAAAATGCGCTTAGATTTAAGAAACGAAGTTGTTAATAGTTGTGAATAATAATTTTAATTGTAAAAACATATTTATTTTTTAAATGCTAATTTATTTTAAAACGCATGCTTATTATATGTAAGTTTTTTATTTTTTCTGAAAATTGTTTGAAATAAAAAATATAATTAAAAATACTTAATCGCACACGAATGCACGTATTTTCTTTCATTTAAAACCGTTCACAAGTTTACACACACACATCAACACCTCAATAACTACCTGCGCACATGTCGCATTTCATAATAAAATTTAAATTTATAATATTTTTTCATGCATGCCATTTTGCAATTAACATACAAGCTACTTGCACGACTCAGCAACAATTTTGTGGAATTTCACAGTTTGTGGGGTTTTAACCGTTTCAGCTGCCGTTTGAGTGAAATTTACTTTGCGCTCAAGCAGTGACTAATGTTTGAGCCAATTCGGTTTGCACTCAAACACTCACTTTCATTTGAGTTGTGTCAGCTGCGTTGACGATTTTGAGTGTTCTCACTTGAGTTTACACTCAACCAGCCAAAGAGTTGTTAAGCCACTTGAAGTTCACTCATCGCCAGCTTTGCAGCTGGGCTTGTTAAAACAACTTTGTTGCGTCACTTTGTGTTGTAATCGCGTGAGGCTTTTGTTCTGTTTCGAATTCTTAATGCCCGTAAACATTGTTGCGCTGCTATCGTATTTGCAATGTAGTAAAAATATCTATCATAAAACCCACACTTAAGCTTTTGAAGTATTTGTGATAGATGCGGGTTTTTGTAATTTTAACTTTGAAATGAATATTAACTAAAAATATCTATAACTTTTTATATTTAGACTTTTTTAGATACATTTGAAAACGACTTTAAACTTTTAAATTTCTAAATTGTGTTCGCCTTCGCTAAATCTATGCTGATTCAATAAGACCGCAGATAATCACAATAACGCTATTCTTTCATGCACTGTGTGGCAAGTAGCAGTCGATCCAGTATGACCGCCAAAAACTCAGAATTAGAGAATCACTGAATCATATTTCCAACAACTTTTGCCTGCAAAAAGCTATGGAGAACCTACACCCGAATATCTATTGGATTCCAGGACAGAGGGCATCGAGGGAAACGAAATAGTGGATGAGATTATTACTATGTGATCATAACAGATGTACTAGTTTTGTTAAAATGGCATGTATGTATGTGCAATGCAGGTAGAAGATTATGGCAAATTTAGAGAAAAGAAAATGAAATAAAAATAAGTTTAAAAATAAAGAGTAACTTGCTTTGTTAAAAAAAATCCAATATTAAGAGATCTTTATGTATTTATCCTTTTCACTTTTTATTTTATATGAAAAAAATTTTTGAGCGCCAGTTGTTGTTTTTATTTCTTTTGCGAAATTTGTTGTTGTTGAAAACTTAGAAGTATATATTTATAGATATATAGATGTTTATCTTCTTAGTTCTCTGTTGCCGTTTAGCAAGTGATTTGTTAGTTACTAAGTGGAAGTAATACAATTTCATTGCATAATTCTAGGCGTAAATTGTATTTTATTTGGTGGTGGTTTGAGAGCCTGTGGAAAAAAGCAAACTGAATAATGGCATAGACAGAGGGCATCGCTCCTACAGTTATACCATGTTCTGACCGACATCGAAAACATGTTTTCGTTGCTAAAACTGGCTTTCGACCTAAAACTTGTGTTTTCGTCCATGTAAAATCTGTCAAACGAAAACTAGTTTTCGCTGAAAACCACTTAAAAACTCACGTTCCACTCATTCCAATCGGTGTCTGCACTAGTTTTTTTCGATTATTTATTGAAGTGGAAGCCATATTTTATCATCTTTAATACGTCATTTCGGATTTATTCTTAATTGGCTGGCCAAAATAAAGCAAGCATGGAAGAAAAGGTTGTGAATGAAAAGAAATTGAAGGAAAAGTATTTTGGTTTTGTTTTTGTGTAGCAAAACTGTAAACAAAGGATGAAAGAAATGTCAACGAAAACACCAACTGTCGGTGTGAACAGCCTTCAGCCCACAATCCCAAAACTCGTTTTCAAGGTGTTTTCGTTGTTAGTCAGAACATGGTATTAATTATCAAAACTAATGCAGATCAGAGGCATTTTGGATGGCAAAACTGACCAAAACGGCCAACTATTGTCTATTGTTAATTGGAAAAATGAACAAATGAGAATGAAAAGTGGACGAAGCAAACAAAGTATGAGTTCATTGTTCGCAGTCGGGACGCTAAAATTACACAAAAAATGCCGAGACACATAAACTTATTTTTGGACCGTAGATTACGGATCCGTATATCGTTTTTCTAGATCAGATCATTTCCCCAAGATATTTTCACTTCGCTTCACTTCAGTTCGCATTGCGAATGGACACAAGTTCAAATTTAAATATGGAAAATATTGCTCGTACGCCATGTACGAGTATGTACGATAAGGCCGTATACATGGCGTATGAGTAACATTCTTTCTAGCTCATATTTCATGCAAGATATCATTACGCATTTTCCTTTGATCATTCACAGCTTGATTTTATTGTAAAAGAACAAACTTTTAGTACTAATACAAAAAAAATAAACATTTATTTTTTATTTTTCCCTGTTAAAATTTGGAATTTTTTTTCATAAAAATGAAAATGTCTTCAGAAAATGACCTGGCTTAGAAAAGCAGAAGACAGACCCGTAATCTACGACTCCAAGTTAAGTTTATGTGTTTCGGCGTTTTTTTTTGTGTAATTTCAAGAGTTGAGATGTTCCCTATAGTGCTACATATAAATAATTCTTTTCATTTTAACCGACTTCATAAAAACGAGGAGGTTATAAATTTGAAGGTATATTTTTTATGTATAGTTCCGGATAACTTTTAACCGTGAACCGTTTCGTTAATCCTTTTCTATAGGAAAGGTGGTACTTCAAAGGTGGTATTATAATAATTTGGTTTAGATCCGATCATTGGATCATGAAGAAATTAACGGTAATCCTAAATTTTTATATAAGAATTGAATCTTTTTTCAGAGAATTGGTACTACAGTCTTTAGGAATCTTAGTCCTGCAGCGATACTCAGTTGAACAATGCGTAAAACTGATTCAAGCGTTGATGCCGAATTAGAAAAAAAAATGTCATCATGGGCGATCAGCATTTTCACCTAAACGGATAGGTTGGGCTTCTGGTGTCATGGGACCGTATTTCTTCGAAAATCATCCCAGTAACGCTGTTACGGTGAATGGATTTTGTTGTGTGTTAGATGACATGGGCTTGGACAATATGTGGTTTTAACAGGACAGTGCTACTTGCCACACACATGTTTCCAGTTGTTCAACAGAGAAAACAATCAATTAAATC
>NW_023458562.1:32346991-32362132 GCF_013731165.1 Rhagoletis pomonella
ACTGCATGACCAACGACACCAACAACTTTCGCAACAATTGGTAGATAAACATAACAAAAAAAAAAACCAAGCACCGCAATAAAGGTAAAGGGCAATTGTCATGCGATGCGCCTAAGCCAATTGCTGGTGAGGCGTGAAAGGACGCAGAGTGAAGTAGAGGAAATAGTCAGAAACATATGAGCACTATCTACACGGTAGCAGGATATAAACTACTTGTGGCAGGATGGTAGCATGCTGAGCAGCTGGTAAGAAAATATAGAGAAGCAAGCGTGCGGACGGATACAATGACGCAGGGATATCTAAGTTGTTGAACGGGTTAAGTGTAAAGTTAGTGCGTGTGCGTGCGCGTGCATTGGCTACAAATGACCGAGCGCTAGTTCAAATGGGTAGATAGTTAGATGGTTGAAAGCCAGCATTCGTTGGAGTAGTTTGTGTGTATATGTGCCCTCTTCAGCATAGTTACTTGTGGCCTTGTGTGCAGACATATCTAGTGTTTCCGGTTTCCGATTTTGCATACTGAGCGAACATCAACACACACACGCACACGCACATACTCAACAGACGTATGTAGGTATCAATGAAACTTCATAGAACGCCTGACTTGCATATCTGCTTGGTAGTTTGTGTGGACTCGTGATGTGCTATAAGCATTTACTTGTAGTATTCTATATATCCTTTTATCTATAGTATGTGTTTCTCGTTGGTTAACCTTCTGCTTGTTGTCGCCCTCTAGCTCTGAATGTATAGATAATACTCGTACAAGTGCTTAGTAGGTATGCAAGTATGTATTCGTTGCACTATGCACTTGAACCACGAACATTCGAGTTTCGTCCGCTTCAAGAGCACTCTTCAATATTTGGCATGATTTGAATATTCAATGGCCTTTCAAATGCATACACGTGTACTACAATTTTCGGTATGAACATGTGTGTTAGCAGAAAATGTAAAGCATTATTAGCAATGTTTTATTTACTACTACTAATGTATTTAGAATATTTTTATATGTATGTACATATTGTAAATATTGTGCAGAGCGAATGCCTATCGGTTTGCGTTAAACAGTTTTTTTCCATTTAACTTTTTGCCTACAGTTTCGAGAATATTTAATTTTACAGATGTAAGAAATTGCTCCAAAATCACTTACCGATCGCATTACAAATCACTTCGAATTTTACACAAACAAACGCCTGAAAATAAAAAAGAATAAGAAAATTGTTGTTTATTTAAATACAACAAACATGTTTGGGAAACTAAAAGCTGGACAAAAAATTTATGGTCAATAAAAACTTGGACAGAAATTTTTGAACATGTTATAACCGCATATGCATTACTGATCAACTGAAAATTTACATAAATTTTTAGCTATACAAAAAATTGGACATACATTATTGGTCATGAAATAAGTGGACATAAATTTTAGTAGTTTTAAGGAACTTGGCAAACACAATTACTACATATTAAAAAAGGGGAATTTTTTGTTAAACTAAAAACTGTTAAGGGTCGACAAAAAATTAGACATAAACTTTTGGACATTACATTGTATATTATTGATCAACAAAAAATTAATTCACATTTTTAGTCATACAAAAGGCGGACATAAATTTTTGGTTATTAAAAAAGTGGACATAAATTTTAGTTTTATTTTTATTAGTTAGTAATGAATACTTTTTTGCCTTTGAAATAAAGAAAAAGATTTAAGGCCGTTTTTTACAGAAATTTTTTTTCTGAAGAGCACATAAATTTTAGTACCTAGATAAGAAAACGTCACTTAGACGGTAAAAAGTTCACCAATTTTATTGAACGGAAAAAAGTGAACATTTGAACGTTTTCACTTACAAGCATGTGACTGTTTCTCATTTAGGAAAAACCTAAAGTTCCACCCATCGTTTTAAACGAACAATCAAATTTCTAAATAACTTAATGTTTAGTAAAATAAAATATTTTTAAAACAAGCCATCTAAATATGAACGAAATCACAGCATAAATAATGGTGACCAAATATCTCGTGTCCTGCGCCACATATTACAAAATGATTTTGTGGAATTATTTTTTCTATGTATGTACGTGGTATATGTTCTAAATATGAATCAAATATGATTATAAATACGGAATTTCAAATATCTCGACTTCTGAGCCACCAACCGGAAGTGAAGTTCCGAGTCTCTAGGTCATCGGGTATCTAGTTGGTCAAAAATTGATTGGAAGATTTGCGCCAAAAAAAATTGCGCCTTGTAAAATTAAAGTCTTCTTATAAGTCTGCTTTATGAATCGAAAATTTGTATGAAAATGTTTCTTTAGAGATCTTTAAACCTATTTTATAGTTATATTAATATGGCCATAAGTTTTTAAGTTACCCAAAATTTTGTTCCATATTTTAACTAAGAAAATATTTATATCGCTTTCTAAAATCACCAAAAAGTTTTAAATTTGCTCTTTTTAAATAACCAAAATGTATTTGTAAAAAAGCCAAAATTCTATCTTCAGTTTTACATGACCACAAATGTATATGCGGGCATAAAACTTGAAATCGACATATGTCCACTTTTAAATAACGATACGTAAATGTTCGCCATACTTAGTCTAGTTTTACCATCACTAAAACCCATAAAATGGCGTGGTACTCTTCCTGTTGAAGTCTATATAAATATTTTACTTGTTATCACTTAAAGAATGCACATCGCTTACTTACTCGGCAAAGGAGTGTAAATCCTTTAACGATCCCATTACAAGCTAAAATTCTCTCTCTCTTCTTATTACCCGAAAGAAATTAATATATGTACATAAATATGTACAAGTTAAAGGAAAACAGGGAAGAAATCACAATTAAGGAAAACGTAAATCAACAAAGAACAATTTATTGAGTTACAAGGAATTTATTTAAAATCACAGCAGTCGAGTGTATTTTGTGTATTTCTTTTAACTTTTTTCCCTTGCACCATCCTTCCCAAGGGCGTGAAGGTTTCGCGAGAAATTCCTTAAATTTCAGTTTTCGCGCAACATAAATATTTCCATGTACATTCAATTAAATATGCATTGTGATGCCTTCCACCTCACACAGTTCGTTATGCATACATACATGCATACATATGTACATACATGTACACTGCGAAAATCGTTGAACCATGTAGCCTATTTGTGGCATAATGGAGTACGTACAAAGTGCTCCACTGTCATGCTGTCGCGGACCAACTCGTGTCTCTGCCAGGGTTGAAAAATGGAAATTTGAGATTGTACCTAATATCATAAAATAAATGTACCTAAATGAGACAGATTGTACCTAAAAAAGATACATCATTCATTTGTTGTTTTTTTTTATATATGTTATTTAAAACATGTATAAAAAAGATGGATGTTTTTTTTGTTTTAACTGAGCCTATATCTATAGACTACATATAATCTAATGGGAATCGGAGAAGCGTTGTTTTTGTCTAATTTTGGCTACTGAAAAATATTGGCGAAAAAGACAAAAAAACACACTTTGCGAAGTATACTTCTTTATCCAGCTTTTTATAAAACAACAGGAAAAGTCTGCTTATTTATCCGATTCCTTTTGATAGGTGCAGCAAGTCTAGAAAAAATAATCAAATTGCAGGAAGTGACTTCGAAAGCATTTTAAATATATTTCCAGAAATCAAAAAGCGAATATGGGTCAAATAGCTATAGTTCTCATCTAAAGAAAATATGAAATTTGAAGACATCCTAGATACTGAACTATATGTGTGAATAAAGGCTGGTTTTCATTATGTCATATTTTGACATCAAAATTTGTCGCCATATTTTGACACAACTTTCTTTCCTTTATCCCTGCCTTTATCGATGATATTATGGGCCAAAAACTTACAAATAGCCGCTTTAGCAGCGGATGTACACGCCTGAAGGCCTATTCTGATCTAAATCAATCAAAAGACCATCTTTTAGTCCCATTTGACAATTTGTTTTCACTCATTAGTGACTTGACTTGACTTAGTGAAAATAACCGTTAAAATTAATAGAAAAAAATACGAATTTAAGGATAGCTAAGCAAAGTGTTAATTTTTCGTAGTGGCTGCTCTAAATGCAATGTAAATTGTTTAAGATAATACATAATATGACTTTTTTAATTTCTTCCTTTTGACCACTTTTCTTAAGAATTGTTTATTCTTCAAAATGAAAGCAAAGTAAATATACTAGCACGGTAAAGGAAAAAGAAAAAAGAAAACCAAAAATGCATCTGATCAAAAGACGATTGTACCTAAAATCTAGTGTCTGTACCTAATGTACCTTTAAGTCATCAAACGTCGGAAAAAGGTACAATTGTACCTACTTTTTCATCCCAGGTCTCTGCACCAGCTTATTGTTATCCGATCCCTGATCGTGTTTTAACGAAATGTAATTGACGTTGAATATTTGAAAGAACATTTGCATGTCTGGCTGTGGCTGAATGTGTAGAGATGCTCGCTGTTATTTGTTAGCTTTTGGATTCGAATGCCGTCAGAGGCTACATGTAACTTTTTATTTTTATTTTTGTTTTCGTTATTATTAATTACGAAAAAGCATCTGTGAAGTGAAGAACGAAAGCGTGTACAAGCGAAAAAATATATCAACAATGACATTGTTAATATGCTGGAATAATTTTGTGCTACTCTGATGTAATGCAGAGGATTTTTTATATGCAATGTGGTTAATTTTTGAGTACTCCTTGACCATTAGGGAGCACTCTTTACATGCTTGCAGGATACGTAAGTTTAACAACAGAAATTGTAACAACAAAGTGCATTTCAGGGAACCAACTTGATGTGAGTGCTGAACAATGGGTGTGAGAATATGCAGCAGCGGCAACAGCAACAGCTATACTGAAGCGGCAATCAGTGTTCGGACTACTGAAACTCGATTTGGGAGAACACCACTCCAAACATCAGAGTAAAACCAAAATTTCCGTAGTACAACAAGTAATAAGAAAATGTCCCTATGTACAAAGCGTAGCGGAATTACATATACCAGGGGGCCGATTCTCGTTCTATGCAATTGTGAAGTGGAAATGAAAAATTCCAGGTCAATGAAGTTTTAATTTTTTCACTTTATCATTTCATTGTATTTACAGTTCTAAGCGGTTCTCGAGCATTAACCCTTTCCGTGCATTTGTACAATATACTGTACATTTAATTTTGTGTAACATTGGAAGCTTGCTGCTAAACATCTTATTAATAATTTCGAAAACAAATTAAATTTTATGAAGTTTTGGACTGTCCCGAATAGTTTACGTAATATTCCAAATCGAAAACGTTTCGAAATTTTTTTTAGAATTTAATTTAAAAATTAACCATTTTATAAAATTCCAGAGACACGCAAGTTGTGGTAATTTACTGTACAAAATATACGTCTAAGTCAAGTAAAACCACTAAGAAAAGCACATAGCATGGAAACACAAAACATAGGCAGGGTTGCATTTGTAAACAAAAGCAGAAAGCAAAGAACCTTAAGCGCCACGGAGCCAATCAAATAAATACGTCAAGCATAGCGTAGGTGTGAGCGAGGTACATTTCATAAGGCTCACTCAAACGTAGAACAATTTCTTTTTCTTGTCTGCGCCTTTGCTCAACACGACGATCAGAAGGAAAGTGAGCTTGGTTTTTTGTCAAGCATAATGCTAGACGGTTCATAAAGATATTTGATCGTCTCCATGACGATTTATTTAAAAAAAAAATGGAAGTAGTTACAGGAAAAGTGGTTTTTCGCCGTCCAGGTGACTTTTACTGTCTCAGGAGAGTAATTTTGATATTTGACAGTTTGACAGGTCTTTACACGAAAGGATGTAAGTGTTTTGTACATTATATTTTACAAACATTCGCAAAGGTTGCAGTTGAGAAGGCAATTAGGGTGGTGTTTGCCGTAGTTTTTCAAGAGTTTGGGTGCTGTTGTTGCAGTAAAGGGTAGGTTTTCGATTTCTTGATATACTGAAGACAGAACAAGGTTTATTAAAAAGGGTCATTTGTATTATATGCTGTAACTGTTTCTGAAATTTCTAAAAATTTCTTTATATCATTCATGGAGAAAATTTAAATTTTTTGAAGCGAATCTTAAATAAAGATACTTAAAAAGATATGAAATATTCATTCCAACATATCTGAAGTAAAACGAATTATTTTGTACATAAATAAGTTCAGTTTCAATGATATAAAAGTTTTATTCGTCAAACTTAGTGAAATATTTGTTGAGTTTTCTTGAGTGCTTTTACTCCTTTGCGGACCTTTGTACAATGTATTGCACAAATTTAAGGTACCTACGTAAACCAACTTTGGAATTTATTTTTTTTTTAAATTTTTAAATTAGTGTGAGTTTAAGACAATGATATGATGATTTTGACAAAAATGCCCAAATTTTCTTTTTAATAGCCACAAAACTTTTTGGCAAGAAAATAGAATCATTACAGTATGTGAAATATTTTCACTACCATTTGACTACGAAATTTTGATTTGAGTTTAAGATGCCTCTATGGTCAAACGTTTGTTAAACTTAATTTTTTTTTATGGAACGAAATTTACTCTTGTTAGTGGTTACGCCATGTACGTATACGGCCTAGTACGATATGGCGTACATATGAGTAACATTATTTAATGCTCCTACTTTATACAAACATTTTTTTTGGATATTTTCATTGGAACTAGGGCTGATAATACCCGGCTATCTGGTAAATCTACTCCGATCGTAGCATAGTCCCAACATTGGCGGTAACTATTTAAGTCGTAAAAGCGCTGTTATATGAGACCATAAATTGTTGCATGCAGAATAACAGCACCAGGAACAAAAACACAACAGCGACACAAATAACAACACCAACAACAACAACCATAACGAGACATGACCAAAACAATGAAGCATGGCATACAAGAGAAAGCTTCATACGCAACTGTAGAATATCTATATGAAGTGATGCTATAACCAGAGACTTTTCAAAAGGAGTAGGCACAGCAGAGGTGCTACATCGTCGAGGAAGGTTGAGTGCTGCACCGCATGTGGTCATGTGCGCATATGCAAATGCTGTTTGCCTGCTGATCAAGCTTGCCACCCCTGCCATCAAAAGTAGACATTAATCATACGCCCCGATTGTTGGTATTTTTTGCATATTTTTATTTATTTTTTTGACAAAAGACACACTCACTCTTGCTACAGGCGAGTCATATTTTTTGCGGCTGACGCGGCGCGCAAAGGCAATCATGGAACATTGAATGAATATGTACGCCATTGCTTATAAGAATTTATGCATATATATGCACTTATTTTTACGCATTTATGTATGCATGCAAAAAAAAAAAAAATATGTGTATGTGCGCGTCAGCGCGGGTGTGCCACTTAAGGTCTACGTTGCTGCGCTTCTCACGGTCAACAGTACATTTTTCCCATTTAATTCTTCTTCTTCAATGCCTTTCGCAATAACCTAACTGAACTGCAATGGCTGCTCAATTTCGCTGCCATATTGTCTTTTCCGTTTCCGTTTCCTTTGAATTTCACTTTTCGTTTGCTTATACACTTCCGAATGAATGCGTACGCAGAAACTTGCTGATTGCTTGACTATTCGTTGCATATTTATGGGCACTTTAACTAGCTGTCATAAATACAGACATACAATGATTCAAACAAATGACCACGTGTTGATGTTTTTTTGAATTTTTTCTAATGTTTTTCGAGCAAATTTTTTTTGTTACTTTTCTATAAGAAATACCATCCAAGACTTAACGAAAACCATATAAATCTCAGTTTCCAGCTTTATAAAAAATTTAGGAAAATCCAACACATTTTTTTCAAAACTTCAACTATTTAATCTGAGTCTTTAGAACATTTTTGGACATGCAGCTTTATAGCCCATACAAATTTAGTTTGATGAAGTGGAAGTTTCGACCGGCTAAAAAATCGCGTTGATTTTTGCGAATTTTTTTGGTGACGTATTTTTACACTTTTTTCATATAAGCATGAATTTCTAATGAAATCAAATGCGGGAGACCGTTAGCAATCAGTATTTCAAAATATCAATGTCACTTTTTGTAAATTGTACTTATTATATATATAAAAAAAACGCAAAACAGTCTACAAAAAAAAAATATTAAAAAAAAATCTCAAAAATCAACGCGATTTTTTAGCTAGTTGAAACTTGCACTTCATTGGACTAGAAGTGTATGTGCTATAAAACTGCATACCCAAAAATGTTCTAAAGATTCAGATTAAAAAGTTGAAATTTTGATGAAAATAGTTGAATTTTCCTAAATTTTGTATGAAGTTCGAAACTGTGATTTATATGTTTTTGGTTAAAGCTTTTTTAGAAATGTAACAAAAAATTTAGTTCGAAAAACATTACGAATATTAAAAAAAAAAATCAATACGTGATCATTTGTTTGAGTCACTGTACGTGCGTACAAATATGTAGGCACGTACATACTTCATATGACGTATGCTCGTACATTCAAGTGCAAATATGTATGCATGACAATTTTATATATGTATCTCCAAGGCAGCGAAATTAATTCGTTTTATGTAGAGTGATTAAAAATCGTTATCGCAAACGAATACGCAATCGAAATGAAAATACAAAATGCCATTGGCACAACACAGAATGAATGCATTTGCGAAACACAGGTGAGCTAGTGGACAAATATTAAAAAAACAACAACAACAAAAATAATAAGAAAAATACTAAGCGAGCACTTACGCGTACTTTCCTTTTCGTATTCCATGCGCGCGCGCTCAAATATCGTTATTTCACCATTTCCACCTTTAGGCGCATAATGAAAATGCAATTTACGTTAAAATTTTGCTATTTTTTATTTTTTTCAAAAGTTTTTGCGCATAAATTTTGTCAAAATAAGATTAATATCTCCAGGTTAAAAGTTTATGTATTCAAATTTAAATTAACTGTGCGGTGCCGATAGGAGATCTGTGTGTGTGTTTTGGCGCCGCAACATATGCTGCTGGTTGTTTTGTATGCGTCAAGTGTGCAAAAATATTGGAAAATAATTTAAATTCAATTGGTTTTTGCGCACTTTGCACAGGCAAGGCAAACTTTTTCTGTTCGATTTACTCACTGGTTTTGCAAACACATTTGAAAAATGGGAGGAAGGGGTATGATTTCATATTTTTTAATATGCATCGTTTATGTTCTGTTGTCATTGCTGCTTTACTGAGGCACAAGCTGTTAGAGGTTTAGAGACACGCTTTGAATTAGTACTTAAAGGAAAAGTTCGACTCTTTTCACCGTCTTGCGGCTGCTAATTACGGCCGCCTCTGTTATGTGAGCAGCTAAAGTGAGAGACTTTGACCTTAGCCATTCCTGTACCATCGATACTGCGACCTTTGCAATGTGCGCGATATCGCTAAGCGTTTTTGCGATATATTATCTGAAAAATTAACGATGGTTACACCTTCATTAACCGGCAATCGTAATATACCGTCAATATTATACTCGAGAGTATTGGGCCCAGTACAATTCCCTGCGGCACTCCTGCCGTGACTTTTGATGTATTGCCTTTTTCATTGTTGGAGCAAAGTTTTCTGTTACGTAAGTAGCTTGATACGAAGTAGCTTTATTAGAAGTAAAGTGAAACCCCCCTATTGCCAGTATTCTCTGGGTTATTTCAAATGTATCCAACACTTTTTTGGCAAACTTTCTTTTTTGTATGTATGAAAATTTTCATTTTGAAGTTCTAACACGCCTCAAATTTATTAATAAAATGAGCTTTAGTAATTACTCCTCATACATTACTCCACATACATACATTCCTCACATACTCACTAATTGATACTAATACTATGCACATGCTTTTCGGCAATGCATTATAATTTACCAAATCAAACTTATTTGACTCACCACATATCTCGAAAATCGCACGCACATTGCGTAAAAGTCTAAATAGCATTGTGGTTTCAACGAAGCGCACATAGAGTGTATCGAACACAATAAAAATTCTTTTAATTCAGTGTTTCGGCTGCGGAAATTTCATACACATCCACCACAAATACATATGTACATTAGGGTGGTCCTTAAAAAAATCAAATGAACTATTTTTTCAGTCTCACCCCCTCAATTGGTAATACCACGATCACAGATATCACATATAAATTTTGGTTCCGACTGGAGACGGTTAAGGCGTGTCGCATAGGAGGCAAAGTTCAGATTCATCTGTGGATACTCAAAAAATTAAAATTATTATTACTAAAGTCGAAGATATCACATATAATTTTTGGTCCCGATTGCAGTCGGTTAAGACGTTTTCATAGTAGTATCGATTTTTGGTATTAGGTGAAAAAAAAAATTATTTTAATTTTTTGAGTCTCCATAGAGGAATCTGAGCTTTGCCCCCTGTGCGATACGCCTTAACCGTCTCAAATCGGATCCAAAATCTATATGTGACATCTGACGCAGGGGTCGAGGCTTAGGAAATCTGACGTAAAATTTTGCTTCCTACATTTAAGGACCACACTAATGTACATACATGCTACCTACATACCAAATTTGATGCGCAATTGCCTGCCTGACCGCAAAACGAAAAATTTCTCTCGCACAGTGCACTGCGACCACTTAACAAATGCACAGCTAATCGCTGACGTGAGTGCGATTGCTCCGTTTGCCATACATAACTACATACTTACTCCATCACATTAACATGAGCCACCAACGCGTGCCTAATTCGCTCCCACAGCAATGTGCCCATTGTGCACGCCCATTCATTCGTTAATTGTGCATTTCAGTTGCCCGGATTTTCGGTGTTCTAATTAGTGTTATAAATTTGGTAGCGCATGCGAATGCTGCCAACCGCGGAAATCAATTATTTTGCATTTCAAAAAAGGCGGCTTTTCACTAAACGTATGTACATGCAATGTATTACCAGCGGGACAGCTGTGGTGAATGGGCACTGTTTAGTTCGTAGCGCGTTAATGGCTGATTATTGATGTTTTAATTTAAATGGGGAGCTTCGAAATTATTAAAAAGAAAACAAATGTATATTACAAAGCGATATGGAGTCCCACCATAAATAAGTTCCATAACCCTGCCAACTGCCACCACTCCAGACTTTCGTTCATCGCCTAACTGAAGCCAAAATGTGGAAACCGACCAACGTCGGGCACGTAGTGATATTCGGTGAAATATAAAGAAGCCGTCTTAATGGAATCAAAGTTGATTTAGAGTCCAGCGCTGACTATATTACGATGGCTTGGAATTTCAATAGAAGGATACCTTAAAGATTACCGACCAGAGATGAAGCACTACCTATGGTATCTAACTCCACTAATGATTCCAATTTGTCTGTCAAATACCTGCAGCATCATCCGGGCTGAGATTTAAGCGATAGTAAAAGTAGATAGTCTTCTAATAAATAGTTTCCTATCAGCTGAAAAAGTTAATTTATCCAATTACAAAGTGCTAAAATAGAAGAGTAAACGGGAAAGCGGTGCCGCTTTGGCATCACTGAATCAACTTAATGTCACTCTTTGCTGGTATAACGGACATAGTAATAAAGGCTCTGAAATGCCAATAAACGAGGAAGACAAATTTATACAATTACCGCTACACCAAAGCTGTTAAAAAATTACTTAAGGACCGAACGGGATGATTGTAAGGTCTCTGAGCTCTCTATCTCATTATGACCGCGGTTAAATAGGGAAGATATGGAAGAATCTTTAAAACTCAACAGATCTGCTGTAAAAGTCCTGACCGGCGCCATGGAGAGGCACTGTGTTATAACCAAAGGGCTCCAACGATGGCGAATACCAACGTAGTATCTCTTTAAAAGCTGAGTAATGCGAATGAGAGGAAATCTGTACCGATGTCTAGGACTGTAGTTAAGGCGACTGAAACATCTGTAGCCATATTTCTTTATGAGTATGTAAAATACTGAGAGACTGTTGATGCTATCAACATTCAACATTCAAAATTCTTTTGTTTATTTTTAAAAGGGCATCCGGGGAATCTGCTTCCTCCTGGCACTTACTCATGACGACAACTACGTCTCCGAGCGGAAGTATGGAACTTTTCATACCTTAACCTAACCCAACTCCCGGTAGTAAAACTTGGTAGATTGTGGTGTTAATTGTCTTGATTTCGTCCAGGATCGGGAACTCATTGCGTATCTGCAAACTAACCAGACTCCTTTATGAATTTAAGCAGCTTGTTGAGGGAAGGAGGATGCATCTCGTCTATTCTCAATACATGCGACCAAAAATGTACCATCTAAGTCTGGCGAAGACTGTTCTGTGCTATCCTCATCTTCCAGATATGTTGTACGCAGTGAATTGTCAATGATGTCTTTGTTGACCACATGGATTGTGTCCCGTAATTAGTCCTATTACGGCTCGTAAATCACTACTTCTTTGTATTAGAAGGAATTTTGCCGCCATCCTATTAGGCCTTCGCAGAAAATCCTGGGTTGTTTTGCAGTTGTCGAGGTACCGTGTTTGCATCCCCACAAGTTCAAGCTCATTCCAATTTATAACGGTGGTCAGCCTCAACTTATATTCTTGGACTATCTTTGAAGAGGTGCGATCGGTTTCCAAGCTTCGAGCAGCTTGGCTGTCACTGCAGATCCTGACTTTATGTCCGCGCCACCTTTCGCCAATTATCCAGTCTGCCACTTTCAGTATTACAAACACTTCCGATTGAAAGACCGCTGCCCCTGCACCCAAAGCAGTAAGGCATCTGAAGTTACCGTCCAGAAGCCATCCGGCTCCAATACCATTAACAGTCTTTGAAGCTTGGGTATAGCATCCCTAGAGAGTGTCTGGATCTCTCTATTGCTCTCTTGAAGGAAATTTAGCGACGTACTTTATTCCAAAGGTTACTCCAGGTATCAGTTTGGCACGAGGTGCTCCACGTGAGTTTTCCTTGTTAACATTATATCTAGAGTTACACCTAGATATTTAACATCCACGGAAAGACTTTGGTTTACGCCTCTAAGCGCTGGCGGGTTGAGACCTTCAAATTTTCTTTTCCGCGTAAACAAGACAAGGGTTGCCTTGCTAGAATTGACAGCAAGATCCTGCAAAGTACATAATCCATTAATCTTATTGAGGATTCTCTATGTATTAACACAGACTTGCCTGAGAGATTTACATGGTGGCAGTGTAAAAACATCATCCATATAAGCTTCGAGGTGAACGAAGGCTTGCATTTCCTTTAGTAGGCAGTCTACTACCAAACACCACAAGAGAGGTGCATCTCTGAGCGCATCCTCTGCCAACCTCTGCGAAGGAACAAAGGCTAGCTTCATACCGCATAGTCATCAATCTTCTAGATAACACGAAGTGAATCTACCTTATGATGGTTTCGTCTACTCCATGTCTTCCTAGCCCAGAGCACGTCGAGTCAAAGGTAGCGTTGTCAAACGCGCCCTCAATATCAGTAAAGACTCGCGTTGTGTACTCAGCTACTTCCAGCACCACCTCGATCTTTGCTACAGGTCATGTACAGCTAATTCCGATTTGGAATACATACATGTTGATGAACCCTTAAGGGGCTGTTAACCAAACCCTTTTATCTAATTCGGTTTGGCACCAGTTGAGTGAGTATTTAGGCACAAAAGGCACCTAACAGTGAGGCTAAACTTAAAACGTTAGAGGCAACAGTGCAATAATCAACATTCTACGGCCTTCGCTCGATTTTCGTGGAGTATTTTAAGTTTATGAATATCCGACTCGTTTTGTTTTTACTCGTGCAGCGGCTAGTAAAAAATGTTGTCTATGTAGCTATGCGTTCGTTGGTTTCGACTGAAAACCAGTTCAATGAAATGCTTACTCGCAGAATTTTTTTTTGGTATTTCATTGGGTTTGTTTGCTATTTCCACTGGTTCAACGTACACGCACACTCAAATACAGGTACGCATCGTCGAATACAATGTCATTGTAACAATAAATTAACACATGAAATCGAAAAAATGCTATTAAAAGCCACAGTTTTTCCAAAGCGGTCTTTAGCACCAGCTTTATTTTTTTGTTAATCTTTCCATTTTTGAGTTCATACGAATGCACACACAACTGTGAGTTTGAGTGTATGTGCATTCATGTGCACCTATTCATTGTCATTGCCAGCGTACATAGTTGGCTATTATTATTATTGTCTGTTATGCGGGGACGCATCCCATTTCGTGTTAAGCCGCATTTGCTTGTTGGCTGCCACTCTCTACTATTTTTTTTTTGTTGCTGCACACCTCTCTTGCAGTCACTTGCACCTATTGCACACACTACACCCCACCGCATACATGTGTATGTACATTGTATTATATTGTCTGCGTTGACTGTTTTAATTGTTCTACTGTCTGTGGCCAGAAAGGCTTAAAAGGTTCTTTTAATTACAACTACCGTCCGCATACAACTCATCCACTATCGATTGTCGTTTTGTGCTTGCCATCTGTTTTGCGCCAACCATTCGACACCACAATTCAAACGAAACAGTCATAAAAATATATTTTACACTACCAACTTCAATTATGCGTTGGCCAGACGTAACAGCGCGGACACACCCTGCCTTATATTGCTTCTATGTATCGTGGACAGTAGATGGCTATGGGATGGGGGAAATGAATGCAATTGTTCGGAAATCGATTGAGTTTTGGATTTGGTAACATTGGCATTGGCGTGCAGATTCATCAAGTGGTTGGGGGTATGCGGTTTTCATTCATTTTAATTAACACTGCGGTATTAGCACTACATTAATTTCAATAAATTCATAATCCTTTAATTCTTGAACTTTTGACTTTAAGCATGAAGATACCAAAGTTGTTACCTAGGCTTAAAAAAGCGAGAGATTTTTAAGGAGTACCTTTTGCAAGCGAATTTCTGAAAGTGAGATGTAAAGTTTATAGGGAAATCGTGAAAGTAAATTACTTGAGAAGGACAGGGCAATCTACGTAACCGGAACGAAACAGATCTAGTGTATCTTGCCAAGGACCATCACTTCTGCTAATTCCCCAAAAAAAACCTTTTGTGGAGTTTTTATCCTGGCTTGGTTTTACTACCAAATTACTTCGTGAGGTAAGGACTTCCCGGGTTCCTCTTCCTAAAGGATTAACTGTATGCTTCTCTCTCTCTCGGCGCTGCATTGGCGGCTCAAAGGGTAGCTGAAGTTTTCAGCGCTTTCACACAATCCGTCCCACAATTTCATATATTTCGTGCCGGCAAACT
>NW_023458562.1:32362232-32368255 GCF_013731165.1 Rhagoletis pomonella
CATTCCTAATCACAACATAGTCTCCCACTTCATAGTTTTTAACTCCGGTACCTTTCGAGGACTGTCGTTTGGATTCATAATCCTGTCTGTTCTTAATAGCATCAGATGCATGTTCACGTATGGATGTTAAGTTTCGCCCAGCGTCCGGGCACAACTTTTCTTGGAAATATTCAGTGAATTCATCTATAATCACTCCCCGCTGCTCGACACCAAATAAAAGTCGGCTAGGAGTATCCTGACATGTACTGTGGACCGAGTTATTAATGGCGTACTCAACTTCCAACAATTTTTTACACCAATCGGCATGATGTATAGGGTCGGTTACTTTTCCTAACATTGTCTTAAGGGTCCTATTTACCCGCTCCACCTGCCCATTCGCTTGAGGAGAAGCAACAGCAACCTTTATGTGATCAATATTGCGTTTAGATAAGAAGTCACTAAATTCTAAGGAGGTAAAACACGTTCCCCTATCACTAATTATGCGCATGGGTCGACTATAGTAATTAAAATACTTCTCGAGAGCGGCAGTAACTTCTCTAGTGCTAGTGGAATTAGTTGGATATAGCTTCACAAATTTGGTGAACGCATCAACTACGACTAAAATGTGCTTTCGTTTCGAATTGATAGACGGCAGTGGACCAAAGTGGTCAATATGAAGTGTGTGGAACGGCAGAGGAGTCTTAGGGATTACGTACAAATTCCTTTCGCCAGCTCGTGGGGGGTTAGCGTACATTAGGCATTTCAAGCAGTTTCTAATAAACGTTTCAACTTTTACTTTCATGTTAGGAAACCAGTAATACTGCATTAATTTCCCGATAGTCTTATCAATTGACTGATGGCCCATCTTTTCATGTATCGATCTTATAACATTGTATTCCATTTCAGCAGGAACATATAACATTTGCTTCCCATCGGGCCTACATCTACAAACTAAACCATCCACTAAGTCAAAGTCTTTTACTGGCGCGTTTTCAAGGCGCTTCCGAAGAAGACTGATAGCCTCGTCACGTTCTTGAGCTACTTGAATCTGAAATTCAACTTCCTCGGCATTGATAATGTGTGCAATTTGTGCCCTGCTCATGGCATCGACGTGCCCCATAGAAGTCCCTTTCCTATGCTGTATTTTGTAATTATAGTTCTCGAGTTCTAAAGCCCATCTGGCAATCCTCGGGTTTAATTGTTTCCTTTCAAGGGTCATCGCTAAAGAGTTACAATCGGTGATAATCTTAAATTGTATACCTTCCAAATAAGTTCTAAATCGCCTTAAAGCATATATTATAGCTAGAGTTTCCAGTTCAAAACTATGATATCTAGATTCAGCGCTAGTCGCAGTTTTCGAAAAATATGAAATTGGATGCAATTTCTTATCGTCCTGTCGTTGCAGAAGGACGGCACCAAATCCGATCGTACTTGCGTCACAGTGCAACTCAGTCTCTCTTTCTCGATTGTATATCGCAAGGACTGGTCCGTCTGTCAATCGGGCTTTTAATTCGCTAAAAGCATCGAGACATTTTTCATCAAAGTCAAAGTTAGAATTCCGCTTCAACAAATTTTGTAACGGCTTAGCAATCTGGGAAAATGACGGAACGAAACGTCGAAAATAGGAAAACAAACCAATGCAAGATTGTAATTGCTTTTGATTAACTGGCACTGGAAAGTTAAGGATACTTCGGATGTGAGAACCATTTGGTCGAATTCCCGACTGTGACACCTCATACCCGAGATAGTCAATCTCCCGGAATCCGAATTTAGTTTTATCTAAGTTCAGTTTCAGTCCTCTTAAAGATAGTCGTTTCAAGACTGTTTCTAAGAGGATTTTGTGTTCATCAAATCCACAGGTGGCAATAACTATGTCGTCCATGTATATTATAATTTCTTTATTGTCTATCAGATCGCGAAATATATTATTTATAAAGCGCTGAAACACAGCGGGAGCATTTTTTAGTCCGAACGGCATTTTTAAATACTCGTATTGACCATGGGGTGTCACGAAAGCAGTATACGGAATGGATTCAGGTGACATCTGTACCTGATGAAAGCCGCTCTTCAGGTCTAATATGGAAAAAAACTTTTTATTTTCGAGAAATTCAATGCAATCATCTATCAACGGCAAAGGGTAATTGTCCCTGACAGTTACTTTATTTAAGGCACGATAATCAACGCACATGCGAACCTTCCCATTTTTCTTTCGTACCAATACAATAGCGGAGGCATATGGTGAATTACTTGGTCTTATTATTCCCTCCCTCAGCAACTGGTCGACCATGGACCGTACCTCATCACGTTCGGAATAAGAAAGTCGTCGAGGACCGCAGTGGAACGGTACGTCCGTCGTCAGATGAATTTTCATTTCGTATTTAAACGGTTCAGTCCCAATACCCGTCTTAAAATAACTATCTTCAATTAGCTGTCTTAAATTTTCATATTGCTCTTTTGGCAGTTCGGAATTTATATTAAAACTATACCTATCTATTGCTACATCAATGGAAAAAATATCCGGAATATTAGCGGCAACGGCACTCACACTATCTAAAGACTCGTACGTTGTAGTTTTGGGACACTTCTGGGCATACCCATCCCCATCGGGTTGGTCTTCCCGTACATAAAAGCCACCCACATGTGGTTTAATCTTACAACCCGAATTCAACAACTTCTCACCTAGATTCTTATTTGTCTTAACTAATTTTATATTGAATAACTCTAAGAAGTCACGTCCCAATATAACTGGTGAGCTCATATAGTCATCGGGTAATACTTTTAATTCAATGAAATTTATTTTATTGAAAAACTCGATTTTACATTTTAAAAGTCCAACATATTTAATTGGTTTCCCACCGATTGCTCTAAATCTGGATGTGACCTCCTTGGTCGAACTGATCAGTTTATTTGGGACAGCAGACTTTTTGATGAAGCTAGCCGGGCTACCGGTGTCAAAGAGACAGAAAATAGAGTTAGCAACTACTTCCCTACCCAACTTAAATTCTATTCTTGCATAGTTATATACGCCGACCGCAGTGAAGTCATCATCGTCATCGTCTACGGCACCAACTTCGTCCTTTCGCTTCAATATCTTCCTAGGGTTCGGGCAGTTCCGATGCTCATGTCCCGTTTTCCAGCATTTAAAACAGGACCCGTCTGGCCTTAACGGGAATGGGCAGTTCGGCTTAGTATGGCCGTACTGGGAACAATTGTAGCAGAGCAATTTTCCTTCGGTCCTTTGTTTCGTTGCAACCTGGGTTCTTGGCGTCGGCACGGGCTGCGAACCGCTTTGCACGAAATACTTGTTTTGGTATCGGTTTATCAACTGCTTCAATTCTTCTATGGTTCGTGCCGTCAACAGTAGGTGTACATTGGGAACCATGTTCCCTATGCCCTCAATTATAAAGTCGATGACTTCCGCCTCTTCGATGTTCGCCCTCTTCGCAATTGCCTGCATATTCAAAACGTAGCAGTGCAACGCCTTTGTGCCAGCATTTTGTAAATATCTTGCCTACCGACTGCAAAGCTGAACTCCTTTATCAGCGCACGTCTTAGGGCGTCATAGCCCAGTGCCGATGTTGTTGTAAGAAATACTCTTGCCGTCCCAGTCAAGCAGCGGCGAAGGGCAAGCAACTTAAAATTTCCATCAGCTCCTGTCGAATCCAAAATTTCTTCAAAATCGCGTAAGAAGTGGTCGACGGGGTATGCAATATCGTCCCCACTAAATTTGGGCAACGCATGCTCCACATCTCCAAAGTCTAGCCGTCGTCGACCCTTGGCGGCAGAGGGATTCTCCAGTGCCTCAATTTGTTGCACGAGCTTTAACATCTCAAGGCGTTTTTGAAGGGCCCGCACTTCCTCGTCAATATCGGTAGCAGTGCAGACGTTAGCAACGGCATTGGTAGCGGCGCTGTCGGCATTGGTGATGGAACCAGCGGCAGTGCCAACGGCATAAGTGGCATAGTTAGTGGTAGCTCCGACGGCAGTATTAACACTAGTGACGGCATTAGTGGCGGCGCTGGCAGAAATGGTAGCGGCGCTGACGGCAGTGGTGGTGGAACCAGCGGCAGTTCCAACGGCAGAAGTGGCATTGATGGTTGCACCAACGGCATCGTTGGCAATATCGGCACTAGCGGCAATATCACTACCGGCAACAGTATCAGCAGCGTCGGAACCAGCGACTAAATCCCCAGCATGTTCGCTGTGCACCACACTACGCAGTAAATTGCGCAACTGGATCGTTGTAGCCGATGGTGGAAAATCCACATGGGCCTCGGTAAGACCGTCAAATAAATTTTGCCTGGGATTGGCCATTTCCAAAATATATGGCTTTGCGGTATAAATGGGTTTGATCCAACACCTGAAGTTGTAAACCACTTACTTTTAGTGGTTAAATTATTTGATTAACTACGATTTAAGAATTCGCGAGTAAAAAGCAACCAGCTCGTTGTAATCCTTTTCCGGAAGTGTCCGGCCATCTTTATTTTATTTGACATCAGGATTGCCAACATCTAAATTTTTACATAATATATTACAGGGTTGCCACTATTATACTATATTAACGCAAACTTATACTAGGTTTACACTGGTACTACATTAGCCTAAGCTTACACTAGGTTTACAATATGATTATTTTCTACCTTACTAATAAACCTGTTTTTCCTCCAATTTGCGTAGTTATCACTTAAATTTTTGCCATCAGCTCTGAACAAAAAATAATAATTTATAGGAAGTTGCCTAGACTAGTAACCGATCCTGAATTCAATGTAACGCACTTCCACCACTCGGCTTTGGCGGTCTCACAAGAAAAATCCAATATTATAACTGGCTAAAGGCCCCTTTAAATTGACATTTAATTGAACTGGCGTTTCTATTGCTATTCGTTTTCTCAATTTTTTTATGTGCATGCCACGAAAGACTCAGCATACTTTGAATACCCCATTTTTGTGGTTGTAAAAGCATAAAAAATCCTTCAAAGTGTTGTGGTGACAGTTCTCGGCCAGAGAGGTATAAACGTCGCGAAAAGAGGCTTAAACGTGAACTTTCTGGAAACGAACGAAAAGTTTTAACTTTGTTAAGATAATCGAAGGTAGGAAGGCTCAAGGGCATTCATTTTGAATCCAAGGATAACTGATCACGCCACGTCTATAAGATGCGGTCGTTCATACATCAAGATGAGAAGAGGCTTTTGAAAACAAAAGAGAGCTTCCAATCAAAAAGCATACTCAAAAATATGAAATTAAACGAATCGTCTTTGAAGAACTAAGCTATACAAAAATTTTGCGAGACACCCATTCGTTCAATTGAAAATATGTTTGTTAGGCTTTTGAAGCGGAGCCGCTATTTGCGATGCCATCTCTAATTGCATTTAAACGTTATTGAAAACAAACGCGTGACATTTTTTTTACTGAGCTAATAGAATTAATGATTAATTAAGGGATCTTTTGTCGGCAAACTATCGCCAATGGAATTCTCATATAAATACATTAGATCGTACCACCTTACAAGCAAAAAGAAAAGTTCGCAGTACAGCCCAGAAACTAATGTTTTTGCAAGTTACTTTTAAAACAAAGGTTTTTTCCGAGCCTAGATTTCTTGGCGACACCTAAATTCGGCAAAATTTTTAATTATCAATTGGGTATTATTATTAAAAGTCTCCTGAAGAGAACCAGAGTTTTCCGATCGAAAAATATTGATTTTCGAGAATACGAAAAAAACTTTGAGCGCTTTGAGTGACCTCTAAATATTTTTTGATTTCAAAATAAAAAAATAGGGGTATACTTTTTTTGATATAGAATAATCCTAGGGGGTGAGAGCATAACAATTCCGCCTTTACTGTTTTTGGACCACACTAATGTACATTCTAATACTTTTTGAAAGGAAGTTATAAAACTTTTTTAAGTTAAGCGTTAGTATATCGCATTCCAAATTCAAAGAACTGCTTCGGAAATGAGAAATCGTACAGGAATTTCGCAAATACCAAGACAAAAGGAAATATGTTAACATAAGTATTTAATGAATTGTCAATGCAAATTAAGTTGAAG
>NW_023458562.1:32368355-32371538 GCF_013731165.1 Rhagoletis pomonella
CTTCAACTTAATTTGCATTGACAATTCATTAAATACTTATGTTAACAGTATTCCTTTTTGTCTTGGTATTTTGCGAAATTCCTGTACGATTTCTCATTTCCGAAGCAGTTCTTTGAATTTGGAATGCGATATACTAACGCTTAACTTAAAAAAGTTTTATATTAATTTCCTTTTCAAAAAGTATTAGAATGTACATTAGTGTGGTCCAAAAACAGTAAAGGCGGAATTGTTATGCTCTCACCCCCTAGGATTATTCTATATCAAAAAAAAGTATACCCCTATTTTTTTTATTTTGAAATCAAAAAATATTTAGAGGTCGCTCAAAGCGCTCAAAGTTTTTTTCGTATTCTCGAAAATCAATATTTTTCGATCGGAAAACTCTGGTTCTCTTCAGGAGACTTTTAATAATAATACTCAATTGATAATTAAAAATTTTGCCGAATTTAGGTGTCGCCGAAAAATCTAGGCCCGGAAAAAATCTTTTTTCAAAAATATCTTGCAAAAACATTAGTTTCTGGGCTGTACTGCGAACTTTTCTTTTTGCTTGTGAGGTGGTACGATCTAATGTACATACATACATATGTATGCATATGAGAATTCCATTGGCGATAGTTTGCCGACAAAAGATTCCTTAATTAATCATTAATTCTAATAGCTCAGTAAAAAAAATGTCACGCGTTTGTTTTCAATAACGTTTAAATGCAATTAGAGATGGCATCGCAAATAGCGGCTCCGCTTCAAAAGCCTAACAAACATATTTTCAATTGAACGAATGGGTGTCTCGCAAAATTTTTGTATAGCTTAGTTCTTCAAAGACGATTCGTTTAATTTCATATATTTGAGTATGCTTTTTGATTGGAAGCTCTCTTTTGTTTTCAAAAGCCTCTTCTCATCTTGATGTATGAACGACCGCATCTTATAGACGTGGCGTGATCAGTTATCCTTGGATTCAAAATGAATGCCCTTGAGCCTTCCTACCTTCGATTATCTTAACAAAGTTAAAACTTTTCGTTCGTTTCCAGAAAGTTCACGTTTAAACCTCTTTTCGCGACGTTTAAACATCTCTGGCCGAGAACTGTCACCACAACACTGAATAATTTTTTATGCTTTTACAACCATGGGGTATTCAAAGTATGCTGAGTCTTTCGTGGCATGCACATAAAAAAATTGAGAAAACGAATAGCAATAGAAACGCCAGTTCAATTAAATGTCAATTTAAAGGGGTCTTTAGCCAGTTATAATATTGGATTTTTCTTGTAAGACCGCCAAAGCCGAGTGGTGGAAGTGCGTTACATTGAATTCAGGATCGGTTACTAGTCTAAGCAACTTCCTATAAATTATTATTTTTTGTTCAGAGCTGATGGCAAAAATGTATGTGATAACTACGCAAATTGGAGGAAAAACAGGTTTATTAGTAAGGTAGAAAATAATCATATAGGGGGTAAGATAGGTTTGAATCCAGATGGTACAACCATTTTTTAACTACATATAAGGTTTAGCGCAAGGATTCTTGACAAGATCTCACGTAGTCCGTACAGTTATATTGTCGAGTCCACAGAAAATTTTGCAAATTTCTAGCCGTTTCCGATTCTTGTTATATACTTTATATACACTTCCTCACAGAAATTGGTAGGCGTATGATCAATATTGTGCTCTGTTAGTTGAGCTCAGGCGAAAAAATCTACCCAGACTCTTTTCAGTTTGGGAAGTTTGGGATTGATCTTTGGAATCGAATGAAATAAAATGCAAACCATTTTCTCCCCAATACAATATAATTTCAAAACCTTACTCGTCATCGAGTACGGCAAACTTAACAATGAAATTTCTTATCGAGTTTCATTATGTGTATATTATAAAAAACAGGCAAATCTGCCTATATCAGATATAGGACTTGAATTTTTTTTTCGCGGTAAACTTTTCGCTGGAATCGCCCATATGTATGCTCATAAGTCCTTGATATGGTCAAACATTTTATTCAAAATTATTCCCTTCTCTCAATTAATCTGCTCTAAAAAGCCAACGTCACTCACTCAAATTTTATTTGCAATTGCTGCTGCGCGTGAGCTTTTGATTGATCGTTGGTGTTTGTATGGCAGACGATATTACACTTGTGTGAGCGCTGAGCGGATGTGGCTCAGGGACGCCATAAAATACATACATACATATGTACGTAAATCGATGATGACGATCAACAATTGTTTGACTTTGGCATTTTGGAAAAGCCTTTTCCGCTAAGTTTTTATCAGTATGTAATAATTTTTTGTGGATTTTGTTATTCGATTTTTTGCAACATCAAAAGTTGTAATGTGTAAATTTTGTAGTATGTATTTCACAATATTACATCGAGCCCTAATCAACAATCTTTCAAAATTTTCTTTTTGATGCAGAAATGTCCCTAGAGCTTTTAAATATGCATTTCTGCCATATATGTAATATGTACTTCTATATTGGCAGTAAGCTAACTTCTCAATGTGTAAGCATTCCGAAATCAAAGCGAGACAGTCTAGTACCGTTTTTGTCAATGTGTTGTGTACTTGAGTGCCGTTTTTGTATATGTGTTGTGTGCATGTATATCTTTCGTACGTGTTTATTGATATATCTATATTTTAGTGTTTTCGAACGGTACTAGCTCTTACTGCCAATATAGGAGTATTACATATATGATTTCTGCATAAAAAAAAAAAACAAAAAATTTATTAACGAAAAAATGTGTTAATATTTAGCTAAGTAAATAGTCTTTAAATCGGAAGAAGTTGCGGCAAGTTCACAAAAATTCTAAACCTCCATCTTTTAATTTCCGTGCACTATTTAAAAAAAAAAATTACATTTCTGTGACTATTTCGCACTCTTCATAGTAAGAACTTGTTCGCTTTACAGCTTTCAATTTTGTTTTGTCATATTATTTACTCATTCGTGCCAATATCTAAGTGGCATATTTTTGTATTTTTGTATCAAATTGGCACTGATAAGCTTTCCATTTATTATGATTGTTTTTATTTCTGACATACATATGTATGTCAACGGCATACAGTGTGGAAACTGAACTTTTTTCGTTACAAATTCTAATATCCCGAGAATGAAAACAGCTAACGAAAAAAATCCAATAGCGTTTTAAGACCTTTGAGATGGAGAATTCAGGAAAAATAGTTTCGTTGAATTAAACAAATTACCTTGACCAATTTT
>NW_023458562.1:32371638-32373034 GCF_013731165.1 Rhagoletis pomonella
CCGCTACCGCTGTTCGTATATGGGTGAAACACGCATGTGGTCCCAGATATGGTATGTCGATCGCTGCGCTAGGTAGAGAAAGAAAAGTGTGTGCTATGACATGCACAGAATTGTTTGTCTCAGTTTTTCTATCACCGCGAGTTGTTTCGGTGCGCGCATAGTTATTTAAAAATATAACGTTTGATGCCAACCGAGGTTTTTCAGTGGATATATAATTCATGTGAATTATAATTTGAAAGTGTCTGTTTAGCCAAGGAAAAAGCAAAGCAGTATACTTCCAGCAGACATTGACCTGGGTTTTCGCACGACTGTTCCTGTATCATCGTTGTTTTTTAGGAAATTCTTACCACCACATACATATGTATTATTTACTTTAGTAACTTACTTATGTAAATATGTACGTATTTTTTATGCTTAATATATGCAAATAAAAGAAGAAAGTAGACACAACAAACATCGAGTAAATTTCTATTTGTGTCAAACTGAAACTTTTTTCCCAATAATAAACGGTTAGCTGATTCAAGTCTACAGCAAGTTCACAAAATTAATTGAAAACTCGTATCAATCAAAGCATTGTTTATATTTCCTCAATAATGACTTTATTCAACTAACAATATTGTCCAATCAAGGTAGTCGTTTTGTAATTATTAACAAATATACATTTGTCCCAACTAGAAGTCTTAAGTAAATTGCAGACTTTCGTGAACTATATATTTATTTCGCCATATCCAACTATGCCACTTGATCACTATAACCAAATCTTGGTTATTATAACTAAACCTTTTTCTGGGTGTGGAGGGATCTGTTTTTACTTAGAATTTTAATAGGGTTGTCACCTGTCTAAAAAACTATAAGATCCGCCCCGTTCGTTGGATTACATAAGATGAGGTGTCAAATGAAAGGTATTGGCCTCTAATCTCTAATATATTTCTTGTGGATAGGGTTGCCAGCTGTTAATAAAATTACTATATTCAATCATAATAAGCATAGGCATCAGTTCTGTACAGTCACTGCGAAATGAAAAGATTTAGCCTCTGGATGTGTAATAATGTATTATTTTTCTGATTAGGGTTGCCACCTGTCTAAAAACTATAAGATCTTCACCGATCTATGGATAAAAAAAATGAGATACCAAATGAAAGTGCATGGCCTTCGCATGTATCTTTTATACATAGTACAAAGGAAAAGCGAGATATTTTAACCACGCCACTGAACGGATTTAGACAAGATTTTTTATGCATATAATAAACGAAGTACATGGTGGCATATGATTTCTTTCTCCAAATACGTAAATGTACATACATACATATGCATGCATTCAGCGCGTGGCGAAGCCTCGCGCATCCGTGACCGGCTAGTTTTTTATAAAAATATGGTTAATACTACAGCAAAAAAA
>NW_023458562.1:32373134-32374184 GCF_013731165.1 Rhagoletis pomonella
TTTTTTTGCTGTAGTATTAACCATATTTTTATAAAAAACTAGCCAGTCACGGATGCGCGAGGCTTCGCCACGCGCTGAATGCATGCATATGTATGTATGTACATTTACGTATTTGGAGAAAGAAATCATATGCCATCATGTACTTCGTTTATTATATGCATAAAAAATCTTGTCTAAATCCGTTCAGCAGCGTGGTTAAAATATCTCGTTTTTCCTTCGTACTATGTATAAAAGATAGTAATTTTAAATAGGTGGCAACCCTACTCAAAAAGCTTAAGGTTTTTGTACATGCGAAGGCCATGCACTTTCATTTGGTATCTCATTTTTTTATGCATAGAACGGTGAAGATCTTATAGTGTTTAGACAGGTGGCAACCCTACTCAGAAAAATAATACATTATTACATATCCAGAGGCTAAGTCTTCTCATTTGACAGTGACTGTACAGAACTGATGCCTATGCTTATTATGATTGAATATAGTAATTTTATTAACAGCTGGCAACCCTATTCACAAAAAATATATTAGTGCTTTTCTAGAGGCCAATCCCTTTCATTTGACACCTCATCTTATGTAATCCAACGAACGGGGCGGATCTTATAGTTTTTTAGACAGAGTATATTAGAGAAAATTTCGTCAAAACCCGTTCAGTTGTTTTTGAGATTACGCGTACAAAGAATCTCGACTTTCCTTTATACTATGTACATATAGATTAGGGGAAAAAATAAAAATGTTTGCATATGACGTGAAAATTCTCTTGGCAAATACTTTTGGCCGGTAGTGTATGTACATATTTGTATGCAAATTAAAGTATATATGTAAGTTAAACGTCAACGAACGCTTTCGTCGCTGACTCGCTGTTTCGTTAGTTTGCCGGTTTTTCGTAACCAAATCCAAATCCAGAACTCCACTGTTGTCGCTACATAGATCATGATGATCATTGAGTGGCCAATACTTTCTGAGAATTCTCTGCTATTTGTATACGTACATATGTATATTTTCTGACTTCAACTTAATTTGCATTGACAATTCATTAAATACTTATGTTAACA
>NW_023458562.1:32374284-32381923 GCF_013731165.1 Rhagoletis pomonella
AAAAAAGTTAAACAAAAATTGTTGCATACATATGTTGTGAAAAATTCTCGGGCCAAATACTTTTGACCGGTAGTGTATGTATGTAAAATATGTATGTGCATATATTCGACGCTTGCCTTTCACGCAATGGCCGATATCCGTTCACGAATCGGATTTTATACTCATATAAAAAATAAAATAAAAATATTAACCAAAGGGAGCAGAATAATAAAGCGGGGAAACAAATGTTATATCCAACGCGCATGTTAATCAGCGTACAGCAACAGCGGGAGAAAAAACAATAAATATACGTACACACGTTCGCATACATATATGAATGTTTATAAAATAGTAAATAAATCGTGATAAAATGTTGCAGCTCAGAGTGTGTACAACAAACGTAATAGAAATTAAAAAAAAAAAATAAAAAATAAGAGAACGCCACGAAACCGCGAATCTGCAATATTTCCGTTAACGTACATACGTAAAGGCTAAATGCTATTTATTTTAAACTAATTGCTTGATGTACTTAAAAGTAAATGCGTGAACATCTTACTTAGCTATTAAAAAGTTTGCATGGATGTACATTTATCTTTGCTAGTTAAAATAAACATTGATACTATTTTAGTGTTCTACCACTGAAAGACAACTGGCAAAGCACCTACATAAACAAACACCTCATTTTACTGGAAGTTCTACGTGTTGCTGGTTTTTTTTTAGCTTCCGCAGAGCTCGCGAGATTGATCTACATTCAGCGTTGCCGTTTTGTATGCATAAAGCTAAAAAAAGTGACAAGAATCTGTGAAAATGATTGAAATCAAACATTCGCATTTATTTGGCATTAAAAAATATTTTTTGGTATTTTTAAAAATGGGTTTTAGTATTTTTTTCGCGGAACCTGGTCACACCGCATGTGGATAGCGCAAGAACGTAGAGAGTCAGCGCACTAACTAGAAATACAGATGATATGGGAAAATAAAGTTGTTTACAGCTGTTGGGCAGTATTTTTGGTTGGTTTATTTATATTTGCATATACATACATATATGTAAATAATACATACATACTTACTTATGTATAAAAGCGTATGTACATACATATGTATGCAAGTAACTTTTATCAACCTCTCTGAACTTGGCAGGACAACTTTTTCTCAAAGCAAAAATTCCTATCGCATAATTTGCCGTTAATTATCCGTAAATAATCCGTGAAAAGAATAATTTTGCCGCGGACATATTTTAAAAAATATCGAGTGCCCTGCTAACTTCCGTGGAATTACGGATAATTAACGGCAAATTATGCGATAGGAATTTTTGCTTTGAGAAAAAGTTGTCCTGCCAAGTTCAGAGAGGTCTTTTATCAACAACCACAAATCAGCGCAAAGCCAAGGCAAACAAAATGAAGTGTTTCGCAAAAAAAAGATAAGTTAAACAAAATTTAAATAATTTTTACATAAAAAATGTACTTAAACACTACTACAAGAGCAGTAGTAAGAGTATTTTAAAATGAAACTAAAGACTTTTATAACAAATGGAAAAGGTTTTACTTGATGTTAGCAGTTTAAAGAATTGAAGTAAAGAAAACTCTGAAAAAAGTGAAAAAATTTTCTATTACAATAGGACAACGATTGCTAGTTTTTATAAACACATAAAAGGTTAACACCCCTTCTCAATCAGTTAGTCTTAGGTTAAAACGCATTTCATTAAATCTCGTGACATCCAGAGCCTTCGTGAAAACATCAGCGAGTTGATCCTTAGTTCCAATTGATTTCAATCTGATTATTCCTCTTTCAATATTGTCTCTTATAAAATGATGTTTGATATCGGGTTGCACTCCGACATTCCGAATTTCTCTAAAACCTTTTCAATATTTGCTTGTTGAGATAGTTGAAAACCATTTTTGCAGTTTTCATACTCAAGAAATATCTTAATGGGCCACAATCTGACATCTCAAAACTGCTTGTTAATTGTTTTTTTTTTTAAGGTCGTCTATTGCAGATAACTTATTTCCAACAATAAGTAGGTCGTCAACACATAGCATAAGAATCAGTAAGTTACCAACCTTGCCCCTATTTGTGTAAAGGCAATAGTCGTGCTTGGAACGCGTAAAGCACAACTTTAAAATATATTGGTTAAATTCCTGGTTTTGTCATGTAGGCGCTTACTTGAGACCGTAAAGAGGCTTTATAAGTTTGCAAGCTTTCCCTTTGTCTTCACTAATAACTCCTTCTGGCAGGGACATGTACATATATTTCTTCTTTGAGAAAACCATGTGAAACGCTGTTTAACATCGAGCTGATGAAAAAGAAATCCGTTTTTGTGCAGGTTCAGATTCTTGATTAGCATCCGGTAGCTCATGACCAACACTATCCTCAAAGCGATCCTGTTGTTGTTGTTGTAGCGGCACTACTAAGCCCCGCCTGTTTCGGGTCAACTTTTAATCATTATCGTCAAGCTCAACTAAGGGAGAGTGGTGTTAGTTGAGTCGGATTGAGCTGGCATGTGAAGAGGTGGTTGGTGTCGTGGGGGGAGTCTCCACATGCCGGGCACTCATTTGGGATGTTTGGGTCGAGTCTGGACAGGTAGCTGTTTAGGCGGCTACAATATCCAGACCGTAACTGAGCCAGGGTAACGCGGGTCTCTATAGGTAGTTGAAGCTCCGTCTCTTCCACAGGTGGTGATTGGGCTCCGATAACGACATTCTTAGGCCGGGAGTCGAGGTAGGTGGAGACTGACTCCCTATGAATGTCGTTAATCGCTTATCTGTACGTCATTGGGTCCAGTGGTTGGTCTGTGTGGGTCTGGACTGCGTCCTTGTACACGAATAGGTGCCCCCTGACGTGCCTGGGCGGAGGCTCCTCCTCCAGCAGTGGTCTGTTGGGGTGTTCGCTTCTGTGACACCCCACTAGAAACTGCTTACAGAGCATTTTGTTGTGTTCCCTTACGGGGAGCACTTGGGCCTCGCTGTGTAGGTGGTGCTCAGGCGTCATCAGAAGGCACCCAGTCGCTGTCCGGAGTGCGGCGTTCTTACAAGTCTGTAGCTTCGTCCACTGCGTCCAACTAGTCCCCGGCGACCAAACTGGCGCTGCATAATTTAGAACCGGCCGGCCAATTGCCTTGTATGTTGCCAGCAACGTTTCTTTGTCTTTGCCCCAAGTGCTGCCGACGAGCGACTTGAGGACCTTGTTGCGGCTCTGTACTTTGTTGACAACTGCGGTTGTGTGCGCGGAGAAGGAGAGGAGGCTATCAAAGGTAACCCCTAAAATTTTTGGATTGTTCACCGTCGGTATAGGTGTGCCGTCGACGTGAATGCCTAATTCTAGCCTGACCTCCTTCGTCCAGGTGGTGAAGAGGGTCGCCGTTGATTTCGTTGGGGAGAGGGTTAGGCTCCTTGCAGTGAAGAAGCGAGAAAGGCTGGAGAGATACCCGTTTACTTTTGAGCAGAGGTCATCAATTCCATTCCCAGACGCCAAAATCGAACAATCATCAGCGTACGAGATCAGGGAAACTCCTTCAGGAGGCTGGGGGAGTTTCGAGATGTAGAAGTTAAAAAGTAAGGGGGAGAGAACACCACCTTGTGGAACCCTTTGTTTTATTCTTCTTGGTTTCGAGGTTTGATCTCTGAAGATTACTGATGATTGTCGACCACTCATATAATTCGCCGACCATCGCTTCAGTCCCTGTGGGAGAGAGGAGGCCTCAATGTCTTCTAGCAGCGTGGAATGGCAGACGGTGTCAAACGCCTTTGACAAGTCCAACGCTACTAGGACAGTTCTCTCACAGGGGCGGTTACGACTTAGGCCACGAGTTATCTGGGTGTTTATGGCGTTAAGTGCTGTTGTTGTGCTGTGCACTTTACGGCAGCCATGCTGATGTTTCGCTGGGGGAAGGTGGCAGGTGAAGTATGGGAGCAGCAGGGCCTCAAGTGTCTTCGCGACCGGGGAAAGGAGCGTTATCGGGCGATAAGAGTCTCCTCTGTTGGCGGGCTTCCCCGGTTTCAGCAGTGGGACCACTCTCCCTGATTTCCGCACATCAGGAATGATGAGAGTGGTCATAGACAAATTGAGGACCTCCGTGAGGTATGCTACTCCCACAGGCCCCAAATGTTTCAACATCAGCATACAGATTCCGTCGGGTCCAATGGCTTTGGAGGATTTCGCCTTCCCGATGACCCCCTTCACTTCACCGCTGGTGAAAGCAAGTGGTGCACTGTTTTTGGGCAGTTTGTGCAGCCTCCTGGTCACTCGATGTTTGGCCTTGTCTACCGAAGGATGCAGTGTGAATTGCCGACTAAAATAGTTCGCGAATTTCTTCGGGTCCGACGAAGCGTTCCTCGTCTTCTTCACTTGCGTTACTAGTCATTCACTACTGCCTTTTGACTTTTAGCATCAAGCTTCTTTCTTTTTTGGTTTGGTATCCAGGCCATAGCTTTACAACCAAATATACGTATTTTCGATATATCAGGCTTTTTTCAATAAAACAACTCAGCAGGTGTAACATGGCCATCTAACGACTTAGGTGGACTTCGATTAATGATATACACTGCCGATAGCGCTGCTTCGTCCCACATCCCCTTGGTTAATTGAGATTCTATGAGCATAGTACGAACTTTTTCGACTACCGTTCTGTTAAAACGCTCTGCAACTCCCTTTTGTTGAGGAGAGTACGGACTTTGATCCGCAGTTACCTTTGATATGAATTTGCCAAACATTGCTGTTACCATCGCTTCGTATTCTTTAAATACTTCAAAACTTGAGACTTGTTTTTTATTAATGAAGTCATAGCAAAATGCGAATAGCCATCTATAAATGTCATGAAGTATTTGGAGGCATCATAGCCAATCGGGTCGATCGGTCCGCAAACGTCAGAATGTATTCTCTCCAATAACCTTTTCGATTTTGCGCGGGTGCCATAGAAAGGATCTCTACATTGTGTTCCTTGAAAGCAAACATCGCAGAATTATATATTACCACATTTCAAATTGATACCAGTCACCATATCATGTTTAATTAAATAATTTAAACTTATTTTCCCTTTATGTCCTAATCCTGTGATGCTTGTCAAAAAATAAATTGTTATTTACCAAATTATCGCTAGCCCCAGAATCTAACTTAAAAATAAGCTTTTGGTTACCGCTTTTGCCTTTTGAATCTCCAGACTGGGCATTTCCCTGTCGTCAATATTTGGCTTTGTGTTCGAACTTCTGACAGCGACGGCATTTCCCTTTGAACTTTATTTTTCTCTTGAAACTTTTTTTATTATAAAACGCAGTCTTATCATGCCTTTCTCCAATACCCCTATTATTTAGTTTGGTCTCTTTTGCGATTAAACGTACCTTCGCAATATTATAATCTAGTTTACCATCTAGATTTTGAAGAGCAGGAACCAAAGGGTCAAATTTCTCCGATAAGTTAAGAAACAATTGAGCTAAAACATCGTTCTCTTCCATCACAGCTCCAGATAATTTGAGATTTCAAACCAATCCTTCAATCCAATCCTGCTACTCATCATCTCACATGCGTAGCGTTGTGAACTGCTGATTTCTTTCCCCTAATATAACTCAGACAATCATTGTGGACAAACGTAACCAGGCGGTCTATGACTCTTTTATCCTTTCTAAGGAATTCACCCTTATCCTCCTCTTTAATTAAGAGTATCCAGGTGAATTTCTACTCGGAACTGCCAATCGTCAAATTCAGCTCCCCGGAATTGAGGAATTCCATTTTTATTTTCCTTTCCATCGCCCATCACCTAAATACTTTTATAACAAATGGAAAAAGTTTTATTTGATGTTGGCAGTTTAAAGTTGCGAATTGAAGTAAAGAAAACTTCAGTAAGTGAAAAAAAAATCCATTACAATAGGACAACGATTGCAAATTTTTACAAAAACATAAAAGGTTAAACATAAGCAAAGTAAAACTCAACAGAAACAAACAAAAAACCTTTCAAAGTTTCAAGCAATGTTTTTTTTTGCTGCTTTGTACACTAATACACATATCCGTATATTGTGCATAAATGAGTAAATATAAGTACATATTTAATGCATTCCAAAAGTTACTTACTTGTATGTATGTAATTAGACAACGCTGGTCAGTGTTCTTCCAAAATTTTTATGTTGTCTTTCTACTACCTGGCTCACCACAATAAACCGAAGTCGATGCCGATGCCGACACTAAATTCTCAATGCGAAAAATATACTGTTTTCAGCAGACCGTTTTTATTTTTTTATTTTTTATGTACTTTTTTCAAAATTTCGGCAATTCTTTCGCAAACACAAACACATTTATTTTTTAATTGCTGCTTGCACACAAATATTACATTTCATGTGTTGCTCAGGCAATTTGCTATTTGATGGCGGACGCCATAATAAACGAATGCGTTTGGTATCTGTTGGTTTTTGCTTTTTCAATAGGAACGTTGCGGCGTAAATAAATTTAACACAATCATTTTCGCTCGCTTAATATCTCAAATTTTTTCACGCAACAGGCATGCAATCTAATTGGTAATGGTTTGCTGGCTTTTTCGTCGCTTAATTTGTATTTATTTTAGAAAAATTACTTCACTTCAGAATTCACTTTTCACATACAAATGCAAAGCAAAAATTTGGAGCGCGACTGTCGCGTTTCTTGAGCAAACTGACTAGAAAAGTCAAAAACAGACGGGAAACAAGCAGGTTGGCTGTTAAACATCTGTCAGCGTTGGTATTCCAACGAGTACATTTAGTAGCTCGCTAGTGTATGCACTAGCCAAGGCGAATCCATATAAAGTGGTAGCAATTGCATATAAGTAAAAGTCCCGTGTATTTTGTTATTGCTTTTTGGTACATCAGGATGTCAAAATGAAAGAAAATTGGAGATAATTTTCGCCATTTCGTTTTGTTGACATCCTGAAGTTACACCATTTCGTCTTGGATGACATTCTGCTGTACTAGTTTTGAGACAAAAATATCATATCAGCTGTTCAAGTTACACCACCTTGTATAGATGCACCTTGTGCACTAGCGTAGTAGTAGCACAGTTATATTTAACATGTGTCGATAAAACAGTTTATCTTACTTTAACAGCGCACTAGCGGGGAAACTTTAACAGCGCACTAGCGGGGAAACTGTTATACCGAAATAAACTAAATTTTGGCTCTTTTGATCATTGCAAGTAGGTTCTTTTTGATGATGTAGTATTTTCATATGTACATATGCACCTATGTATCTGAAAACTAACAAAAACTATTTATGTAGTGCCTCACTACTAAGGGCCAGTTTCTCAATTTCTGGTTAACACTTAACTATAGGTTAAACATCATGAACCAATTAGAACAGATCTGATCGGTTGAGAAGCAGCCATTTGTAATAGCAATTGAGAAAAAAACCGTGTGACGTTCGTACTTTTCAAGTTTGCTATTTCTGTTTTGCTTCTTTCTTTATGTATTATTTTGTCGGTGGTTTATTTCAGTGATTTTTAAACGATTTTCCATAAATTTCTTGTGCAAATGTAATTAAAATGAGGTGCGCGGTGATTCGTTTCAGAAACACGTACAAAAATAATAAACTGGTAAGCACAAACATGTGCTACAAAATTGCTTGCATATTTTCTTTATGCTTAGTCTTCTCATTCTTCGTTTACTTTTCAAAGAAAATAACATGGCGCCGAAATTACAAACGTCAGCC
>NW_023458562.1:32382023-32383526 GCF_013731165.1 Rhagoletis pomonella
GGCTGCCGATTATTTGGCGACCAGAACGTGTACAACAGGTCCTACTGTCGATATGAATGAATAGTTATGGACATTTAATTCTGGTGATGATATTTTATGAATTTCACTTAGTTTTTTTTTCTTTTTGGAGTGTAATATTAGGCTGGCCCAAAAATACATGTGAAAAAGTAAAGTCGGAATTTTTATGCTCTCACCCCGTGCGATTGTAAGATACCGAAAAACTATACCCATATTTTTATTTTATTTTGAAATCAAAAAATATTTAGATGTCACTCAAAGCACTCAAGGTTCTCCATGTATTTTATATGGGGAAAAACAACTTGTTGTAGAAACGGTATTTTTCGAGGGAAAACTCTGTTGCTCTTTCGGAGACATCCAATAATAGCACTCTTTGTTATAGGCCCCGAACACCCAAAAAAAAAAAAAATGCAATGGGGGACCCATAAAAAATCGTTAGTATTAAAAAATGGTAAAATAAACAAAATACATTTTAAGCTTTTTTCTAGACCACCCTAATATAGGCGCTGTTAGGCACTCTTTACCCTCGGGAGAGTTTATTAATACACATTATTCGAATTGTTCAATACTTTATTACCATTGTGGGCGTGTGTGCCTACCTACTGAGCCATGAAGTTATGGCAAAATTAATGAAAACGCTGTTTAAAACAAATAGAAGTAAAAGAGAAAACACAGAAGTTATTGTTATTATTGCAAATGGATTTCATACAATGACAAGAGCAATGCCAGCTAGTGTTGGTGTGGTAGTGGGGTGGTGCATGATTATTAATATTTTTTTGTTGGCATTATTGTCTCTATTTGTACAATTATATTTGCCCTTGTTGGTACAGCCATTGTTGCTAGAGTACTACATACATGGCACATATTGTTGGTGTTGTTGTAAGCTTGTTACGATAACATTTGTAAGCTTAATGCATACACTCATTGTATGTACATATGTACCAACCAGGGAGTTACGAGTGAAAAATGGAATAAATAGTGCCGATATAAATGCGTGAATTCCCATATATGTACACAAATGTGTGTGTATGTGTGTGTGAAATGCGATTATGTTGGCGATGCGAAACATGTTTCCATGTTTACACAATCAGCATTTAATATTAAATTAAATATTTGTTCAAATGTATGGCCAAATAAATTAAATGCACAAATGTGCAGCAATGAAGCGATAAAAATGTATGACATGCACTAAAGGGCGGAAAAAGAAATGATAATTGTTTGACGGCTGATAGAAAGCGTCAAGTGCTCATACGCAGAGGAGAGTGAGCGATGGGCTGAACACAATATGATGTCTTTGGTTTGAGTCTTGGCTGCTTACAAAAGGAGGTGTAGTATTCTACCCTTAACACTGTTTTTAATGCAATACATACTCCACTTCGACTTCATAGTTTTATTTTCCTCTTCTTGACAGCTGCTATTTTTTCCATGTGAGAATAATTGAAGTTGTGAGATTAAAGTTGAACGTCACTAGATAATGCCTGTCAA
>NW_023458562.1:32383536-32385391 GCF_013731165.1 Rhagoletis pomonella
AAAGTGTGTGCATGGAGATTTTTGTTAAATAGTTGCAGTGTTTTTCTAGTTTAATTTTTTTTGTTATTTTTTTTTTTTTAATGAAAAATTGTGCATCTTTTAACCAAAACCACATAAGTTAAACTTTCAAACTTTATAGAGAATTATGAAAAATTGAAAAAATTTGCATCATAAATAAAATTGGTATTTTTAAATGAATTTTTAGAAAAATGTTTGGTCTGCAGGTACTTCGATTATGACACCCTAGTATAACAATGGCAAGTTTTAAGAGGCCAAAAAATCCCGTTCATATAAAAACTACCGTTGGTTTTTTAAATTTTCATGCGCATTTTATTCTAAAAGAATTCAAGTTTATATGGTAAAAAGTGCAATATGTGGTCAGAAAAAAGTTTGGAAGCTTAACTTATGTAGCTTTGGTTAAAGCTTGAACCATATATATATATTTTTTTTAATAACAAAAAATCTAACTTGACACCATGCGTTACTTGATCGCCAGTGCACGTACGGTAGCGAGAATGTAAATAGGGAAAAGATATTCTAGCAAATTTTGGTTTTTTTCTTTGTTTAAAAGATATTCATTATTTTTTTTACTAAAATATAGCTTACTATCTAAAAAAATAATATTAATAAAAACTCAACGAATTTAAAAAAATGTTGAACTTTTTAAACAGATTTTTTTGAGTATACAGTTTTGTAGCCTATTCGAAATTTAATAAAATAAAGTGGAAGTTTGAAGTAGTTAGGACTAATCGTTGATTTTTGGGAATTTTTTAGTTAGCGCATTTTCTTTCATACAAAAAATGTTTGAAAAATTTTTGAAAAATTTTTTGTATGGAGCAAATGAACAACACCTTCTAAGAAATAATTGCTAAAATCATCGGTAAGCCCTAACAATTTAAAATTTGCTTTTTGTGTAACTAAAATTGAATGCGCTACAAAACTGCATACCCAGAATGTTTCTAAGAAATCTAATTAAAAAGCTAAAATATTTTAATTAAATTTTTGTACAAAGTTTGAAACCTTGATTTACATGGTTTTTGTTAGATTAACTTTAGACTTTAAATAATCGCATTGGAAGTAGCCAAAGAATGCTAAAATTTCTCTTTCCTTTTTATGTTTTCGCCATGTATGTAGGTTGAATTTAAAAGAAATATTATAAATTTTTTAAAGAAAAGTTTTCAAACCTCGCGAGAAATAGAATAAACCAAAATTTGTTGATAAAATGAATTTTCTAGAAATTTTTCTTTATAAAATAATTGAAATCGACTTTTATAATTTCCAGCATTTAAACTTTTTTTGCTTAAAGATGGTATTAATAAAATGACTTAAAAGCTTAAAAGCTTTTTCTTTAACTAAAGTCTTAAGCACATACATATATTTCTAAATTTTGTGTGACTTTAAAAGTTTTATCTACATCCTTTGCTCATTAGCAACATTTTTGACCTACTTCAAATTTCCATAGAAATAAAACTCTTTTACTTGTATTGAAATTTTATAAACATATTTTCGCAGATTATTTGGCACACAAGTAGCACTTACAAGTTGAAAAGAAGAAAAAAAAAACCAGAACACCGCCACTTGCATTCACACTAATAAAATCAACACTTACACGCACGCTTACATTTACATTTGCGACATTTAAGTGCTGCAAATCCCTGAACAACTTTATTACTCGCATAGTGAAAGCGTCAGTGCCAACATAATTCACACGTTGCAATGCCAAGCTGTGCCAACATGCAAAGGATTTTTTCGTACAACAAAAGGAGAAGCAAACTATTTTGCATAAAATTTATAGCCAGCGAGCAAGTGAATGGAATGTGTAGAAAGCAAAAGCGTGTCAGTGAAGTGGAAAAAA
>NW_023458562.1:32385401-32386481 GCF_013731165.1 Rhagoletis pomonella
TGTAATTGGAGGGTGATTTATAGGTAGAAAACGATTTGGAAAATGGTGCAGAAGGTATTGTGTCTCAATAATGCAAGGTTAGACTTTTGCAAAAGGCTACAAAACCGACACTAAAACTAATCGTCAACTGAGCGGCATTTATGAAAATTGGAGCGAGCAATTTTGCTTTTCGGCTCGAGGTGTAGGTAAATAAAATTCCCCTAAAATGTTTACCAAAGTTTGTGATTTACATACATACATATGTATTTATGTATGAAGATAGGCTCAAATAATTGTTTGCCTAAATTCGTTCATTTCGTTTGCTAGATTTTTGTCCGTTGATATTAAACTCATAGTGAATGGAATTGCATTATTTTCTAATTTAAATATGCCGAGGGGCGATAAAGAAATGCGTGCCAAACTGGAAAATGGTCAGTAAACCCAGGAAATTTGTACAAGTGAATAAATGATAAAATGAAAAATATATAACGAAAAATATGAAAAAAGGAAAATTTTTGAATTGGAAAATAATTTGTTTGCTGTTTACCTCCTAGGGCTTTACAGATATGTATGCCCTTTGCACGATGTACGCACAGGAGTACATACTAGTTGCTTTCCCTAACTCGCAAGAAGTTGCAAGAATTTACAGGAATTTACCAGAAAGCGTTCACTAGTCGGTTATCTGCCTTCTTTTGCCTTTTGATAGTTTTACAGGTTTTAACCCAGAAATGTTGGGGAACGCAACTATTATAGCATTGCGCAAGTAATTATTCTGATATGCGTTTGCTTTAGGTTACGTTGGGGTGAGGGGGGGGGGGGGGCTGCCAACTAACCTCAGCAATGAGGTGCCATATCTATGTATTTTTATAGAGTGATAGCAGGTTTCGTTGTTCGGATATGACTCAAAAAGTACTGAACAGATTACAGTCACATTTTCGGAGTTTATTCCTTGCACATCTGATATCATTATAGGCTACTAGAAAACTCGCTGGGTGGTGATGGAGTCGTTATTTAGTTATTTCTATTTAAAATAAATGCTACAACGAAACGCAATTGTGTCAGCGCATCTTTATCTGACGCCTAAACTGTACATCTCCGATC
>NW_023458562.1:32386581-32449091 GCF_013731165.1 Rhagoletis pomonella
GAGGTAGCCCAGATTTATAGAATTTACTAATATAATGCTTAGACGCTTGGATATTAAGAGTAATTGGAAAAGTGGCGAAATAGTTAGGAACGATTCGACCACATCTTTCCAAAAAAGAACACGGTAGGTATACCAAGTCTGCACAGCAACCCAATGGAGCTATTCTGTCCTCTATTCTTCCCTTAGCTTCGCCGAAAAAGTGGAAAATAAATCTTGAAAATAGGTAGTGCATGTGCTCATCCTTTGGCTACTTTAATCTGGACTTTTCGGTCGCCTTCTTTAAACGGCCTTACATTCAAGGTTTAGTTGAAATTTTTTCTCTTTATCTGAGTGCCAAAAGCGACAGAGATCATTTAACCTGACTTCCAACTTATGAAAACGGGTTTGTAAGTGTACAGTTGTACAGTAACCTGTTAGGGTGTCTGTAATAAACCCTATTGTATGGAGGCTGCTTAGACGCCTGTCTTACTTCACTTTATACCCCTCAATATTATTTTGGCTTGACAAAAGCCTTTGGAGCTTCGGCAGAGTCGTTTCTCTTTCCCGAGCTCTTCGCTGACCGGGTTTGGACCTACTGCAAGGAATGGCTCACGCACTGTGGAAGCTGAGGCGGTTTCATTTCTGGCTAAGCCGTTTGCTACCTCTTCCACCTCGATTCCTTTGTGAACATGTACCTAAAATATTCGGTAGTCGGATGTCATTGTGTTCAGCAAGGGAAGTTTTTCTCATAACGGACTAGAGGGTATTTAATCCCAAAAAAGAAGATAACATTGGTTCTAATTTCTATGTACGTATGTTTATCTTTGAATTCATGCTACTGCCGTAGACAACCGCATTAAAAATACTCAGGAAGTTACGCTAAAACAAAGATGGTCTCATCCATTCACCAAAGATGCTTGCCACATGAGATAAAACCACTCTTTGGCCAAACAAAAACTTCATGAAAGAGGGTTCTCATTCTTGCTAGCTCGCATGCTGCAGCACAGTTCTCTATGACTAAGGACCCAAAAATTTACTCGTGGCTACCGTCAAACCTAGCACATTAAGAGTCCTCCTACTTTCCTACACTGTAGAGACTTTATTGTATTGATCACATTGAGAAATTTCTTCAATTTTGCTGTAAATCTTTGAGCCATCGCAAAAAATAACAGTAGGCCAAAGTCTGTAGCAGTTTTGATTTTAAACTGCTGGAGTTGAGTCCAGAAAATTTGTATGCTCCGTTTAACTTGATGCACAGCAGCTAGAAGACATAAACTTCAGCTAATCAATCGCTATGCCAAGCACAAACTCAAAAATTTTCAATTTGATTGAATTATTGATTTCTATCTTCTACAAAGCATACTTTTAGGCGCACATGCAGGTGTTTTTTAGTTTTTCTTAAGTAGTGAGATACAGCCCTACCCTACCGTAAGTGCATAAAAGTAGGCCTGGCCTGTACAATAATATTTCTTCTCTTCCCTCATTTTTCACAAATTTCTAGCTACACTAAAGCCGTAGGCTAAATGGGAAAAACATTCATCAAAATGCAAATAAAAATATTTTGCTTGAAGCGAGGAAATTTTCAATAATCTTATTTGCCTGCCTGTTCTTAGTATTATTGCTTATTGCTTGTTATTGAGGCACATGCTGTTGTTGTTATTTCGCTTTAACAACTCCTCTGCAGGCTGCTGGTATAAATACAGTTTGCACATTATTTACGAAAAATTGATGAGCTGCTGCATAACTTGAGCACTTATTGCCTCTGCTATGCTTGTTGTTATTGTGATTTTTTATTATTACCATGCTGCCGTGTTTTCAGTTGGTGCTGAGAGCGATTTGTTGTTATGTATGTACATATTTTTTGATGAAAAATAGCTAAATTTTTATGATTACGAAAATAGCGTAAAGCTACTACAATAGTGCACTAACTCACAGCTTGAGATTTTTGTACGTATCTGTTGCAGTTGCCGTGCTTCCTTGCAAGCACTGTTGCTTCGTAATATTTTGAATCTGCAATGTTGTTATTTTTGTTGCTTTTTTAGTGTAATTTTTCTTCTCTATCTTCTAAATATCTACAAAAATTTTTCAATTAGGGGATTCACAAGACGTGCTAAGCGTCGTAAAATCTTAAGCGTAAATTAGTTGTATGTAAAATAACGGTTAAAATGGTTTTAGGGGGAGCTAATGATATATTTTCTCTCAGTTTGAAAATATCTTGGTGTAGTTAGATATCCTCGAAAACCATTTTAATCATTATTTAGCGAAAAAAAATGTTAAGCTTACGATTTTACGACGCCTAATACGTCTTGTGAATTCCCTAAATATTTCATATTTAAATGACTTGCTTTTGTTGTAAATATTGTCTATTATTTTAGTTGTGTTCATGCTACATCAACAGCTGTGTCTCTATGACCGAAAAGCACATCTTTCTTTTTTCTTAATTTTCCATCTCTCCCTACCTGCATTCTTCATTACTCCATTTTATCAATTTTTCTTTTTTATTTTTTTCTTTCATTTCTTTCATTTTGTCTTCATTGATTTGTTTAAAGGAAATACACGTCTATGTAAGCGTATGCATAAATTTTCGCATGTTATTATTAAAATTTCTTCAAAATTAACTGAAATTGCTTTTCTTATTTTGAAGAATGGCAACAAAAAATTCTCCTAAGGTTACATTAACTTCATTGTGTAAGGATATTTATTTAAAGCACATGCAAGTTGATTGATTACCATACGCTGCCAATCGTTGCTACTGTTTTTTCGTTGTTTCAGGCTTTGTTGATGGCATCGCAGGCGGCTAAAATATGGGTAGATCGGCTGTCATTTGGCGGAAGAGGCACCTATCCACACTACGGCGCGTCCAAATTGTATACCATAAGAAGCATTGAGAGAATATGAAGGCAACTGCAAAATTTATACTTTGGTACTCTAAAACAGCAGGTGCTTAGATGAGAGCTATCCCTCGGGCAACGAACCAACGCATAAGCACTTAAAATATCGCATAAGCTATATCGGCTTGTAACACCTCTTAAATTTGCTTGGCCTCGATTGTGCCTTAACGTTGGTATGTAGCTACTCTGAAAGGTTAACTTAGGCTTAGATAAAGCGCGCAAACCTCTTCCTTGGAGACTCAAAAAATACTTATCTTTAACCACAAAGCTAGGAAAGCCAACCAAGCACAGGTGAGCTCGCTTGCTAAACTGCAGGGTTCGATCTACCATCACTGGTATGATAAACTTTTACATATTTAGATAGTAAGGCGGCCATCAAGACTCTACTTTCATATAATACAAACTCGGTCACCGAACTGCAAGGACGCTATAAAAAGGCTAACAGTAGCTAAAACCGTTCACCTGTATTGGGTCCCAGGGGCATGGAAGGTAATGAGAAAGCTGACGAGATAGCCAAGGAGGGTCTTCTCAAAGGCAAGACCAATTCCTCTTCGGGAAATCAAAAGATCACATAATCTGTTCTTGTACCGCCAAACAGTTAGGCTTTGGAGAAGAGCTCAGGGTTGAAGAATTGCAAAGAGTATCAATAGTTCAGACGCTAACCAAAAACGCATTAAGTGTAGGAAGTGTCGCCATCACAAACAGACTGTGAAGCATATAATTTGCAAGTGCACAGCAGACAACGGCTCACGTTACTCGGCAAAGCACAGCTGTAGGGCCTGCAGTCAGCAATCGACAAAGGACAAAAGTGTCTACTAAAATTCTCTCTATCATGGGTCCGCAATACTACGGATGTTATATTCGTCCATGTCTATTTTCCTAGAATACCATAACTTATGTTTCTTGTGTGTCGAAATTTTGATATAGAGACAGCGATGGATCACCATATAATGGAACCTAGCTTTGCAGAATTCTATCAGCCACATCACACGTTATCGACCGTTTGGTCGTGGAGGCTGAATTTTCCAACGACGGGACCAAAGATCTCTTCTTTGCCGGCAAAACCTGGCATTGATATCGCATAGCGTGATTCTGAAAGCGATCGTTTGCGCACTCCAAGCGTTCACAGAAAAGATATTTGGACGCCTCGTCCTACTCTTCCGAAAATGAGGTAAGTGTAGTGGAATCTAATTTTATACCGGATTTTGACATGGAACTCAGCCGCTGGTGTGAAAGTGATTACGCTACGACGAAGTATCTGTGCCACCAAAATTCCAACATCATAGCTCATTTACCACATCTTATAATCTGGCTGGATGCCATGTAATTTTCATGCTTGATTTCCACTGGGTATATATGACAAAGTTGGGCATTAAAAAATACCTATTTTTGTTAAATTCGTTTCCCATGGAATTTGTAAATCGCACACACTTTTCGTCACTTCACTGCCAAGTGGAAATTCGACATAAGGCACCAAAAATGTAGCTTAAGGAAAATATATTTCAAATGAACTGGTCGTACTCCTTATAAAATCACACCAACTCCAGTGTACTGGACCAATACAGTGACGTTGGACCGAAGATTTAAAAAATTTGATTGGATGCGAATACTGCGTTGAAAGATTACCTCTGGTAAGCGATGGCTTTCCAGTGATCATAAATTGAAATATTCAGATGTAAATACTACCAAAATTTTACTCTGTTTGTTATCCTCAAAAGAAGATTTTATAACGCAATCGCACCTTAAAGCGTTCTCTATGTAATTCATCGAAACCGGTATAGAAATTATTGGCGTATTAATTGAAAACTTTTAAAATATGACATTATATATATTTTATCGATATATTTATTGTATTGTGCCAATAAATGAACATGTGTACTATGAATTTATGAGCATACTAGCCAATGCCCGCTTGCTTCGCGGCGCCTAATAAGACTCTTTTGCGTTGGCCAATACAAAAAAACCAATATAAAGTAAACATTTTTAGTTTAAATTGAAACGACTAAACAACGGAATCCACCTGATACATAGGCCAAGAATAGTAGCGCTGTGATACCATATCGAATACTAATCCCTTTCGATGTTATGAGTTTTACCGATGGTCTTATTTCCACCTGTAAGATCTCTGCCAAGAGTACGTAATATTCTTCTATCATCTTGCAACTTCAACATTGGTCCGATGTACCATGTAAGCCAATAAAAGTCCTTATAAGGAAACTAAAGAGCACAGATGAGCGTTTTCAGTTATAGGAGGGCCAAGAATCCTAAATCCACCTTCCACTTTCTTCTTCTCCTATTCGTTTTCGCCATTTTCGTACATCCTACCAGCCACATAAACAAATTAATTATGGTCGAGCGTTAATTGCAAATTAGTTGCTAACATTGTCGATTACAACGAAGCGGCGCCAAAAATGAAAGAAACCAAGTGCATGGCAGTTAATAGAGAAATAACGAAAAAAATTCACGTTCGCACTGCCACTCAAAAAAACAAAAAAAAAAAAACAACCTAAAAAGGCGGAATCTTGCGAAATTAATGCTTTGTAATTAAACGCCAAAATAAAACACAGGCAAAATGTGCAGAGAAAAAGAAAAATCACAATGAAAACACAAGTCGCGCGTAGAGCGTCGTGTGTGTTGCTTGAAGGACAGTGTGTGGCAATTAAAAAAATTACACGCATAGCGGGTGGCAGCACCACATAATGCAGTAGCTGAATGCCTTTGCCAGCTGTTGTTTTTATTTCTTGTTAATTTTTTTCTCGCTGCGTTGACGAACTTTTAATGTTTTTCCAAGCGAGCGTTAGTGGGTACACCGTAGATAGTCTTTGTCTGCTGTCGTTTGAGCGCCACATTTTGGGTGGTGGCGGTGGCATAAATAAATCAGTATAATATGAAAAACCATTAAAGCTGCACAAAACACACACACACATCCGCGATTCTACGAAAACATATTCGCATTTACAAAATACACTGGTGCAATAGTAAGCACGCATTTACACCCATACACACTGCTACTTTCATTTACAGCGCTACTTTCGTATATAAGCGTTGGCATAACATCACGTTCGCAACGTGTATGCCAGCTGTCTGCTTCTGTTACATAAATGAGTTGCCGTTGCAACGGAATGGCGCACAGTGGTCAGAGAGTGGCAGAAAGTCCTAACTTCCAAATATCCAACTAAGCGGTTGCCTCGATTATAAACATGTCCACTAACAGGTTTTAAGGATTCTTTCCTGAGAAACGCGACTCTACCAATTATCAAAGCACACAGGAATTCGGTGTTGTATAGAAATACTTTTTACACGTTTTGAACTAGTAGCCAGAAAAATTTCAGCTGCGTCCGCCTGCGTCCATGTCGCCAATCGGCAATAACTGAACGCTTCACACTGGCAGATCCCTACAAAAGTTGCAGGAAAAGATAGGAATCGTAACTCGATCTTGCTACTTCAATCATTTCCACTAGGGAAAGAAAAAGTAAGCAAACTGTTAAAAATTTTCATACTGCCACGCCCACTAGACTAGCGGCGGATATGGTAAATGCTATCGGGTTCCATTGAAATTCGGTTTGCAACTTTGATTAAATTTGGAAGACGTACGTTTGAAATATGGTCAAAATCGGTCAATTGCCACGCCCGCCAGCTAACGGAATTTTGTGTTCTAATGAGGCAAGGACTAGTTACGGTCTTCCGAAATAGCAAACATTTTGTGCAAGATCTATTTTTGCACCTTACAAACCGACTTTCAATGAAATCGTGGCGGCATGACTGATCGCCAATCCGCACAATTTTTTATATATCTTGGAGTTTTTATGCAAAAATTAATCTTGCACGAAATTTTTGCTATTTTGGACGATCATTACCACATTAGGATAAAGAATTCGATTGGCTGGTGGGCGTGGATGTTGACCGATTTGTCACATCTTTCAGATTTACGTTGTCCTCCGTTAATCGAAATTACATATCGAATTTAATTTAAATCCGAAAAAATTTACGATATCCGCCCCTTAATGTAGTAGACGTGGCAGTCCGCTAAATTCAACCATTCTTCCTATTTATTCACAATTTATTATATTGTTATACAATTTTGAGCAAAATCGGAGCACACTTATTACTTTTTGTCCACTTCCGCCAGCCGCGCCGTTTTAAAAACACGTTAAACACATATTCCGCTGCTACTGCACATACAGTGGCGAAAATATAAATAGGGAAGAGATATTTTAGCATTCTTTGGCTATTTCCCTTTCGTTCATCTAAGTGTATTATTTTGTTACGAAAGTATAGCTCGTTATCTAACAAAAACTATGTAAGTCAAAATTTATACTTTGTACAAAAAATAGTACAAATACAAAGTTTCACCAAAATTTTGAGACTTTTAATTAGATTTCTCAGAAACTTTCTGAGTATGCAGTTTTGTAGCCCGTTCAATTTTAGTGCAGAAAGTGGAAGAATTAGTTAGCTTTACTCTTAATTTTTGTCAAATTTTATTTAATGGAAGGTGCTACTCATTTTCTCCACACAAATAAATTGTCAAAGATACTTTGTATGGCAGAAAATGCGTGACCAAAAAATTGCCAAAAATCAGCGGAAAGTCCTAGCTTATTTAAACTTGCACTTTGTTAAAATCGGACGTTCTAAAAACTGCATATCTAAAACAAAATGTGAAAATCTGATTAAAAAGTTTGAAATTTTGATGAAAATTTGTTGATTTTTGGATCTTTTTTTAATGTTCTACAGAGTTTGAACTTTTGCTTTACATGTTTTTTTTTTTACTTTCAGTAAACTTAGAAAAATAGCCTGAACTTGCTAAAATATCTCTTCCCTATTTACATTCTCGTCACCGTACTGTTTTTATAGGTATTTCATGTTCCTGTTTTAATGTCTAGCAGCGGTTTTGTAACGCTTAATGAAATGTTTTGGTATGCCAGTAAAGTTAATAAAATAATTGTTGGATAGACAAACGTGCGAAAGGATGGTTGGCGCGAGGTGTACGTAATCAGCAATTAGATATGTTTGCAAGTATGTAAATATACCCATATACCATATATGAATATGTGCATAAATGATCGTTCGCATTGTCGCTCCCACCACCACACATGCCAATTAACTATGCAGACAATAAACAAATGGCAGGTGAATCATTTAACAAACATATACTGCATACATATGTACATGATTATATATATCCGTGTTGCATAAATGAAATTTTTGTTGCAATCGCGTGGGCTTTACTTTCAATCGGTTACTACTTATATTTTCCAACTTCCGTAAAACCGATATTCTTCGCCCCATTTATAACCTAACAATTTAATTAAATTAGTAAGTATAATCAACTATTTCAATACAGGTGCCAAATGAAAAAAAGTTTAAGAGAGCTTAATTTCGAAGCTATTTTTGAAGAGGGTTGCCACCTGTTTGAAAATTAAATTTCGCACACAGATGGTTTATGACCTGGATTGAAAAATAAGCTACTTCCTTAACCGCTTTCGCGATCGGAACCAAATTTGCCACACTTCCTACGGATTTGCCAGAGCTGATCTTTGACAGAGAATAATAGCCGACCCTCTCCTTTATTTCGTTTGCCTAGGAATGGCAGGTATATTGGAAGATCTTTTAATACAGCTTCTCAAAGGAAGGTCTTATCAGAAATGGAGGTCCCTCTCATATTGCTAACTGGGTAGGTATTTTTTTCTGTAATTTGTGCATTTTTGGCATTTTTATCATAATTTTCGTTCCATATTACATTTTAGGTATTAATACAACCAATTAAGAGTAAATTAATGCATGGCCTGCTGAAGGGGAGTATGAGTAAAAATAAGAATACGAAAAAAGGGGGCGGCAACCAAAAAAAAGGTTACTCATAAATTTGTAAACAGATACCGAGCAACTAATTGCGCGTAGGCGTTTTGGCTTTTGCTAAATTAGAACCACAAATTTAGGCACAGTATTTGATAAAATTCCAAGAGAGTGTGAGCAATAGGCGAATGCCAACCTGATAAGTAGGGAATGTTTTATACTAATTTATGAGGAATAAAAATGATTTTTTTTCTGATAATTGTAGCACGTTCTCTACGTAATGAGGGAGTAGTAAATATGCTGCCGAGATGTACAAATATGGCACTCAAAGTAAGCCATCAAATTAGATGCTTGCTGCTTTAAAGCACACACAAAGAGTCATGCTACTGAGCATATTTGCGTATATCAAATGTCATTTGGTCATTCGAGCACATTTTTGGGTTCAAAAAACGTAGTTAAAAGGATTAAAAACGATTTATCTTACTTGTGCTGGCAAAGCACGCACACCGATGAAATCAACGACAATTGCTGTAGCGCTGGATAGCTGGTTGAAATATTTCATTCAAATGGGAAACTAAAAGGCAAACAGCAAATCAAAATAGAGGACACATAGTAGTTGCAAAAAAAACGTATGGAAACCCAGATCCGTTATGTAAGCCAAAGCAAGCGTATTTGGAAAATCAATGTACTTAAGCCACAGCAAATCAGATTGAGGGGCAAAGCTGATAAGAAAAACACACAAAAATACAAGCTTAGGAGCAAGAAAAAGGCGTATGAATATGCGTACGTACGTGCATATGCATGCAGAAATATTTGTATTTAAGTATATCAGCAGCAAGCAAATCGCAACAAATCCTTTTGTAAGTCGTGCAAGTATCCTGTCAATTTTTAAATGGAAAAAGGTACGTTAAGGAGGTTCAAAATAAGTAAAGTCGTAGGATTGTTCTATATCGAAAAAAGTATACCCTCGTTTTTTTTTTTATTTTGAAATAAAAAAATATTTAGAGTACGCTCAGAGCGCTCAAAGTTTTCCACGTATTTTGTATAGAAAAAATGGAATAAAAACCCATAAAAATCGCTTAAATTAAAAAATGGTAAAATAAATAATTTCGCATTATTCCTGAAGAGAAACGGAATTCGCCGAGTGAAAAATATTTATTTTCAAGAATTCTGTACCATTTCTACGAAAAGTTGTTTTTTTCGCATATAAAATATGTACATGGAAAACTTTGAGCGACCTCTAAGTATTTTTCATCTGGAAATACAAAAAAAACATGCATATATGTTTTTCGATTTAGAATAATCCTAGAGTCTGAAAGCATTAAAACTCTTACTTTATTTTTCCACATGCATTTTTGGACCACCCTAAGGTACATATGTAGGTACATAGTAAGTTTGTGATTGCGTATCGCAATGTAAAGCCATACAAGAAGCTCATGCACACACATTCACACTTTTCAATCACTTACTACTTTTTTGTTAGGACATTTTAAAGCCTGCACATTGTGCGTACCGTTATACGAACGGATTGAAATGCTTACTTCGAAAAAATCTTAAACCAACTAACAAACAAATAAATCAGTGAAAGCAAAGAAAAAAAATAATACCCAAACAATAGCCGTATTTAACAAAAACGTACAAATCTTCCAACGACATTTTGTGCACAAACGGGCCGCAACCGTACGTGTTTGTATGTACATACATATATGTTTAGGGCTGTGAGTGAGCGCCCGACATGCCTGATGTACAAAGTCGCATAGCTATTCAGTTGCTCGATGGCATTGATTTAGTTGTATTGCTTGTGAAAATAAATGTGCCCGGATTTTGTATTTTGACCTCATTCATTTTCTTGTGGTAGGAGGAGGTCAACGAAAGGTGGCGTACAAGAGATCAATCTGTATTGTCCCAGCAAGAAAATGCTGAAATCTAATTTGATGCAGTTTGCATTTCCGTGTTGTTACCCTGTTTCTCTATTTTGTCTAAAATGTATGCTAGATGTTTTATGGTCAAGTAGCTACGACTATTAGTATGCCCGCGTGGCATTAAATCGAAAAAAAAAATTAATAACAAATTCTGCATTATTTTTAGATTTTGAATTCAAAAAGACTTAAAGGCAAACTACAGACTAAAGACAAAATTTTTCAGTAGAAAGAAAACGCTATCAACGGGAAGATTGTCAAATCACTTTTTCTGGAATATAGTACCATTAGAATTCTCTCCCTTTTTAAAAATAATTTGTACTTGATTTAAAAAAAATCTTTTTTGGGCAAGAAATACTGATTATTTTTTATTTGTATTTTATGATGCCGTATTCCCCTTTGACCTTAAATGAATTTAAATTTCATTATGGGAAATACGTCGCTGCTAACTATAATCATTAGGTTTATCTACCCTGTCGGAAATACAAACAACCAACAGAAGTTTTAGATTTTTTCCACACGACTTTTTTTTAACACTTCGTGAATTTTCAGTTATTTCTAGAGATTTCTTTCGGACTGTTTTCGAGATTATTCGTGATTTATATTTTTCGAGACATTTGTGGATGATTCGCGTTTTTTTTAGATTTTTCGGAATTCTTCTTGGCGCTTTTCAGAAGTTTTTGTGTTTAATTTTCCGATACGTTTTGGGAATATCTCGGGACTTTCCAGGACTTTAAAATAATTTTTCGGGAATTTTCTGTTGAAACATCAAACATTACTTTTCTAGCTTGTTTTGAATTTGTTTGGGACTTTTGGAGATCTGGTCAGTATTTTCAGAATCTTTTTCGGATTTTGAGGGATTTTTTTGGGTTTTATTTTTCAAGGCCCCTTAAATTTCGGCGGGAGTTTTCGAGATGCTTCGTGTTTTTTTAACCGGATTTTTCGGGACTTTTCGGATCGTTCGACTTTTGTTTTTGTATTTTCTGAGACCTTTGGATCATTCGCATTTTTTTCAAAATATTGGGTTTTTATTGTTGCAAGACCTATTGGGACTTTCTCGCGAAAATTCAGGATTATTTTTGTTACATTTTTTTGATTCCTTTTGTTTTTTAGTATTTGATCAGGAATTTTCAAGTGCAACGTTTGTGTTTTATTTTTAGAGACTTTTGGAGATCTTGTAAGTTTTTTAAGTGTTTTTTCGGATTTTTAAGGTCTTCAGAATTTTTCGTGTTTTTCCAGGACTTTTTAGGAATTTAGGTCAGGAAATATCAGGTGGGAACCCATGCTTATTTTTTCCAGTTGGATTTGCATTGTATCGAAACTTTTTGAGTTCTTGTCAGTTTTGTCAAGAGGTTTTTCGGATTTCATCAAGATTTTTTCCCTCGTGCTTCATTTATCGGGATTGTTCAGTAGTGCTTGGTATTGCCTTGAGGTTTTTCGAAGCTTTTTTCTTTTTGGACCTTTAGGAATTTATAGGGCAATTTCAGTTGCAAAAGTAATATAAATGTTAACTGTTATTAATGCTTTATAAAAGCCAAAATTTTCTCAGCCCAATTTCGATTTTGGAATTTTTTCTTTCAAAAACAGTAGAGGTTTTAAGTTTACTGTTTTTTTTTATGAAACTCGGAATCTAAATGTCTTAAAACTGCTTTGCTAATGTTAGTCCGAGTAAAAAGAATTCTTCCCCAATAAATGCTAAAAAAAAGCCTATCCAAATCTATTGAGAAAATTTCAGAAATGTAGCTTATTTAATAATTCTATAATGCGATATTGGAGAATTGCAGAATGTTAGTAGGAGATGTAGTATACCTTTAGGCACTAATTGGTGTAAGTCGACTAAATACGTTGGAACTAATTTCCTGGGAAAACTGATTTCCTACATCAGTGGTGCTTTATGACGGCGTAGGTACTTGCATAACGAGGTTGCAGATAGCGATTAGCCGCAGGCGAGTGTTTTTCAGTCAGTCAGCATTTCCTACTGAGCAACAAGTTATAAATACTTAAAAATAAATACCATACGAGGCCACGATTGAGTGTTTCCTCTCGTTGGCGGGTAATCCTGTTTTAACAACTCTTTTATGAAAAGATTTTGTATGAATATGTATGCATATTTATTGAAGCGCCTACTCCAATCAGAATACAATACTTCCATGCATATGTATGTACGTATGCACTTGTCTGAGTGCTACTACTTAGGCGCATGTTTGTTTGCCTTTTATTGTAGCCGAAACGTGACTAAAATGATTTTGTCCACATTTCTTTCACTTTTCTGCCTCTATGTATGCCACTTAGCCAGTTTCTACGTTCACTTGCAAGCTGCTTTCTTGCCTAATCCTAGCTAGTTTTTGCCAACTACGTACTATATGCACATACATACATACATAGATATGTATGTGTATTTAGGTGTGCATGTATTTGTTTATCCTTAGGAATTTTCGGGCATAATTTATACGTCCACATTCAATGCCTTAAATTTTGCTAGCCACACATAAATGTTTCGCATGCCAGCCGTTTTACGCTTCAAACTGTTTTCGCATTTCTATTTTTCTTTGCTTGGCTTTCCTTGTTTGCTCCTTGAGCCATTCACTGCTCTTCTTCTTCTTTTCATTTGCCTTTTATATGTACCGCTTCTTTATGCTCCCTTTCCTTCTGCTGCTATACGCAGTTAGCCTCATTTTTATGCACACCCTTTATTTTGCAAACAATAAAACAGCAAATCAGTAATCAGGTTGTATATTCAAGTGGTTTCTTTGCCGTCTTCTTTAAGAAAGGAAAATAATATTCTGGATATCCTTATAATAAATGCCTTTTTAGTTAAGCTGCCAATTTAGCATTGCTTTGTTGGATAATTGCATTCTAATGATACTTATCGTGCGTTTGTTGCGAGATGGCAGTAAATCTCTTTTTTTTTTTTGAGGGCGTGCAAAATGATTCAGCAATAAAATGAAAGGATTGTTTTGAAGTGTTAAAAAGAGTATTCTGAGGATGAAAAATTATATGTGAATCCCAAAAAAAAATAAAAAGATGAAGAAATGAATACAAAAATAAGAAAGTGGTTGGAATGAAGTACATGCAGTGTTGGGCCTGCACTTGTTATATGGCTTTGAAGAGGCTATCTAAAAGATATGGTTACTACATCAGGGTTGAATAGTTGGATCAAGTTCTAAATTTAAATGGAAAATGAGACTTTAGTTTACACGAACAAATAAGCTTCGGATATTAGAGTCTTTTTACCATGACAATGGTTTGATTATAAGAAACGTTGGAAATGTCAGATTGAGTCAAAGTGAGCCATTTGTGCTACTGGTTAAGCAAGCCAGCTTTATATAATCAAAGAGAAGCTAAAGACAGCCTGCCAGAGCGAGTGGTGAGAAATCACTTGGATTCCGTAGCGCGGTTTTAAGTATCTTCCCTGACGAGGTAAGAGAGAAAAATATTCAACTCCTTCCCCGAAGCGAAATACCAAAGTTTAATTCTTTATTTCCAAATATGTAAATTGGAGAAGGAATGTGGAGGAGAGAGACACCCCGCAAAGTTCAGGAATGGCTCGGCTTAGCACTTGAAAACAATTAACCCTCATACGATCCTTAAAAAAAATCACACTTAATATCTTCTGGGGTGAAATATCACCCACTACTTTTCATTACACAAAGTAGCATAAATCGCAAAAAAAATTTGTTCATGTCATAACAGTTTCAATTTTTTAATTGATATGTAATAAAGTTTTTTTTACATACTTAAAGGCTTATAAAGATATTGGTATTTATTATATTGTTATAATTTACAAAGAGTTCACAAATATATAGAGAAATTAGTCGGAAAATGTTCTAATATATATATCGTTAATTTTTTTTCCTTTATAGAGCTAGTTTAAGATTTTGGTACTATATTTCCACAAACATTTTGCAAATATATCGAAAATTTAGTCGACCAACCTTTCTAATATTTTGGACAAACTTATCGATAACAATATCGATATTTGTCTCATTAATACATCAATAAAATTTTATGATATACCATTATGAACAACAATGTGTTCAGTTATATCTGTGCCACAAAATTAATCTCGTAAGTTAAAAGCACATGCAACTTTTTTTTGAAATATAGTATTTTTACTCATCTGTCTAATAATATTTAAAATAAAACTCTTTTAGTTATAGTTTTGAAAGTAAAGTTCCTCCAGCTCACGCGCATCTAAATACCGCACGGTTAAGTTTTTGCACAGCTTTTAGAAGAAACTTAAATTCAAAATGGAAGTAGGAAACTTTGGCCTTGCATTCAATTCTAAATAAATTGCCTTTATTGCCAAGATTCTACGAACGTTATCGATAATAATAAGACAGCCACTTCAATGCAAAATACGAATTCTTTCTGCATTGCTGCGCTAACTACAAACACGATTGGAAGGCTAAACACTTGCAGATACTGAAAAAAACCCGAGGTAAACTTGAAGTACGCTCCAACCAAAGCCAATCATTGCGAAATCCGCGCGAAGGCAAGGAAATTGAAAAGGTAATAACAAATAAAGTAACATAAATCAACAACAACTGCTGGACCAGTTCGTAAGCTAAGTGGCGGCATCAGCGCGCTGAGTTGAATGCGTGTACATAGAGCTGCTGTGGCAAAGAGCGATTGCTGATGATGTTTAACCTGTACTAGTTATCAGCGAAAACGCAGCAGTGAAGGCGCCGCGCTGACGCTTGAAGTGGTCATAAAGTATCCAAGGTAATTGGAATGCATATACCTATTTGATAACTAAGCGCAGATAAGTGTTGTACTTGTATATTCGCATTGCTTGCTAGTTGCAGCTACTTTATGCAGGTAAGCTAAATTAAGGTTAATGATGATGCAACACCAATCACTTTTCGCAATAATTTTTCGTTGAACTGCAGACAATGCAAATTTATCTTGAAGTTTTTGCTGATTTACAACGAAATACTACTTCAGCATGGAGAGTTGCAAGAAAATTTAATGAACGTAGAAATATTGCTATATTAAGGAGAGTGCTGCATAAATTGTAGGGTTTCGCGAAATTCTTTGTTGTGAAAATATAATGGATTTGGCTGTTGAGTATGCACTCTAATAAGGCTTTAATCGTACTAATGTAAAGATAATATAACATTTTTTTGTAGTAAATATTCATTAGTACATAAAGGACTTCAAATGTCATACTTAATAAAGGCGGTCTAGTATGGAAGAGATTGCGACAAGTGTGGCTGTCCTTTCCTGTTAAATTCAGAGATAGGACACTTCGTTACTTGAATCAGCATAACTTTAAGAAAGATAAGGTAAATATTTTTTCTTAAGGCAAATATTTCAGGAAACACCAAAAGCTGCTATAAACAAGCCACCAAAGAAAAATTTAGAAAAAAATTCATTTTAATTAAATTTAATAGATAATAACATTTTTAACGGTTAGTGTTATAAGTAGAGGTCGAATTTGTATGCAAAAAATAAGCCTAAGAATATATGTCATCATAACTATAAACAAAATACAGTCAGACTCAAAAATATGAAATCCCCGACGTTTTGACGATTTTATTTATTTATATTTTTCATATCAAATTTTTCTTATTTTTCTCATAAAAATACAATTCAATCAACAGCAAAACCCACCAGGATCAAGTTTTTTGATTTCATACAGAACTCGGGGAAAATGCGAGAAATACAAAAAAAAAATTCATCAAAATTTTAAATTTTTCAACTCAACGTCTTAGAAAAATGTTGAGTATGCAATTTCGCAAAAATCGAAAAATATCAAAAATAAACGGTAATTTTTAGCGAATTTATATTTGTGCTAGAAATTGATGAGCTAAAAAATCGAATAAGAAATTGAAAATTTTGATGAGCATTTTTCCGAGTCCTGTATGAAAAAAAAAAGAATCATGTAGTTTTTGCTGTTGAATGAACTATATTTTTTATAGAAAAATAATAAATAGGCATTTATTATGATTAGTTTTGAGTTCAGACCCACGACCGACCAAAAAAGCCTTAATAAGCTAAAGTAGGTTTTAAAATTTATCTTGCCTTTAAACACAAATTTTGTTCCGAAAAAAATGTGTTTGAAAGGCAGATAAATATTAAACCTATTTGTGAAAACGGCACTAACTACCGTGGTTTCACCAGCATTTTAATATATGCTATGAAATATGATTTTTTCTCTTCTGCCAGTTTTCATAATAAATTCAAATAAAAATAATATTTTTTCACTTTAATCGTTTTCGTGAAACAATAAAAATCCCTTTTTAACGATTGTTCTAGATAGAAAATATGAAAAACTCAGGAAATGATCTAAAAATAAACAACGGTTAGTTTCAGTGCCTGCTGTAAAGAAAAAAGATATTACATTTTGCAAATGTTCACTTAAAGTGAATTTGATTTTTTAACAGTTGGCAACCCTTTGAAATCCCTTTTTTGAAGTATTTCATTAAAATAACTGATTAAAATTAAGTCAACTCTTAAACAGGTGGCAGCCACTTTTAAAAATATTTTCGAAACCTTCAAAAACATCTTTTGCTTGTCTTGACAACAGTTTTTAGCGATTCATTTAACTTACGGATTTAATTTAAATTGACAGTTGCTTACAGGTGGCAAGCCTATTAAAAAAAAGGTTTGTCACTGATATTTCGATCAACATCCATGTTGTAATATATTATTTTACTTATGAAAAACTGGGGTTTGATTTTTAATAGGTGGCAACCCTTAAAAAAAATTGTAATACTTCATTTAACTTGTTAATAACATTGAATTAAAATTTTTGAATAGGTGGCAATCCTCATAAAAATATTTTCATACTAAAACTTTCTTAAATCTTGAGCTTATTATTTAAAATGGAATTTAAAATTTTAAGCAGGGGGTAACCCTCTTCAAAATATCTAGAGTAATTAGTAGGATTATCTGTGACAATCCACCATTTTCGACCAATAGCCATTGTTTTTCAAATACCTGAGCTTGTGTGTGGTTAGATTGTGTTGGCTTGTATTCCACTTGAAATTTTTTTTTTCAATAGAAGAGATTCTCATAAATCTGAAATTGCTGGCCCCAATATCTGAAGCTGATTTTAATACACTGAATTTAAACAACTGCAAATCTTCATAAAAATCCTCAAAAAAAACCCTTACCGAACGAAATCAAACACAAAAGCAATTTCAACCGAAAAGTCCAATATTCGCATTGAAAATTGGCGAAATCGAAAAAGTTTTTGTCACAATGCATAAATTTTGAAGCGGCTCACTAAAAGTTTGCGCGCAAAATGCGAACGTTACTTTCACTGCGATGCAGGACAAAGAAAAGGAACACAAAAAAAAGAACAAAAAATTGGAAAGTAAAAATGCAAAACAGGATACATTTCTTTAGCCGCAACAGTGGTGGCTGCCTATGCGAGTACAAAAAAAAGGCTCAACAACAGCGAATGAGTTTGCGGCTTAAAAACTAAAATTGACAGCACTCAAACACTGTTTTATTGGAAAACTGCGAACGAGATACTAAAAATGTACAAAGTAAGAATGGAACGTTGTGCGTCTGGCGCTTTTTTTTTAGATATTTTACATACCCCTTATTTTTTGATTTGGAGCTAGCGCTCCAAAATACTTTTTTTTGCGCTCAAGTTGTATGCTCTTCTCACTCTGCTCCCTTTCAATTGGATTTTGTTGCTTTCGCCTGCGTTGATTGCTGGTACTGTAAAGCAACTATTGTTCGCTTTTGTGCTACGCTTGCCAACTATCACAAAAAGAATATCTCGATAAGGGTCTTGTTTGAGAGAAAGTGTGAATATGCGTATATACGCGTTTGTGAATACACGTACAAATATGGGAATTCATATAGATACATACATACATATGCATGTTAGAACATGAAAGTGGAGCCTATTGTTTATATAGGAATTAAGTGGAAAAATTGGGTCACTATGCTGGCTATTTGCTTTGAGGAAACACAAAAGTTAGATCTATAAACGAGTGTACATAGTATACTATATGGTGGTAGGGGAGTGTGAGAAGAGAACTTTAAGTTTCATGTTCATTATTTGTACGCATGTGAATTTTGCATAGAGAACTGCATAAATGCATATGAATAGCTTCTGTCCTTTTGTATAGATTTTGGGGATTATTTATTTCAGATTATTTGGCAGTTTTCAGCTTCCAAAAGTTTTTTTGGAAGCTGTCGGAATTGCATGGCGGATTTTCTGGATATACTATTTTTAGGACATTTTGTGAACCTCCATCATCTTCAGGGAATTTGCTTTCACGTTCTATTGATATGCTTTGCATTCTTACAGATTTTTCAGTCACGCTTTAGATTTCCTAGGAATACCCCTTTGGATGTTGTCGAAAATGTTGGAATTTTTTATAAATTCTTTTATAAATTTTCGGGATATTCATGAACTATACTATGAATGTGATTCCTCAGCGTTGGTTGTCTTGCTGTGGCGAGGGGGGCTAAGTGGTGTCATAGTATACATAATTCACAGCGTGACTAGATATTTCGGACATGGGTTGATCACAAATTAAATGCAATTTAGTAGGATGACAGACTATACGGTAACCAATTTGGACTTCAACTGTAACGTGTAAGTGTTCTTCCCATCCAGAAGCGACTGGAGTAGAGATTGAGTTGCTGACCAAGAGGCTATCTCTCTAAACACCAACGGATCCACGATGGATTGCGGTGTGGGAGCACATGTCTACTCTGCGGAACTCAGTTTGGATCCGTGTCTACGATTGGAAAATGATACAAGAATCTTCCAAGCGGAAGTTCAAGGGATCCAAGAATCTTGTCAAATCCTAGGCAAATCACCGGTTACCAAGTCTAAGCTAGTGAGGGAATGCAAAGTGATACTGTGCTCAGTGTCTCAGTCAACCACCATCTCTCTTGTATGGGTTTCCGGACAAAAGAACATAGAAAGCAATGAGAAGGAACGAGCCGGTTTAGATGAATCCGAAGCGGTGACACAGTGGCAAAAATAGGACTACCTCACAATGGGATTTGTCGCAGCTGTTAACTAGAAGATAGCGAAGAAAGCTTCCAGCATTTCCTTTGTGAATGTCCAGGCCTTTCGAATATTCAACATAGAACATTAGGCAAACATCTGGTAACACAGCTAACCGTCCTAAGTATCAGGAGCCACCATTAGCGAAATCGGTACATTCATTATAGAATCAAAATGGTTCGACATATAAACATAGTATATGCATAGACAAAATATCACCTGCGAGATATGCATCAAACTGCCGCAGAAACGGGCTAAATGTGTCCCAGACAGCGACTAGAAAGCACTACAAACAACCAACCAACCAACTATGAATATGAGCATACAAGAAAATCTTTTGAGACTTTGGAACGGCTGAGCCTTAATGGCAGTTTCCTGATATCGCACTTTCGGATTTGTTTTTTTTTGTAATTGAAATTGCTTGGGATTTACAAGATTTCTAGCATTTTTCGAACACTCCCAGAGTCAAATTTTTCCAGAAGTACTTTTCATTTTTTTCATATTTTCGAGACACTCTCGCAAGACATTTTTCGAGGGCTTCGGGTTCTTCTAGAACTTCAATTATTTTTATATTTTTTTTTGGCTTCTCTCCGAACTTTGATATGCTTTTAGATATTTGGATATTTTATGGGTCGTTTAAGGATTTTCTTGGGACTCATGAAATTTTGTCGCAGTTCTATGAACATTTTTGTGGAATTATTTTCAGATTTTTTTTTGTGTATTATATTTTAATTTTTTGTTATTTATTTAGCTTGAGGCCGTTCTTAATGAAAAACTATTGTGTGGAAGCAACAATAATTTATGAAAACGGTACAAGTGATAGCTATTTCGGAAATCACCATATTTTTTTCATTTGTTAAGCCAACTACAATCGAGCGCAGCTATTCCAGTGCTATTTAAACTTGATCATTCGGTTGTTGGTTTTGTTAATAATTCTATTTTTAGAATGTTTACCTTTTAAGTGTACGTCCTTAAGTTACTCTTTTTAGTATATCTTTTTTAAGTTTTCATTTAAATACCATTCCGCATTGGAATCTGGTTCTTTATACAAAACTAAAGATAATGCATTTTCTAAGATAAGTGAGCCACTATTTTCGATCAAAAGTACAACCTAGAATGCAACCTTGATTAATTAGCATTGCGTAATTCAAATTTATTTTCACAAAAATGACTTTACAGTAAAATTATCGCAAAAACAGCCATAATTAAAAATAAACAAAAACGAAAACTTTTAAACAACTTACTATGCTACTATGTTCATTGTAGCTTTGTTATTTTTCATTTTGAACTTGACATGAGCTTTAAAGTAAGGCAAAACTTTTGCGGTTCTATATTTTGTCATTGCACAGTTGACAATTTTTAGTCAACAGCTCGCAGCTGGCGCGGCAAAAACAGAACTCCATGTATACTTGTACATATGTATGTTTGTATGTATGTATATACATACTTATAAATAGTAAATATGCCAAGCTATCGTGACAATTTGACGTCACCGCGCCTGGCTTATCGCTATAAGCTTGAAGTATATATGTATATGTAAATTTATATTTTTTTAATTTTTTTATATGTTTTTTTTTAGTGACGCTGAGCCACAATTTGCACGGTAAAGCGTGGGCAAGCGAACAGCATCGATCTTGCTATACCCCACGCATACTTCGTGCGCTACGCTTGCTGTGAATTTTCATACTGTTCGTGTTTTGCTGACTTTTTCTTTTTTGCGCTGAACTTTTGTGCCGCGAATTATTTACAAATTGTTGCGTTTGGTTAGCGTCCTTTCGAGAGTAGAAAAACAAGTGGGCTGTAGAAAAAGTCGACTATTCACAAAAAAAAAAAACAAATTAAAACAGAAAAAAAGTGGTTTGCTTATCGTAAGTGGCGACAACAACAAAAATACAAACTTTTAGGCAAAACCAAAAAAAAAAACAGAAAAGTTGTAAAAAATGCGAAATAAAAACTTCTAAAAAATTTTGTTGAAGTAATTTAGCTACTTGCTATTATTTTTTGCTGCTTTGTATTTTCGATTGTTTTTTGTAACTTCTTTTTTTACATGAATTTGCTTAACTTTTCTTCCTCACACTTGCTGTATGTACTTTTTTTTTTCTTTCAAGCGCGTAAAAATTTCGCTACAACATTCTAATCGACTTTTTTGTTGTTTTCCGCGCTCTTCCAGCATCTTTTGCTACTCCACTGCTGCGGCTCATTTATTTACGCTTCGTTTCACTTCACAAATTGTCCTGAACTTTAACTTGCTTTCCTTGTCGCTTTTGTTTTTTGTTGCTTTTTTGCTTTCACTGCCCCCGCTCTAGTCTTGGTCGTTGTTGCGTTGCGGCAAAAGTTTTCACGCGCAGTTGTTTAAAAATTCATTGCCTGCATCTAGGCGCAACTACAAATCAAGTCTTAATGCAAAAGCGGAAATTTACAACCAACCTACTGGGTTTAAGTGAATTTTCAAGTTTCAAGTTGTATTTAAAAAAGGTACGCACTTATTTTTAACGATTGAAAAGTGAATGTTGTGGGTGTGAAAGTGGGGAAAATATCAAGGTACTATGTATGTAGTTAAGTAGCGGAGGCGCGAAGTTTGTTTGCGAATAATAAAAAAGTAACTCATACGCCTAGGGGGTAAAGTGACTTATTCATGCATATGTAATGTTCGTATTCTAACATCAGAAAGTCTATACGTAATCATATGGGCAAGAGCTATAAAAGTGAACTAATATATTCCTAAAACTTATCTGGATTTAATAGTTTAAGTTTCGTTCTCTATTTCTTCACAGTTCTTGACCTCAGCATTTATATCGCACTACCGCCCTAAACCAGTTTGGATTTTGGACTCTTCAATTTCACCTCTCGCCGTATTTACAAATGTTAGAAGCAGGGTTGCCATTTTGGGCTTTTCTGTGATAGGTTTTTTCTCATTGATAGGATGGTAAGACAGCTTCTGACAGCCTTCAGAGCATCAACACTTACAAGAGAATATTCAGCAGAGTTCTAAATTAGGTTCCGTTGCTTTGCAGTTGCCGAAGAATGGAAGATAAGAAGACTGATTACCACTACTACTCATCCATGAACCAGGCCTGTATTTTAGAAATGTATACTTTCCAAATGTGTAACGATAAGATTATTTAAAAGACTATGTACTAGGGAAAGCTGAAAGTTTTGAGCCTAAGTACCTTTTGGTACCTTCAAGTGTCATTAATATCTTGTCTTGCGGGTCGCAGATTGCTAATTACGAATTTCCTGTCATTAACTTCATTACGATTTAAGTAACTAAGCCGCAAAGATCAGCATGTGTGTGTGATCTGCGCATTGTAGGAAATTGGGGTACCGAGCTGCATTCAAAATCCTCACAAAGAAGAACAAAACGAAGATGGAAGTACTTGAAGAGATGTCTACAGTGTATGGGAAGACTAAACCTTCATTTACCATCATAAAACATTAGAGCCGAGAATTCAAGCATGGCAGGGAGTCGCTGGAAGATGATCCCAGGACAGGGCGTCCAAGCGCACACGTTAACATTTTTTTGGGATTGTGAAGGTATTTTGTTCATCGAATATCTTCCTAAATTGACCAAAATGAACGGAGACTATTTGCCAAATTGTTGCCAAAGGAGTCCTTTTTTTGCGCGATTTGCAAGGCTGATCTGGCCAAGGTGGGATTTACAAAATCAACTACCCACCATACAGTAAAAGACCTGGCTCACAGAAATTACTTTCTGTTCTCCAATTTGAAGAAAAACCTCCGAGGACGAAGATTTTCGAATTAAGAAGAAATGAAGGTGGCAGCAGACAAGCATTTCGAAGACAAAGTCGGCGAATACTTTTTCACAGGGTTAAAAGCACTTTAAATGTAAGAAGTTGAGGGAGATTATATAGAGGGAGATTATATAGAAAAATAAAATGTTTATATGTATATTTCTATGGGCTATTTCAATACCTCAGACTCAAAACATTTCAGCCTCACAAAGTAACAAATTAATTGTATCGAAATTTGATTGGGAAAGCTAAGATTCAGTCGTACTTCTCAAAGGTACTTTTCAGAACTATACGACAGCCACACATTGGAAAATTTGGCTATTTACTTTTTATTGCTTGATTTTCATTATTTATTTATTAAAATATATTTAGTTTTACAACAAAAACAAAATTTTTATGTACGCCAAGTTGCAAACTTTGTAAAAAAATTAAAAAAAATCAATAACGTTTTATCAAAATTTCAAAATTGTATTCAGAATTTTTTAGAAAATATTTGTACATACATATCGTCCCCTCAATATAACAATAGCGTATAATTTTTTTTGGGTTTTGAGAAAATCGAGTTTAAAGTTTTTGTTTTTTTTTTGTTTGAAGGAAATTTTTGAACAAGAAATTATACACCATTTTTTCCAATGACATTTTGACCCACTTTGTGGAAGTAGAATTTGACGAAATTTTGACCAGACATAGAATCAATGAGCACATACGCTATTGTTATATTGAGGGGACGATATATGCAATTTTATAGCCGATTCAACTTTTGTGCCAGAAGTGTAAGTTTTAAGTGGCTAGAATTTAGCGTCGATTTTTGGCAATTTTATTTTGCTGACGGTGTTGCACATTTTCTTTGATAATATGACGAATGTTCGCATTTTATTTTTACGGAAAAAAATACGCTGCACGTAACAAAAAGTAAGTGCGCCTAGGCCACACTGGAGAAGTGAATCTTATCTATTAGAAACTCAATAAAAATATCGATAAAAATATTCATAACAAAATCGATAAAAATATCCATAACAAAATCGATAAAAATATCGATAACAAAGTCGATAAAAATATCCACAACAAAATCGATAAAAATATCGATAACAAAATCGATAAAAATATCCATGACAAAATTGATAAATACCGATAACAAAATCGATACATATCGATAACAAAATCGATAAATATCGATAACAAAATCGATAGAAGTTTCACTTAAAAAAACACAAATTACAAAAACTTGCGCTCTATTAAACTCTAATTGACAATAAAAACGTAAATAGACAGTACTTGTCAATATATGGGTGTCGAATAGTTATGATAAGCAGTATATAATGTGGCAACCTAAAGCCGGCCAGTACCTTTGAATTTATTTAGCACGCCTGTGGTGGAGTCTATATGTATACCAAGTTTCTTGCTTAAAAAAAAACCTAGTCTGGCTGCTGCAAATCAAATTTGTAGTTGTTGTTGTTTTGTTGCGACTGCCCACAATGTGTAGGTACATCACTCCACTCCGGCAATCGCCATCAATTCCCCCAGAGAAATTAGTTTGATTTATGCAATTGCATCGATACAAAGCACCATACTTATATATGTGTGTGTGTGTTGGTGTACATGCATTGGTGTCAGTTAGGTAAGTGAGGAAGTGGCAAGTTGGCAAGGCGCAAATTAATAGCAACTCCAGTTAAAGAGAAGCAAGGCAAAGTAAAATAAAGTTTACCATAGACAGCTGCTCCTACCACTTCCACCCAGCGACAATTTCCTCTCACTAACTTCACAAATTTTCCCCTGATCACAGCTCACCAACTCCCTTCCATAAGTCACGTGAAATATGAAACGTGCGCCAACATACGAAATTGCAACAAACTGTGGCAAGTAAGAAGTGACAGCTAAAAGTGTGATGAAAATGCTATTTTGGTGCTTCCTGCAGCAGTCACGCTCACGTATTTGAAGTTTGGCGTAAAAGGTCGCGTGAAATTTGCGGTGGACGCCTCCAAAACACATAGAGTTCAGCGCTTGGACTGAAGCAAAATTGAAGTTAAAGTTGGCGGCGATAAAGGCAGTTGTCGGCAGTGGTGGAGTGGGGTTGCATCTAAATGAAGTAAATTGCGAAACTTTTGCGCTGGCATGTCGTAGAAAATCACTAAAATAAAGTAGTGTAATTTGAGAAGGTAGAGAATGTGAATGCCCGTGAAAGGAAATTTAACAGGTACATACTCATATGGTGGCGAATATACACATATAGCAGCGGGTGCTACGTAAGCGACTGGCCACTGCATGTAGACACTAATGACAGTTGGTTAGCGGTGCAGGCGTTGAAAAGGGAGGCGAGAGTGTATTGAACTAAACTTGGCAGTTGCAATTATCACAATGGCACCATCTTGTAGTCAGTCGACAGCCACATTTTCCTTAACTTCATTCTCTCAGCTCGCTGGCGCTGTTGATTGTGCATTTGACTTTGCTACCCGCCCTGGTACATTGATATGTCTAATGGTTTTTGGTAAAGTGACGACTAGACTTGACTTGACTTCACTTCACTTGTTTGGTGGTTGCCTGCTTGTTGACTGCTGGTTGCAAGTTGGTGTTTGGGGTAGCCGCCTTTGTACATATGTACATAGTGTGTTTGGTGCGCGTCAACAGTCAAGACATTTGATTAAAATAAATTGACGTTTTCGATGTTAAAAGCTGACTGGTATGTTGAACGTGTAATGCATACTCATACATCTACATATGTATGTGAAAATGCAAAGGCATTCGTATGTTCTCTCACATAATAGACTTTAAGAAGTCTCTCTAAGTTTGCTATTAGTTTAGGGTGCCGTCAATGCACGGGTATTCGTTTGTTGTACGTCATAGTTGCGTTAATTCTTATTTGCTGGCGCAGGGCGAACTTAGTTTTATATTTACGATCTTTCGTTTTTGGTACTGCGAAATTTCACTGTCAATGAAGGAAGATAATTAAATTTAGTCGGTCGATAAAGTTTGAATTCGTAGAAATAATTTGCTTAAATACAAACGATTAGATTGGTCTCTTATGACACTCAATTAAAAAAATGAAGACACTTTGTGCTATCGCATGGGGTCTACAAGGCGGAAATATGACCCATAGAGGCCAGAAAATTTTCTTTATGAAATGTTTCTAGGCTAAGGGGTAGATAGCTAGATATTTGAAAGAGGTATGCACCACGCCGAAGTGGGTATATTGTGCCGTCCACTCAACACAATACATCTGTTAATCCCAAGGATTCCAGAAAGTCCAGGAGAGTCTTTGTAAGTAAGGAGTGTATGTGCTCTCTCTTAGGCCACATTTTTTTGCCTCCCATGGGCACAGATAGCTTCATCCTGGGAGCATTAATACCAGCTCCAATAGCTTCTGGTGGTTTGGAGTCGTCAGTGTGCCTGTATGTACCCCTCCATACTGAAGTCGCCTTAATGCAAGGCTCTATCTTAAATATCCTGTCGAAAACAGTTACCGAAGGAGTAAAACAGACGAACAAATAATAAGATACCATAGAGATTCGTTATTGATTTTATGTAAAAATTGTTATAGATTTTTTAGTAATCTTATTTCATAGAGTAAATCTGATTAATTCTTGAAATACGTGCCTTCTTCAATTCATTATCAATTCTTAGTTTTATGCGATTTCCTCTTGAATTCGCTATTGCACATTTTTTTATCAGAACGTTTCTGAAATTTTTGAGGATTGTTGAGATTTTTTCGGAATTAAGTGCCTACCCCAATTTTTCGTATTTTTTAGAATTTAGAGGATTATTTCGCGAGTTTCAGCATTTTTTTGGGACTTGCCAAGGTTTTCTCGCGCTGTTGCTAGTATGTATTGTAAAGGATATATCCGTAGCTTTTCGGCATACTTCGTTTTTTATTTAAATTCCATTTAAATGCCATTCTTAAGGTTTTTCGGTATTTTCCGAGAATTTTTATCGGGAATTTATACTCGCATTCAGGTTTTTTCAGTACGTTTCAGGATTCTTTATTTTTCGGGGCCTTTTGGGATGTTTCAAAAACTTTGAGGTCCAAAATTATCTATTGTATTGTTTTTGCTTTTTATTTTACGAAACTATTTTGGAAATTTTCGAGGTTTTCTCGGTGCAATGCAGGATTTTTTCGCGCTTTTCCATTATTTTTTATATTTTGCTTGATTGGGCGTGACACCGCCCACTTATGATCACATATACATATGTATCTCGGTAACAGTTCTACCAATTTGTACCAAATTCGGTATATCGGTTATTGTGCTTGCCACATAGAAGCAAAACTTTGAAAATTGTTGAAATCGGACTAAAATTACGGCCGCTTTTCATATAACGGTAAATTTAAGAAATGCTTGAAACTTCAATGTTTCGAAATTTAGGGACGCTAATTTACTTATTACCATGTAGCGGTAGTTTTCGGATATATATTTAATACTTGCGCCGGGTATTTAATGTTCGGTTCCGGCCGAACTTAGACTTTCTTACTTGTTTTTTTTTTTTTTTTTTTTAAATTGGCGATATGATAAGCGAATGAATAAAAACAAACTCATGTTTTCAATTCTTTCACTTGCTAATTTCTGGCAAAAAATTGGCAAAATTTTCCATGATGCGAAAAAATATAAGAAACGAATACAAAGCATAAAATACGCCATTAGGTTTAGCAGTTTTTTTGTTTCTTTTTTTGGTGTTGACACAAAGTGAAAAGTTATGGAACTTTTTTTTCACTAAATCTTGTTTGTTATCTTCTATGCCATTGTTGTTCCCTTTATTCACTATTCCATGCATGATAAGCTTTATTCGTTTTCTTGTTTGTTATTTTGTATACTCCTATAAGTAATTTATTCCAATGAAATTAATTTACTGTCTCCTCCTGTGCTCGTCACCAACTTTAATTTGATTGATTAACCCGACACGTTGTACTTTGCTAAACTTTGTAAGCTTTCACAGCTTTTATGAGACACTTTTATTATAATACAAACTTGCACACATGAGGGTTGAAGTTTTTCACCAGAGTGTATCAAAGTTTTTTTTTTTTTTGTGGATAACGTAACCCAGCAAGTAAAGTGCCGAAAATATATGTAACTGACCAGATGATCACGAACTATGTTTTTCTTTTAGGATGGTGTTTCGAATTGTTAAAACAATATATATATTTTTTTCAATATTGTGCCTTAGAAAATACTTAAGAAAGCTTAAAATATTAATATACATATTTATTGCAGCGACGGCCAGGGAAAGCTGAGTGCGTTCATTAACGTGCTTATAAGTAATGACTTTGACCTTGACCTCCTTAAGGGGTCTTACGCTTTCGATTTGCCATGTTGCTGCTTTGCGGGTTGACAGTTTGCTCTATCGTGTTTCCAACTTTATTGTGAATTGCAGGTGTCATTCCCCCTTGATTACCTAGTGTGGGCGGTTTATTGCCTCCGCTTCTGATTCAACAGGAAATGCTTCGCTCTTAGCCAATTCGTCAGTTCTGTAGTTATCGCGTATATGTTAGTATGTTCCTTTGGCCGCGAACCTAGACGAGTGAGATACATATCTGTTGATTCGGCAGAAGAGCTTAACGTAACCTGTAATCTCTGAGTACTTTGGTGGTACCAGTGTCAGAAGCAGCTTGGTTATGTGAGAAAATGAATGTATTCGTTTTGTGCTTTTTCACACTTTCTTTTTATCACCCTATGGGTTCTCTCAATTCACAGAACTTCCTCTAGTAAGATGCTAGCAAATTTATAGCCTATTTCCACCAAAAATTTAACTGCAGTTAAGAGCTCAGGTAAATTCAAAGAAAGTTAACATGGGTTGGTCAGCGAAGTTTTTTTCTTACGTTTTCCTTTCGATTGCTTGTACTTAATATGAGGAATTACCTTCTTCGAGTTGGGATCTTCTATTTCCAATAGGCATTAACCGCAGTTAAAGCTTGGTGAAAATGAACACTTAGGTAGTCGAAATTAGAGAGAATCATCCACTGCAGCTCATTTAGGACCTTGAATTCTAGCAAAGAAGGTATGTAGTGGGATTGTCGTTGAATGAACTCCACCCTGAAGGGCTCAGCGAGGAAGGCCGCAAGAGTGTTCCACTGGTAATGGATTTATATTGCTATGATACCAAAGCCCTATATAGGGCGATTTTTATATCTGCTTTTAGTATTTGCATGACGAGTTGTCGGTAGTTTAGAACTTCCCAAAAGAAATCTGATGAGTTTATTCTTCCTTACCTTTACTTTCCTTGACAATCGAATTCTCATATAGAATTTTCGATGAATATTTTTTTTTTAATAAAAGGATCGGCAAATAAACGAAAGCTAAAACTAAATTTGCTGATCGCAACAAAAGCTGGCTAATTCTATACATTGAAAAAATAAAAATCTTTCTATTTATTTATTTATACGCTCAAATAGAAGGTAGAAAATTGAATGAAGTGAAAGCAAAGCAACGACGCTGCACAAATTGAAGTCTGCAAAGTTGTTCGTATTTATTATGTACGGTCAGTCAATGCGTCACGTTTCCATTGCAAATTCGATTTACCAGCTACGGCCACTTACTTGCGAGTATTTGGTAGCTTTGTCGCGTAGTTTGGCTACTTCTTGTTAGATATGCTGCCTCCTCTTCTCTGCTACACAATGGTATTTGTTATACCCAATTTGTATGGAACTTGGCGCTGCTGCAGTGGTCTCTTTCGGGCAACAATATATATTGCTTTGAGTGTTTGTTGAGCTGCTTTTAGAAGGAGCGTTTTTTTTTTGCTAGAAATTTAGAAGCTATTCATGCTTTTACACGTACACGTGTCAAGCGAAAGTAGAGGATACGTGAGTTCTTTTCATTGAATTTTTTTTTACAATTGAGAATGATAAAAGGATTATATATTTTTATTTAATCAAAATTTGTATTTTTAAAGGTATTTACGAGAGAAAGCGTTTGAGAAGCTTAAAAGCGTGGGAAATATTTGAATGGGAATACATAGATATGGTGGACTAAAAAAAAACCATGAAATGCAGTTACAAGGTGAAGAGGACAAGTGCTGTTGCTAGATGATACTCTGCAGGAAAAATTACTAGCGACAAGTAACTAATGACTGATGATGGATGTTAACTATATATAACAGAAAAAGGGGCGTAACATAAATGGAAGTTGTCAAACGTGTTATTATAGATGACCGTTGACTGAAATTATTTGCCTTATGCCTGATGACAAATAAAAAAATGAGTTATAACAAAAGATTACTGACCGATGACTGCTAACAGATGCTGCTCAAAAACGGCTGATTGGATATTACTATTGATAAACTTGGGATGCCAGATGAATATTGACTGAAAAAGGGTGAATCATGACTGATGACAAGTGACTTATGACGGAAACTAAATTAGTTATAATTGATTATGAAATACTGCTGACAAATGAATGAATGACAAAAGGCGATTAAAGCCAGGTGACAATTGTTTGATACCAAATAACTAACCACTGATGACAAACGACTGCAAATAATTGAACACTGGCTGAAAATATTTGACTAAAAATATATCAGGAAGTAAATATAACGTATGCCAGTTCGCTAGTGCTAATAATACGTGACATATTTGACAAATTTTAATCGTTTTTATGTGATTTTGTTTTTTTTCGATCATCTTTAATCGTTATTAAGTTATTTTACTTTTTTCGATCAGAAATAATTGTTATACTGGTGTTTCTATAACCGATTTTAATCTTTTGTGATTTAAAAAAAGAAATCTGAAAGTAACGGTTATAATATGATCGAAAACACAAAAATCATAAAATAACCATTACAAGCTCGGAAAAGTATAAGCCCAAGAATTACATTTTTATTATTGAAAAAATATAAGTCATAAAATAAATAATACAAATAAGAAATTACGATTTATAGTTATTTTAAAATAGAAATATTTTATAATAACGGTTATTTTGCGGTTGCTGCTGAAAGTAAATTATTACAGATTGCGAAAATCTGCTAACAAATTACTCCTAAATCGATTGATGATAGAGAACAGCTGGTTAAGGACATATGGCTGGTGACAAATGACTAATGACAAAAAGGTTGGGACAGTTCAAAGAAACAAGAGCGTAGCGCAAAGGAGAGCATTTCACTAATGTCCAATACAAAATGGCTGCTGATTGAAAATTAAGGACTAATGGCAGGCAACGACTGACTGCTGGAAGATGAATGTTAGCGAAGAACTGCAAATAGAAAGAAAAAGCTCACTCGAAAGTGACAGTAGAGAAGATTCATTGTTAGAACCTTTTATAAATTCGTTGGCAAAAAATCGTTTCAACAATAGGTTAAATGAATCAGCATAAAAATTTCCTTTCAACAAATGTTTCATTTACAATTAACAAATAGCGAATACAATTATGGCGGAAAAACGCAAACAGCTTTTTTGGGTCAAAATTACCGCTCTCCTCTCCATACACATGGAAGTACATATGTTGTCACATCTACTTTTGCTCACTATATTTTCGCTTCGTGTTCATTAGAGTTAACAGACCAAAGCACCTAAAAAGGACTGTTAAAATATACCTACGATTATATTACGAAATCCATAAAAATTTAAAAATCTATTCAAAAATATATTTCATCACACTGAATACGAGTACACAAAAGCAAGCATAAATCAATAAAAACATTGAAGTGATTAACTGTGAAGCTGTTGAAATCCACTTGAGACACAAAAGCTACATGCCTAGCTGCCTGCCTGGCTCATTCAACAACCAATTTTCACTCCGATTACGAAATGGAAACTTTATATGAAACGTTGTAAAATGAAGGGCAAAGGCAAAAGCGGAAAACGAAAAGTAAGGGAAAGTACAATAAAGTATGCGCTAATATATGATGGAAGACAACAGGATGTGAGTTAATCTTATTGAGTGTACGCACTTATAGAATTATATGTATGAAAGCTCTCGGAATTGTCGGCTGGGAGTGAAGGTATAAATTGGTGAAGGTGTGCAAAATAATTATAACCGCACCATATTTTGACAAGTTTAAACATATTTTTTTTGTTGTTATTTAATTTTGGTTATTTTTTTTTAAATATATTTCATCCTTAAACAAAACCCGTGTAAGTTTAAATCCAAGTCTCAAACCTTGGGAAATATTAAAAAAAAAATCAACAAACTGATCATTCTGAGCTTAGAAAGTCCATACTAACTCTCCCCTTTACCAAAGTCTTGTGGTATTTTTTAATGATAGTTATTTCTAAACTACTTAGTATACCAGTAGAACTAAGAAAATTTTGAAAAACGCTGCATTTTATTGTTTAAAGAAATAACAGTCCTTGGAGTTTTGAAGCATAACTAGTTTTCAATAAAATTTAAAGCTATCAGAATTAAATTTTCTCAAACGCTGGTAGTAATGACTCCTAAACATTCTTTTAAATTTTTGAAATTTTCGTAGAAGTCTTTATTCTGTACGTAGAACAAAATAAAAGCGTGCCGCATACTAAACTTAAATATTGATATTTTAACGACCACCCTAATACGTATGTAAGTTTTACAAAAAAAGCTTTCTCGCTTTAAGGAAAATGAGCAAAATTTTAGATTTAGTATAATTAATATAATAATTAAGTCGAAATTCAATTTCTTATTGCTATTTTAAAATTCCACATTTGCGCTTCAATAATTTTACATCGGTCAATGACTCACATTATCGCAGCATCTTGGCAAACACATATCATTAATATTTAATTTTTTTTTTACAAATAGCAACAGCTGCCAGCTTATCTCTTGCAAAGCAAAAAACCTCTTAAACTGTTTACAGATGTTCGGCCTACTCATTTTTTACTCACATTAACCATTTCTTTTATCATCGCATTCACTTTCACTTTAATATACTTTAGCTTACCTTAATTTACTCGTCGCTCCACCTTTTATGGGTGATGAAAGTTACATCTATGCTCTACTACATACTCGCAACCACTTCAATGCCATTCAGTCTTGCATTTACTGTATCCACATTCCTGCCATTTACTTTATTAGCTTTACCACTTATATGTGCCTTATACTACGTTCTATTAGAAGAGTAACTTTTTACAAAGCCGCTTAGTGGCTCACCTTCGGAGAGATGAAAGGTGTGGGTAAATATTAGGTAAAATTTACTTTAGAAATCATTTTACTTGCGGTGGTGGGAGTGTTTAAGCGTAGGTGTATAAGTAATTGCTTGTGTTGGGGTGCAAATACACACTTTTTTTGTTGTAAAATATCTATTTTTCTTGAGTGTTTGTAAGCTAATCTGAGCATATTTTTATTGGCTTTATCTATTAGAGGTTTTGAGGCTTACTTGTATTTTACTAAGAGTGTTTGAGATTAAACTAAGTTGAGTCTTAATAGGATGTGTTTTTTAAATATAAGTTTATTAGAGTATGGGGGAGGAAGAGAAGATCTAATGATGTGCGAGGGTAATGAAGCAAAATATAGATTGGAATATTATGTAAATATGAAATATTGTAAAACAGAGAAACGCGGATAAAAATCTGATACGGTTTTACAGAACGTAGAGATGATAAGAAAACGCTCGAAACATGTATGCATGCCAAGGGCTGGTAGCGAAGAAAAGTGAGACGGAGATAGATGGAAGCATGAAAATTGGGTTTAAGAGTGGAACCTTTTGCAAGGCGAAAAAGTAACAGAACTCAATGAAATTCGAAATACCGCAAATGTATGGATGAAAATTGCAAAATATACGAGGGATGAGGGAGGACAAAAGAACGAATAAAAGAAAGATGATAGAAGCAGCAGAATACAAAATAAATAAAAAAATAAAAAATGGGTGGAATAAGGCAGATTCTATGGTAATTACATAAAAACCAAACTGGTAGGGGGGAAGGGAAAAGGGGGTAGAGGACAGATAGATAGCAATTATTTACCAGGAGCGGATATTATAGGATGAAGGATAAATGAAGAATGAAAAAATGGAAAACATCTATGATAAAAGCTGGTATGGTTTTGGTTGAGGCTAAAAGGTTTAGGTAGACTAATTAACAACAAGTAATTTTTAGCAAAAAAAACCGTCTTAAAAAAAATATATATATATGTATTTCATGATCCAATGATCGGGTCTAAACCAGATTGGACCACCTCTGAGATACTACCTTTCCGATGCAAAAAGAATTATCGAAATCGGTTGACGTGGTCCAAAGATATGCGGTAACATACATAAAAAAAAGTAAATAATATTCCGACAAACTGATAACCTCCTCCTTTTTGGAGGTCGGTTAAAAAGTACATAAAGATCGATGAAGCGAAAAGGCAGTACATAGACCAAAGATTTGGTAGTGGAGTAGAGGTGTTGAGTTACTGAAAATAGATCACTAAAACAACTACACAGTGGAATTAAGATGGACTTATTGGGACCCAGAAGAAGGAACTACAAACACCGAAACGTTTCTACTGCAGTCCGTTCCACGTAACCGACCCAGATTCATGTCTGGCCAAGGACTGTTACTCCATTATGATTCTTTAAAAATTCTTTGAAGAATTTGTACGCTGTTGTAACAACAACAATGGAATCAAAGTAAAATTGGATAATACTAAGCACACAAGAGAAAATAGCAGGAATCTGGGCGATTCGATAATTAAATGAACGCATTAATGCAGACAGCGAAGAAATGTGTACAAAACAAAAAGCAGGAAGTTAGACGAAGGAATACCTAAGCTAGTCTCTCATCTGGCGGTAAACAAGGTAGGAAACGCAGAGAATGGGAGGTGAAAGATCAAAAGATGGAGTTCGAAAAGCACTGGCGTCAGAGTCAATGGATAAATATTAAAAAGGTCTAATGCTTGAAAAAAATTCCATCAGATTCGAAAGCTGCGCTTGAAGTGCCTAAATAATGTCTGTGAAGTTGGTATACGCTTTGACGCAAAAAGAAATAAACTGTTCTGAGTAGCATTTCACAAATTCTAGAGTTCTTGAAAAGGAAGAAGAATGTTCTGCAAAATTACGCCGATAAAACATTTTTTTTTTTTGGAAAAAGTCGAAAAAGCTAAATTTTCGAGAAAAAAATAAAATTTAAAACAGTTCTGAGTAGTTTTAAAAAAGTTCTAGAGTATTTGAAAAGGAAAAAAGTCCTGCAAAATTACGCCGAAAAAACACATTTTTTTCGAATAAGGAAAATTTTTGGGGCACCGAAATTGCGCATATGGAAACTGTGCATTTAGACATTATTTCGGTTTCAACCGAAACTGTGCATGTATGCTTTATTTCGGTTTTTACCATATGCATTATTTCGGTTTTAAACCGAAACTGTGCATGTATGCATTACTTTGTTTTTTTTTCTTATGCATTATTTCGCTTTTAAAACGAAAGTATGCATATGCATAATTTCGTTATTTTCTCATATGCATTATTTCGGTTTTCAACCGAAACTGTGCATGTATGCATTACTTCGGGTTTTTCATATGCATTATTTCGGTTTTCAACCGAAACTGTGCATGTATGCATACCTTCGTCTTTCACAAATGCATTATTTCGGTTTTCATCCGAAACTGTGCATGTATGCTTTATTTCGGTTTTTGCTATATGCATTATTTCGGTTTTTGTTATATGCATTATTTCGGTTTTCTAACGAAAGTGTGCATATGGATAATTTCGATTTTTCTAATATGAATTATTTACTTCTACTTAGTAAGGGTTTTAATCCCTAAGCGCGGCTGAAAGCCGCCTACGCAGAGAAAAGTTCTGCGCAAAAATACTTCCGCCCTTCTTTTCCGGCAACACAGAAAGGAGAATTGTACTTAGTAAGGGTTATAATCCCTAAGCGCGGCCGAAGGCCGCCTACGCAGAAAGAAGTTCTGCTCAAAAATACTTCCGGCCCCCTTTTCCGGCAACACAGAAAGGAGAATTCTACTTAGTAAGTGTTATAATCCCTAAGCGCGGCCGAAGGCCGCCTACGCAGAAAGAAGTTCTGCGCAAAAATACTTCCGGTCCCCTTTTGCGGCAACACAGAAAGGAGAATTCTACTTAGTAAGGGTTATAATCCCTAAGCGCGGCCGAAGGCCGCCTACTCAGAAAGAAGTTCTGCGCAAAAATACTTCCGGTCCCCTTTTGCGGCAACACAGAAAGGAGAATTCTACTTAGTAAGGGTTATAATCCCTAAGCGCGGCCGAAGGCCGCCTACGCAGAAAGAAGTTCTGCGCAAAAGTACTTCCAGCCCCTTTTCTGGCAACACAGAAAGGAGAATTCTACTTAGTAAGGGTTATAATCCCTAAGCGCGGCCGAAGACCGCCTACGCAGAGAGAAGTTCTGCGCAAAAATACTTCCGCCCTTCTTTTCCGGCAACACAGAAAGGAGAATTCTACTTAGTAAGGGTTATAGTCCCTAAGCGCGGCCGAAGGCCGCCTTCGCAGAAAGAAGTTCTGCGCAAAAATACTTCCGGCCCCCTTTTCCGGCAACACAGAAAGGAGAATTCTACTTAGTAAGGGTTATAATCCCTAAGCGCGGCCGAAGGCCGCCTACTCAGAAAGAAGTTAGTTTTCATGTATGCACTATTTCGGTTTTTGTCATATGCATTACTTCGGTTTTGAGTCGAAACTGTGCATGTATGCATTACTTCGGTTTTTGTCATATGCATTATTTCGGTTTTGAACCGAAACTGTGCATATATGCATTATTTCGGTTTTTTTCATATGCATTATTTCGGTTTTCAAACGAAAGAGTGCATATGCATTGTACTGGGTTGTATACGGTATGCACACATTGGTACTTAAGATTTTTTTTTGTTTTCCATGTATACTTTTCTTTCAAAAATTTTGTTTATGAATATTTCTACAATTCGAAAAACCCTGTGAAGTTACTGCAGTTCCGCATTAATCTATTACTTTTATTGCGTATGAACAGGAAAATAGAAAGGAGAAGAAAAATAGAGGGAGAATTGAAGCTAGTCTTCGTGATGGAAAAAAATAGAAGCAAGAGGAGATGGGATCTGACCGCCAGACGGATAAGACGTCGACTATCAAGTAACAAAAAAAAAAGTTAAAACCGCGTGTCAAAACAAGTTTTAGTTTCTTTAAAAAAAAAAACCCAAGTCCGGACGAAGAGTCCTACGGATAAAATAAGGATTTTGCAACCGACCCGGCCCGTTGCAGATTAGTCATCTGATGGTATAGCCGTAACTTCAAATCACCGCTGACTTTGGAGCTGCATAGCCAGCCAGAACTACTTCGCAAAAGGCCATGGAGTACCCTAGTTTCTAGCAGCTAAGCGCGCATCTCCTGATGAACTATTCTGGAAAAAAATCGAGTAGCTAAAGTTAATTAAGGGAATAATCTCCAGGCTATATATAAAAAAAAAATAGAAAGTATGAATCTATTAACTTTCCAAAGTCAGGTGTAATAAGGAATTAGTTGCCATGCAAAAGAAATATATATATATATATTATGTATATATATAGCACTTGTTCTCAAGCGGCAAGTTTAACATACCTACAAAATTATGTACATAAAGACTTAGGTACAGCCACGCTGCTTACAGCTTAGGTGATCTCAAACTTTTATATTTATCCCCATTTTAGTTCAAATGTCGAAGATGTTAGAGAAACAACTGGTTTCCGCGTAAGAAAAAAAGGAAGAAAAATTTAATAATAATTGAGTTAACGTTAGATTATATATAAAAAAAAAAAAACGCTGTTAAAAGAGTTTACGCAAAGTCTAAAGGTGAAAAAAGACATGTATGTTTAAATCTATTTTTTTATTGAAATAATGAAATAATTCGTAGACAGAGGTGGTAAAGTGGAAGGAGAAAAAAAAAAAAGTGCCTATAGAGAATTAGTAGTGCTGAAGAAAATTATATAAGGAATAGAGTGGTTCGAATTTCAAAAAAAAAAAAAAAGAGGAATAAAATTACATATATATATCTGTATATACATATAGGTTTATATACATATGCCTATATGTAAATACCCATAAATCGTTGCATAAAATTACACAGGATATGGAGTTTCACCGCATCGAGGGAAGCGCTTCACTCAGCCGGTTTTAAAAGTGAGTACGAATTATTAGTTTCCTTTCAAATTTTATAAAAACAAATTTCTATACAAAATATGTTCTGCACTTATATACAATATGGTTGCTTAGATATGCATATGAGCATATAAACATGTGCACATACGTATATTTGTTTTTCTCTAGATCTACGCGACTATAAGTATATAATTAGGTACATATTTACTTTTTTTGGCGCCATAAGCTCTTCTTGCATTTGCCGCATAATTCGAGTTTTTCTCTACTCGGTGTATGTACATAGATATAAACCACTCTTCGATAGCCTCTTTCAAGTGAAGTCTGGATTAAAAGGCATTGGCGTATAGAGCGAATAAGAAGGAAAGAGAGAATAACGCTGTTGCATTATCTCTTGCGCTCTTAATTAGAGGGTTATTCAAATTCCCTTCTTTGTGATTTTTGCTAAGTACATATTATACGTACATATATTTTTTTCTCTTCTTTCACTTGCTTCAAACTTTCCACTTATTCGTAAGTTTACCTTTTTGTGAATTTAGAAATAAGGAAAAGAATATTAACCTTTAGTAAGCACTACTATAAGAATTTTTTTATCTTGTCAATAAATTTGTATTAGAATTAAAAATGAAGTTCTAAGTTTTTTGTTTAACTATGGCCGAAACCAAAAGTAAGTTTGTTGTTGGAAAAATGGGAGCTCCCTACTAATTATAGCAAACACTAATGGGAGCCAATTGGAAAGGTGGCTAATAACTGCAGAGAAGGCATTTGTCTGTTACTTAACGTTGTTTAGTTTTTGTTGTAGATAATTTTTGAGTGGTCTGTTTGAATAATTTAGATTGTTGTCGGTCCGTTAGTGTGCACAGTATTTTTTTTTATGGCTTGCTGGTGTAGGATATTCTTTGTGTTGCCCTTATTTCGTAACCCACTCCATTGGCTGAATCTCCGGGCTGGACACAAAGCAAGGTGCACACGGGGGGTAACGTAAGAAGAGTCTTGGAGGAGCTTTTAAATTTTCGCACTACACAGCAGGTGACCATAAGAGCATAATTTCGGTTTTTCTAATATGCATTATTGCGGATTTCAACCGAAACTGTGCATATATGCATTATTTCGGTTTTTTCATATGCATTATTTCGGTTTTCAACCGAAACTGTGCATATATGCATTATTTCGGTTTTTTTCGTATGCATTATTTCGGTTTTTTTCATATGCATTATTTCATATGCACAGTTTCCATATGCACAATTTCAGGGTGCCAAATTTTTGAAAAAAAAAAATTAAATTTAATACTATTCTGAGTAGCTTTTCAAAAGTTCTAGAGTTGCTCAAAGGGAAAAAGAAATATCTGCAAAATTACGCCGAAAAAACATTTTTTTTCGAAAAAGTCGAAAAGACAAAAAAATTCAAAACGGTTCTGAGTAGTTTTTCATAAATTCTAGAGTTCCTGAAAAGGAAAAAGAAAGTTCTGCAAAATTACGCCGATAAAACAATTTTTTCGAAAAAGTCCAAAAAGTTAAATTTTTGAAAAAAATAAAAATTCAAACTAATAACGCTCAATTTGGATGGAGCTAAAAGTTGTGTAACTGGAAACCGGAGCATGTGAAACGGTACCTAGGGTACGTAAAAAGAGTGGATAAGAAAAAGTTAGAAAGAGATTTACGTAGATTTGCAGAGATCAGATTCCAAAATGGAACTGCCGGTTTCTAGAATACTTTATTAAAATATTCTTTTGGTATCTATAAAACAATTTGCTTAGTTTTTTTCTAAGTTTCTGCGAAATCATCCATGCTGCTTTAAATTCTCTTTAATAAGTCTGAACCATAATTCCGCCCCCTTAAAAAAATATGGAATAATCAAAGCTACTCTTCCAACATCCCGCTGAGAAAAATAATTAGATTCATCGCTAATTTTTTAGAACAAAACAAAATTTAGAATTTCCACAAAAAGGTTTCAAAAACATTTTAGAAGCCAAACGACTTAAACAAATGAGTACTGCTGTCAGTAGCAGAAACTGAGAATGACATGAAAAAACAACCACGAGGCAGCTAGCTCAAGAATGCTACGCGCGACGGTAATGAAAGACTGATGTTGCAAGGAGGGAGGAAAGAGCAAAGAGAGATGGTTGCAGAAGACTGTTGTGCTAGGAGTTTCACGTGTATACATATATCTGAATGAGTGTTTATGCCTTGAATGACAACTGAAATCGTATGTAGTATGTTGGATGGCTATTTAAAAAGGAGACAACAATTTGCGAGATGACGCAAGTCGAGAGCGACGTAGAATGCTGCGACTGCCTGTGAACTGACAAAAGCAACGAGTTGAAGAAAAAGTTGCATGTGGATGACAAAAACAGCGACTGTCTGAAGAGCAGTGAAATGAGTGACGAATGCAGGAACAAGAATGGGATGAGTTCAAAAATGACAGCTAAAAATTAGTCTCCGCCGCCGTCGCCGTCAAGCAGCAGCCAAAGAAAAGCGAGTTGTGTGAAGTTGAGCGGAGCTGAAATAAACAGCCAAAAAAACGAGGGAATGAAATAAATGGCAGACAAAAAAGCTTTTAATCCGCTTTTTAGACTGGTTTTAATAAGACTTTGTTAAAATAATTCGAAACTCATTTACAGATTAGCAGCAAGCAACAAGAAGCGCTGCAGCAAATGGCCGTAAAGGCAAAGTAGAGGCAGCGTGTTGGGGTTTGGTTTTTTCGTACGCGTACACACAGCGAGTGCCAGTAAAAATCGTACAGTAAATTTTTTTCCTTTTTTTGAAAAATTTTGTTTTACTACATATATACATTTTTTAATACATATAATAAAATTGTAACAGACCGATATCTGTACATGAAATATATTAAAAAAACATGAATATAGGGGATTTTTATTAGAGAAACAGAAGCCAAATCAATAATTTTCACTCTGTCTGTCTGTCTGTCTGCGTGCCTGTATGTTTATAAGCGGCATCACTCGAAAACTGATGCATGGAATCGACTGCCGTTTTCACCGATGCATTGCTAAATTAATTAAATTATTGGCAAAAAATAAATAGAGTTGCCACCTATTTAAACATTGCAGTTTAAGTTCATTGATCAGATAAGCTGAATATTTCTGTATGGCTGTCAAAGAAAGAGGTGTAAGGAGGCTTCCAATCGAAACTAGTTTTGTGGAAGGTCGCCACTTGTTTGAAAACTTTAATTTTATTGATAAGATAAATTAAATATTGCAATATGGATATCAAATTAAAGAAGCTTAGGAAAGTTTGCTGCCAAATATATTTTTAGGAGGGTTGCCACCTGATTGAAAATTTTTATTAAATTAATAAAATATATGAATTATTACAGCATGGCTATAAAACTAAACTGTTCGAAAATTTTAAATTGATTGATAAGATAAATTTAATATTGCAATATGGATATCAAATCAAAGAAGTTTAGGAAAGTTTTCTATCAAAAATAATTTTTAGGATGAAAAATTGTATTCAATTATTAAATTAATAAAATAAATGAAATGAGAGGTTTAAGAAGGTTTACTGCCGAAAATATTTTTGTAGCGGGTTGCCACCTATTTGAAAAATTTTATTCAGTTGAAGTGATAGGATAATATTAATACTGAATTAATACACCTTTGAGGAAAATGCACGATATGTAGAATGGAGTTATAGAATATAAATTAAATTTCCTGGATTGAGTACCTTTGAAACTACATATATTAAAAAAAAAAAAATAAAGCATGTTTCATAAATCGAAAATTTGCTTAAAACTCTCACTTCATAAAAGCCCTTCAAATCTATATTATTATTTTTAAATGAAGCCATAGGAGTTTTGGGAGGGAGTAAGAACACTAAAATACTTTTAAGGAAAATATAGTTCATACTACAACAAAATCCATAAAATTCAAAGTTTCTAATTTAACTTGAAACTTTGAGTTTTGGATTTTGTTGTAGTGAGAATTATATTTTTATTAAAAATTTAAAAAATTTAATAAAGCAATTAATAAAAAAAATGTAAAAAAATTACTGTACGATTTTCACCGACACTCACTGTCTATACTACATAACATTCGTGAAGCGGATAGGGGGGAAGAGGCCGGCAAACTTTAACGCACAAATAAATTAAATTAATTGGCATTTGAAGAAGCTCCAAAACAAATTGCGTACAGACGCATTTTATTGCGTTGAAAATTTGTTTTATTCGTTTTGTTGTGGTTGTCGATGTTGTTGCTTTTGTTTTTACTCTCCTTATGCCTTAGACATTCTCCAACAGCGCGCTACTTAACTGGTATTAAAATAAAGTTGATAAATTTGGGCTTATCGCTTTATGAGTAGCTGTCAGTTGAAAGCGAATGGCAAGGAAGGAAGACAAATACGTTTCCGGGGGAAAGTAGCAGAAAGCATGTTAGGGAAGGGAAAACAAAGTCTTATTATAGCTATTAATATGCTGCCGGTGACAGCTGTCAAACGGTAAAACAAAATAAGCAAGCTTGCCCCATACACAACTGCTTCCAATGGGCAAAGATTGACACTGCGTATACGTAACTAATAATTCTCTAAAGGATAAGTATGTACATTGTATTTGGTGCAGGTGTAGGCATAATGAAACGGGCAACCGACAGTTCGTCTTCCTTAACAATAACAACTCAATTTCAACTCTACGCTTCCTAAGTCATTGATGAATTCGCAGACGATAAAGGCAAGCGGAGGCAGCCGGAATTTCCATTACGTTCAGCACTTTTGACATTACCGTCATCAAAGTCCAGAGTCCAGATATATGCACATATATTTCCTAAATATACAAATTAATGTCAATCTTCACAAGCTACAATGTGTGCAGGTGCTGCTGTTACATTCGCGCCACATACTTACATACAGATACCTATAGGTACCAGCAACTTGGGCCATATCACGCAGTGTAGTTATATATGTTTGTCATATACATATATACACCTTCCCAAATTGCGTACTCTACTCACCAATAACCTCCTGTTACTTTAATCAACTAACAACCTTTGACCCTTCTGGCTGCCCCAACGTCACAGCAGTGTCACACAACAAACCGTCAACCAAAATGAAAATGTAAATATTTAATCAGGATAATAATGAAGTCGTATTATCGTTATGCCAACAAGTGGGAAAGGCTAGTGCGGTGTAGAATTTGCTGTTGTATAGGTATAGAATTTGGTTACAGCTGTGTTACCTTGCGCATACAAAGGCAAAACACACAAAAAAAAAACGCACTAAAAAAACAAATACCTTGTCATGCGAAAATATTGCTCAAACTCTCAAATGCTGGCCCGACCGTAAATTTTACTGGTGTAGCCTGCAGCTGAGTTTATTTGAAAATGTGACAAACAAGCTACTGCCGCTGCCGGTGTCGATTTTTGTTCATCTTCTACACCTACTCAAGTGTCAATTTTGACTGCGTATCATACATAGTTGATGGACAGTGGAGGAATATTAATGACTAAGGAGACCCAGTCAGAAAGTTTGGTTGGCAGTTGGAGATTCGGACCAATTCGATAAATATATAAACTTTATATACAAAATCAGTGAAACACGATTTAATTTAGTGTGAGGCGGAACTCGGGTTATACTTTCACGTTTAGAATTGATCTAAGCTTTAGATTTTTGAATATGAAGGCGAAAGAAAAATTTGAGTTGATGTAGAAGAAATTCTTAAGACATGTATACCTGGTAAAATAAATTTACTGTGCGTTTGATACAAAAGACCCTGATAAGATAGACAGATATATGTAATTTGAGTATACACTGCGCCCTATAGGTCTTATATGCGTTCATGACACGACTAAGCCTTTCACGGCTTCACACTCCGGGAGGAGGTATAAATATGGCTCTTTGGTGGAGTCCAAAAGCAACAAAGATCATTTGACCAGATCCCTAGCCTATGTGATTGGCCTCTTAGGCTGCAATGCCACGTCAAAAAAATTTTTAATAGTTCTTAGCCTAAACTTGCGAGTTTGACTCATAAACGGTGTTTCTTTAGGTTGTACAACTCTATGTAGTAAGCTCATAGCCTAACTAAGACCCGTGGTATCGCCAAAGCGGTTCCCTCAGTTTGGTGTTTTCTCCTTTCTGAGTGCCACCTGGCTATCAGTTAGTATATGGATCCGTGATAAATGGCATAGGCTTTCGCTTGGGAAGACTACCGAAAGTTTCAGTCTAGCGCCATAAACGCTTACTGTAATATCATCGGAGTTGCAAGTGCCGTCTATATACCACTGTATTGTGCTCGGCTGGATGTTTCTCTTCATAATAGATTTACTTTAGGTCGCATTGCGTTATATATCAACCTTAATGCTTCTTTAGAAAACTACTAATATCGGCGCTTTAGGAGGGAGCTGGTGGGAGCTGTGAGTCTAGCATCAACCAGTTCCTAGATGATAACACCTTACTTTTATCTCAGCACTCTCTGGCGAGATTTAGGAGAGTTTGCTTAGCCGCCTGTTCAACTGCAAGATGCTACATGTAGTTCAAGACTTAGAACTTGGTGAGGGACTGCCTTACTCTTGCCATAGCAGTCCTGATTGCCCTATTGCCTGCCCAATCCGTTACTATTGGTCGTACTAGAATGGTGTAAGTCCATCTTAGTATCCTTGGAGCGCATCTCCAGAAATATCCCACTAGACGTTTGTACACCATCAACGCTCTCTTAATCGTGGAGGTGGCCGGCGCAACATGAGCCCTCCAAAGAAGCTTAAAGTCTGGATACTTCACTTCTGTGACGACATTGACTACCAATGCTAGGTTCCTCAACCGTTTGAGAATGCTATTCCTGCTTATAGCGAAATAATGGATGGCGTAGAGGGATTAATATTAAGACGCGCATCAGAATAAATACTAGATTTAGTCCTTTTGAACGATTTCGCAGATGGTACTCGCGAGTATACAGAGGACAACATTTTCCTCTTCGTCTTGCATAAAAAGCGGTGTTGGCTGAAGGTACCAATGTTGATTATTGATGAGCTGCAAGGAAGTTGAAATAGATCAACCCTCTAAAAACTTGCTTGGCAGGATAAACCACGGTGACCAGAGTAAATACCGAACAGAACAAATAAAATAGTCATAAGAGGATAATAAGGATACAATTACTTTCGAGGTTTTTAAGAATGCATTCAGCCGGAAAGGATTTCCAAGGCTTTAAAAAACTAGTGGTTTTTCTATTTTACGGTAATTCGGAAAATCTTCCAACCATATAACAGAAAATACAACTCTATAAGTGCTTCTCAAGTGCATTATAAGCGACCGGCTGAAAAAGTTTGCAGAGATCAGCTGGCCTATTGAAAAACAAATTTGGCTTTCTTATATCGTTGCTAATGATAGACGCGTTCAAACAATAGTCAAAAAATGAGTTTAGGGAAGTGTCTGGTGCTGGGAATGCTGCAAAGCATTAAAATCAGGACAGAGCTTGTAGGAGAGAGATGACTTACCAGTTATTTATTTATTTCTTCTAGCCGGCCTCGACTTTCCTTTATACTATGTATAAATAAATGTGTTTATTTTCACAAAAATTTAACAGAAAGTTGTAGTGGATGCACAGCGCCTACCAATTGCAAAAGAAATTGGATTAGGCTTTGAAATTGAAGTGCTTATTACATTACAGGTTAGTCTGATATTTACATATAATTTTTCAAATAATTGCTTATTCACAATTGTTACGCTTAAAGTTAATTTCCCAATCAAAAAATTCCTACAGGCATGCATGTAGCAAGCACCTTAAATATATATATGCGTGCACTTTGTGCCTGATCGGCATAAACTCAGCTGTAGTATGAGTTCAACGACTGTTCAATCACTTAGTTTAATTAATTTCAACGCCGCCGGGAACAAAAAGGATTAAGGTGGGCACTATAATTATAGGAAAATGCATGCACATATGTACACACGTATGTACATAGATACAAGTATACCAGTGTTAAAGGCTTTGTAGTGATGTAGTGATTAAAACAAAGTTGTTAAAGCGATAAATATTGTTTTCTTTTTTGTAATTTTTTCCCAGATCTACTCACTTGTTTGGGTGCTTTGAAAGTATGATTTATAGCCCATTTCCACCAAACTCTTGACTGCAGTTAAGAGCTTAGATAAGTAAGTTACAATCATTTTAACAAGAGGTAATCGGCAAGGTTTATTTCTTAATTGATGCTTTTTTTCCTTTCGCTTACTTTTGCTTAATATAAGCAACTACCTCCTTCATGTCGCAATCTGCTTTTTCCAATGGGCCTAAACTGCAGTTAAGGCTTGGTGGAAATGAACTACTACATTCAGTCGCATTGGATGTACTATGTTCTAACTGATTCTTCATTTCCTCTTCTCCTTAAGCTTTTCAATAATTTAGAATCATTACTGCCTGGATTTACCTGGATTTCCCTTACGTGCGATTTAATCCTCACCTGCTGCACTTCATCAACTACTAACTGAATTTTCTTAATTTAATTTGTTTGCCTTAAGCTTTAAACCAAATTATCTTCAAACACGATCTGCCACTTTGCCTCTTTCGCCCAAATTGGTTGTTGACACACTTTTTAACACTTTTGTTTAGCATTCTTCAACCATTTCGCTTACACACTGTGCGAAAGCACGCCTTGCGCCTTGCCTGTAAACAGCGAAACCACAAAAGTCGCCTTATTAAGCCTTTGTAAATATTTTCTATAGAAATTTCGTTTTATCTCACATTTTCTTGTATCTCTTTACCTACATTGACAACCCAAAAGTGTCTTACATTGCCATCGTTACTACCGCTACATCTTCCGTTGCTCATCACTCATTCCACAGTTTGCAGTTTGCTCCATCAGCTACAGGTCGGCTAGCTTCAGCTTTCAATTCTGCTTTTGTTTTATGCCATAAAATTGATGGCGTTAAATTGTATCTCATACGGACTTAATGAATAAATGTAAAGCTTTATTAAAAATTGATGTCGGCACGACGGCATTGATGTTGACTGTGCTGCGCTGTAATGACGATGTCGAAGCCAATAATGTGACACAGTCTGTGTGGGGGTGTGTATGCATATGATGAGATAAAGCGACAAAGACGATCAGCATTGCTTTTGGCACGTATAATGAAGGTAATAATGAAGATGGCTCCACGACCTACCTGGTTTCTTAATTCTGATTGTGTTCACTGTAGCTGGTAGTGTCACACTTTGGTTATACTGAAGGCTGGTCTAGCCGTTGACGTTGGTGATGATGAGGCTGGATGTGCTGGCTGGCGGACGTTCAGCGCCTTTAAGTTCTGCTAAGTGGTTATTTGGTTAAGTAGCTTAAAGGTGCGTAGCATGAAAGGACTCACAAACAAACATACACTTACTTAAAAAAGTAACTTCCTAGGAGGATATACAATTTTCCTACGTTCATCCAATCTCCTTAATGTAATGCTTGGGCTTTAATTATTCTTTTGTTCTGATGCTTTAATCATTTCCGAGTAAGGAACCGGCGAAATACAATTGGATTAAAAAGTAGGTAGTCGAAAATATTTTTGTTTTGGGAAACTGTTGGATTTTGGTGTCAGCTTAAACCAATTCCGCAGTCCTACAATGGAAGAATGTGGACCGATAATCTTGGAAATTTGAAATTTCTTCCAATGAAAACAAACTGGTGCTCGTTTATGTAGAATGCTGTAAAATGCAGGGGCAGAATCCCTATTAACCAGAACTAATTCGATCTACGAGCCTGGGAAGTGCCGTGATTTTGGTATCCCTTCGAGACAGCACAGTTGGCTCAACCCTAGCGCAAAGTAAAGTCTGTGAGAAGAGAAAATATTGAAACAGCAGTGGAACTAATACGCCATCACAATATCACTGATTATGGAACTTGGGAGACCCCCTAAGTTACGTTAGGTTAGGGTGGTTGCCCTTTGTCTAGGGGTTCACTAAGGGTGCGTTCAATCAGAAAGCGCTGAGCTGAGTGAAGCTTTCAAATTGCTGTCGCTATAAGAAAGTGCTCATACAGCAAGCTTTTTCAGAGGCATTTTGGAGCTGAAAGCAAAGCCGAGAATCACGGCATCCGTGGTCGAATTTAACTGGATTCAAATCGAATGAAATAAACTTACAGCTGTTTTCCCTCCCTGTTTTTATTGAAAAAATGGAGCACTAAAGAATGCGGTAATCTCAAAAAGAAATTTCGATTCGAATTTCATTCGATCATGGATGCCCTGATTCGGGTCCAGTTTTTGATTTTGACTTTTCTATTTAATTTTTCAGCTCCACGATGCTGCTGCAAGCAAGATAACAAAATATTCAAACAAAAACGAATTTTTTTAACTAAGAATAAAATTGTGGAAATATTGATGTTTTTCATTGGCGGTATGTTTTGTGGTACCTTAACAGGCGAGTCCATGACAAAAGCTCCAATCCGCCTCGTTCAAAGTGAACACCTGGAGGTTCGGTTCGCTCCGCCTTTCTTCGCTTGGCACCGCTCGGCTTTCTGTGGGAACGCACTCTTAGGCTGCGATCGTTGGTCCTTTGTGATACCACGAAGTTTTACGAAAACGGATGCTAGTCACGGCGAGCTTCTCCGAACTATTCAGAAAATGCGAACGAAAGTGCCTAAGCCGCAGTCTAGCAAAAGCTGGAAAGTCTAGGAAAAAATGTTGAGATTATTCCACCTCGTCCTCTTCCATGCAGCTGCAAATAAAGGGGTCCCGGTGTGATACTTAATATCACGGTGTGAGTCCCGATAGGATAGTGGCTTGTTAGTACACCTAATAGAATCGAGAGATCCGGTTGCATGTGCCTTAGAAGATCCCTAGACACTCGGGTCCATCTTTGGATAGTATGAATACGCCCTAGCACATTCCATGGTTCAATTTTTTTTTAGTTGTTAAGATTTGTTTAAAAAAATTTATTTTTTGCTTTATTTTAATTTTATTATATATTTTTTAAATTTATTTCTAAGATTTTGTTGTTTTAAAAAGAAATGCATACACATAAATTTTTTTAATCTTACTTTATTAACAAAATACTTTTTTCTAAAAGGCCAATAGCATAACGCTAAACCTCCACATTATCAGATCTCTCAAATAGTCTTTCGAAAGGCTATAAAGAGCTTTTAAGTTAGATGCCAGAGTTGAAAGACAGTTGCCATTATTGCCCTGTTAGGAGTATCGGGCTAGACAGCTGAGTCCGCTATACCATCCTGTCATTGTGATATTGATAGGCGAAATAATATACTCAAATTATTATCTATTTAGTTATGGTATGTTGATTTGGTAGAAAGAAGAAATCTAAAGAATATCAATCCAAAAGTTTAATTCGAAGTAATTGACATTTCAATGCAAATTCGTTTCCAAAATTAATTGAGTTGGATAAAGCTTCTCCAATTCCTTACACAGGAATTTTCAGTTTTATGTAATACTTTTTTAAAATAATCTTATGCTTAAATCCATTTCATTTAAATCTTCTTCCATCACACCATGCCACTCATGCTCTCAATCAATGTCCTTCCGCTTCACCTGTTTATGTCGCTGTTATTCAATTTTCCTTATACGTTTTCAAATCACTCAACCACTGGGGCATGCAATTTATCCTTTTCAAATGTAATAAAATGCAACATCCGTCAATTTCGGCGCGTCCCACAAAATATTCTTACCACGTCTGTACAACGGCCAACAACTCGAAGTGAATGGCAAGCCAGTTATGCTGGCATACGAACACTTGCTGAGCGCCAGCGTACACCCTCGTGAAATGTTGTCCACCAGCATCGTCCGTCAACCTAACAACCACATCCACACCCAATCATCGATAGACATAATCAAATTTCGCTGTCATCAAATGCGCGCCCAACCACTCGGCTATTCACCCCCAAACAAATGTACGAGCCAATGCTCGCGATGATATTCTTTTTTTTTTTTTGCCTTTTTGCTCGCCAACCACCTGTCTATCTATTTTGCTATCTACTTGGCTGTCTGCCTGTCAGTCAGTGTCCATTTTTCGACGCAACACAGAAAATTTGACAAATATGACAGTGTATAAAATTAAATTTTTCATTTGGCAAGTTCCAAAACCCATGCTTCACTACAAACACACACGCGCACTCAAACAGCGCTCAGTCCCTATTAGCGGTAAAGGATATTTTCTTTTGACTCCAGTTACTTGATGGTGGATTCCTTGAGTGTGCAGCCTGTGTGCCTCATTTGCGACAACGACGACGACGACGACAATAAAACGTGCCACACATACCAAACGTTTACGAAGTATACTACTCACAGATTCACACTCGCACCACAATCACTTCATAGCAGACTTTTTTCTCGTGCTATGTGTCGTCTGCGTGCCTGTAACTTGAAAGTTGAAGCGTAGTCAGTCGTTCGCCTTGTTGAATATTTATTTGCATTTTCTTCGCTTGTCATTTTGACATTTGTCAAGTTAACGTTGTCGCTCTCGAATGCTTTATAAACAACAATGGCGGTGTACAATGACAGCACCAGCAGCAACAACAACAATATTCTGCTTGCCAGCGTCATAATTGCGGACAAATTCAAAGCAAATTAGCTTTGACGCATTCAACAGCGCTTCCGCTGATTTTTTCGCCCACTGTTGTCTTGTTGTTTTGTTTTCACGTTGCTCGCCCTTCACTTTGTTTGAATTTGATTTGAATGCCAAACGAAGGTACGCGTGCTTTGACTATGAGGTATTACTCTAAGGACTGTGGCAGTCACAAGGGCGTCTAATTTGTCTGATTTTTATTGCTTGCGCAATGAATTTAAATTTTACAAGCGTCATTCGTTGCTGCGAACACAGTGAGGAGTTATAAATAAATTTATTTATTTGCTAGACAATGCGAGATTGTGATGGGAATTTAAGAGTTTTGGGAAATAACTTGTTTATATCATTTCTTATTATATCTTTTTTTTTTGTGTGAAATCTTAGCTGCCTGTAACAAGAGTATTTGTGTTTGATCGCTTTTAAACCGAATTACAAGAGAATTTACAATATAAAAATTGCAACTTAAAGAAATTTAAAACGTTTGATTTTTAACCTGGATTTCTTTTCTTTTGACAACGACCACGGCGAGGGTGTCAAGGGGTTTGAGACTGGTTGATGTCCCCTTGCAAAGATTAGGGCTTCCATCACTGGAAATTAGTAACGGTCGCCCGTGGCTGTTATCAAGGACTCTGCAGAGGTTTGCTATACTCTCTACGGTGAACGCTGGTTTTTGACGAACTTATAGAAAATACAAAACTGCTACTCATATTCAAACCGATGTTCACCTTCATATTCATACGCATATTCATTTTCATATCCATATTCAAATTCATATTTACATCTATCTTTATATACATATTCATACTCATACTCATGTTCACACTCATATTCATATTCATTTCATTTTTTTTTCACGTTCATATTCATATTCACACTCCTATTTATATTCCTATTCATATTCTGATTCATATTCGTATTCATATTTACATTCATAATCATATTCATATTTGTATTCATATTCATATTCATATTATTATATATATGTTTAGTTAAATTCTCCAACAATGACTTGTGTACCGATTTTTAACAACAATATTTACATTTACTAAGTGCTAAGCACCTATGTATGTTGAAAAAATAAGGAAAACAAATATCCAGCAGCCATTGCCAATTAACCCATTTTTTCTGCTTTGCAACATTTGCTGCAGCAATTACCAGCAATCGTCTGTTAAGTGAGCTTATGCACTTACATGGGTTATGTATGTGCGAATCATTATATGTAGTTAAAACTACAATGTAATGGCATTAAGTTCATTAGCAGTCAGCACAGAGTAATAGCCAAGTAATGGAGATTAAATTTATTGCAATAACAAGTAGTAATATGGCTGTACATACCAGAGAGTGTAAAAGTGTACCTAAAACAAGTAAGAGCAGCGCTTTCTTCGGCTATGCCGAAGGCTTCATACCTTTCATGAACATCTGCAAATTTTACTTTGACAGATTACTGCTTTTGAATACATCTGCATACTTCGATAGAGGAGTTACATACTTATATAAAAAATCGCATCTAAACAATCAGAGGTATGGAAGATATACTTTATATGGCACCAATCTAAGTGATTTTCATTGCTATGTGATCGGTATGTAAACCGGTAACACAATTTATTGGATTTAGTTTCGTACATAAAGGAGATATATGGCAGAAACTGGTATCTTAACAATCAGTGCTATAGGAGATAAAGCTTATAAAGCATAGATTTTGACGATTTTCTCAGTAGACTTTGTATTATTATTTATAAAATATCTTACGAAATTTATCGGTTTTAGCTGTTCAAATAAAGGAGTTTTACAGTAAAATCCCATATCTGAACAATCAGATGTATGGAAGATATATGTTGTAGTCATCCGATCCTTGTTATTTCCGCTGTAAGTATTCTGTTAATAATGAGTGAAAATGGTGCGAAATTTCATGTTCCTAGCTGCATAAATGGAGGAGTTATGTTAAAAGACCTCATATCTGAACAATCAGTTGTATGGGGGCTGCAGGTTATAGTGACCCGATCTTTGTTATTTTCGCTGTAACTCTTCTGTTGATAATGAGTGAAAACAGCGCGAAATTTCATGGTCCTAGCTACAGAAATGGATGAATTATAACGAAAAATCTCATATCTGAACAATCAGTTGTATGGGAGCTATAGGTTATAGTTACCCGATCTTTTTTATTTTCACTGTAAGTTTTCTGTTGATAATTATTGAAAACAGTGCGGAATTTCATGTTCCTAGCTATATAAATGGAGGAGTTATAACGCAAAATTTTATATCTGAACAATCAGTTGTATGGGAGCTATAGGTTATAGTGACCCGATCTTTGTAATTTTCACTGTAAGTATTCTGTTGATAATGGGTGCAAGTATTGCAAAATTTCATGTTCGTAGCTGCATAAATGGAGAAGTTATAATGAAAAATCTCATATCTGAACAATCAGTTGTATGGGAGCTATATGTTATAGTGGTCCGATTCTTCCGGTTCCGACAAATGATTAATACATTATAAAAATACACCCACCTACCAAATTTGATCCGGATATCTCGAAAACTGAGAGACTAGATTGCATACAAACAGACGGACAGACGGACAGACGGACATGGCTAAATCAACTCAGCTCGACGTTCTGATCATATAAGTATACATTTTCATGGGTCTATCTCTTTTTGTTCTGGTACTTACAAACATCGGACCAAAGTTATAATACCATTTCATGCTCATGAAAGGTATAAATATCAACAACAACATTAGTTAAGCGCTCAAATGTTGAACTGAACTGCGGAAGGCTGGAATGGGGTTAGAGGGTGAAGTAAGCTCGACAAAAAAAAAAAAAAATATACTAGAATTAAGTAAAAGCTTGAAATCATTAAAATTAATGTTCCAGCGAGTAGTAAGTACGTGAACAATGTTACTGCAAAGGAATTAGCAATAAGGAAGCTGTGTATGAAACAGGAAAATCTACTATGAAACATTTTTTCCACTTTGCTAATGTTGTCTACTACATGAAAGTCAAAGAGTAGACCACAAGCATGTAAGACCAAACAAAAAACATCCCGTGTGTGTAATATTCTTCTTTTTTTAATTAATTTATGTATATTGCCACGTGTAAATGTGTACGTATGTATGCTGGAACTGCTTTAGCCACTGTTGTAGTCTACTGGCTGCAGTTGTAGTTTTTCTCGTGCCTTCCTTACTGCCTCAAATGTTATAAGCTACAAGAAATTATTGCAATTTAGATGCAGGTATTAAAAAATTAAAATAAATGGCATAGAAAAATGGATGCCAAGTGATTTAGGTAAAAGACTCAGAGAACAGGAAAAGTTTAAAAAACGCCTAAGTAAGTCGGCATCAAATATAGTGCATATACATAAATATGTACGTATGCATGCACATAAGTAAATGCGACAAAAAGTTCACTGTCTACATATATGCACCTCTATTTGCGTGCGGTTTTACACAAGAAATTAAATGTACTTTTGCTGTAGCGCGAGCTGACATGAGTAAACTTTAATTTTTTCTTCTTGCTTTTCATTTATTTGCCTTATTTAGTTTGTGTTACAAAGAAGAAAACATTGCACTGCGGCGCAAGAAATTAACTAAACACAGTTTTTGTAATACGTACTAACTAAAGTGGTAAAAATTTGTCCGAAAAATGTGAGCGCAAAAAAGGGTTTGCGCAAACTTTTAAATTTACAGGAGCAATATTTTAATTTGAAAATGAATAATGAAAAAGAAAATGTTTATATGATTAGATTACCTTAATTTAGTGTTTTGTACAAACCTTTGCAAAAGAGTTTGCGCAAACTTTACATCATCCTTGCTATTTTTGATTAAAAACATTTTTGTTTTGTAATCATTACTTTTTGAGCTAGAAGAAGCAGTTTGCGCAAACCTGTGGTAAAAGATTTCAATTGGTCATAGTTTTCTTCAATATATATGTAGCTCATTTCAGCTCCACATTCGGACGGTATAGAGTGACTAGATGTACAAACACCGCTTTTATGAGCACACTTTCAATGGCAGGATAGGCAAACCGGGAATCCACCGTGAAGGAGTTCAGCCTTCATTCCCAAACGTCCGACTAGGACTGCTGCTGATTGAGCGTCCACGCTGTGCCCGAAACATAAGAAACTAGATCGATCATATTGTTGCCGTACCATCCGATAACCCAGCATTAAAATTTAGTGATCAATTTCTTGTAGCAGAAAAGATACGTACACCGTGCGTCTGTGCGACAAAAAGCGATTTCAAGCGGTACTTCGGGGACTACGTTTTCCACTGAACATGCCCGCTATAGAAGTAATTGGATTTCAGCCAACCCCCAAGAACAATTGGTATGTCGAGGCTACGCGCGCTCGGTAGGTAACGTGAGCTATGTGTGATTTATTTATATAGGGAGTTGAACAAAGTAAATGAAACAGCGCATCTCTGGCAGTACTATTGGCACTAGTTTCGCCTACCACTTCCTAAAGTAGTGTAGTAGGTGTAGGGCAGCCATGGCTTTTAGAAAGGGCACATTAGCTTTACTACCAACGAGGAGGACGAGAGAATGGCCAAACAACACCTTCTTTCGGAAATTGTGCCATTTGAAGATGTGCCGATTTCTTTACAATTAATATAACGAGAGAAAAAGGCTTAACTTGTCTTTAGAATAGTTCTGAGCAATGAAAAAATTTATAGAACGAGCGCGAAGAGTTTCTAGCACAATATCAGTGAGTTTCCGGTCCATAGCAGGGTGCGGCTTACTGTCACAGGAGCGAGTTGTTTCAAGGAATTCGAATAGAGCACAATAAGTTATTTTAGTTCGCCAAGAGGACTGCAAAGTTTTTGAACATTGCTACTGGTATCCAGTGGTTAGCTCTGAAAACGGGTCGTAGTTTTTCCGGTAACTGTAAGTCACCGCGAAGGCATGGAGTCCCTAACCATCTTCACTTAACATCCTAACCTTAAGAAGGGAGTGATGGGTATTTATTTTCGGGATTAAAGAGTGAAATAAAAATATGGGTAAGTGTGAAGAGCTCAGAATACCAGCCGACTGAAAAACCGCCGGAAAATTTTACGGAAAGCGAGGATTTATGAAAGGTCTCAAAGCTAGAAAGCATTTCTGTCAGAGCAAACACGGCGGCCTTGTGAAAAATCGCTTAATTATATAGGAAACACTTATCCATCCTGTATTACTTTGACTGCTTATAATAAATTAGAGCAACAGCACCACTTCGTTTAGAATCGAGAATACCTTTCCAAGCTTTCGGTACCAAAACAGTTTTCTTGTTGCACCATGCGACTGCTTTAATTCGTGTTGGAGAAAATGGTTATTTTAGAGTAATAATTACAACGATCAGTGAATAATCCCAAATGATGAAGGCTATAGCACAACCTGATCACGGTAATACTAAGATAGGTGTATTTGAATTTAGATTTCGGAAAATTGTACCAATGGGCAAAGATATCCAAGAATAATTCGCCATCTAGTAGATCTAGTTTAAGATAATTGCACCAATAGGAATATATTTAGCAATAACCTGCGTTCATGAATGTCTTCGAAGAAAGATGTGGAACGGAATTCGGTCGTATACATTATTTATGAAATCACCTAGCAGTGCACAATGGTTCAAAACTGAAATTAATTGTGTTCACAATTCACTGGAGCCCTAATTTTTCATTAAATTTGATTTTTTTAGCCCGATCATAGAATTTTTTGTTTTTTTTTTTATAATAAATAGTTAATAAATGTTACATAACAAAAACGTTGAAAATGAAATGAAATGTAGGGTGCCCCCGGAACGAAAAAAATTAAAAAAAAAAACAATTTAAATGTTTTTTAAAAAAGTTTCACCTACATAAGTTAAAAAAAAATCGGAGTTTCCAGAAAAATGTTGGGTATGCTGTTTCGTAGATTATTAAATTTTAGTACAATAGAGTGCAATTTGCAAGTGGCTAAAAGGTCGCGTTGATTTTTAATAATTTTTTTTTTTCGCTAACATTTCGAGCGCATCTGCATGTTTCCCATTTATCACGTTTGCATTTTATTAAAATTTAATGATCTATAAAACTCCATACCCAATATTTTTATAAACACTAAAAACAAAAAAAATTGTTTTGGTGAACTTTTTTTTCAACATTTCAGATTATTACTAATTTTTTTTTTCATTTTGGGAGAACCCTAGAATTGTTGTCGACTAGTTTTTATAATGTCACATTTATTGGCTGGAACAGGAGAATCGAGTTTCTTCAAAATTTGCTACATTTGCTGCACTTTGCACCAAAAGCATTAATACAAACAAACAAAAATTCAAAAATTGGGTTCACCTAGTCTCTTGCAAATTTTATCAGCTTTCATAATAATAATAATAAAATTGAATGAAAAATGGAGACTCCAGTGAATTGTGAACACAAAATGCCAATCTTGAACCACTGTGCATTGGTTTGACGGCAATAAAAACACTGAAAGAGGTGGGCCCAATAGAGCAGCAATGGTTAAGAGTTCTTCTGGATTTTGTCCAAAATATACATTACAGACCTTCTAAGAAGGCAGAAAAACCAAGCTGTTAATAGCTTCCTCTCGAAGAGTCAGTCTGCAACTGCTTGGACATATTAGGGGGGCCTAAGAACCCTTTTTGCTTACCTGGAAGGGAGCACTGCAAGTTCAGGTACTAACTTGGTAAAATGAGGCTCCCTCCAAAGGAGTGCAAGTTTTGTACACTGACGGAGAAAGTCCTCAAGGTTGTATAGTTGTTATATGGCTACCAACGTACATATTATTGGTATGAACTTATCCAGAAACTGAAACATTTCAGTAACTATTTAAGGGACCGCAGAACAGATCTAGCTTGGTTAATTTCGGTTGCTGCTTGCTCCGCAAAATGTATAGTTCATGATGGATTATCCCTAAAGCCTTTAAAATTCACTGCAGCAAATACTTTCTCTTTATACATTTGTACCTATACATATGCGAATCGTTTTTACACATGCACACGAACTCAAACATTCAACGCCAAATTCTGCTACATGGCTCCTTTACACTGTGTGCATCGCTTTGTGGTCAAAGTGAAAGTGCATTTCAATAGAGGGATCTACACTTGTAAGAGAAAAAAATTGTATGTACGCAAGTACCTTCATCGCTACTGGCATATAAAATTCACACAGCAATGGCGGACAGCGCGAATGCGGCTGGCTTTGCATGCAATCGCGTGTTTACTTAATAAAAGCCGAGTGGAAAAGTGAAAAATTGGATGCAATAGTGTTTATGCACAGGAAATCAACGTTAACATAAACATACACACGTGTGCGCGCGCAAACATACACTTACAAACTCACAGGCACACATGAACTGATTCAGGGAAATTAAGCCCTTTGTTCTTTGGCTGTAAGCATGCTTTTCGGCGCAAAGCCCTTGTGTGCCGTGTACCACTCGTCGTTGATGCTATGCTTGTTGTCAATGCTGGCGCTGCTGTTGTCGGTTTGTGTAACGCTAATGTTTGTATTTTAATTACAAAAGGGTTTAGTTGAATGGAGCATTGGGTAAGAGAATGAAGTCGTTTAGAGAATGACAGGAAAAGGGTGTGGGAGAGGGGCTGGGAGCCAAGCTGGTGGAGTACGAGTGCATTGACGGATCGCTTTAATTGCTAGAGTGAATTATTGAGTGAAATTGAAGATTTTATAGGTAGGATAATTACTTTAAGATATATAATTTCTTATTAATTTTAATACACCCTTGAACTTTTTTATTAAATATTTCCGCAACTAAGCACTTCGTTTCAGCTTCTATAGGAGGTTATATAAGTTAAAGTGAAGGAAAGTATATTTAATACCGATTTGTATATACAGTGACTCAAACAAATGACCACGTGTGGATTTTCTTTAAGTATTCGTAGTGTTTTTCGGGCTAATTTTTTGGTTGTTTTCATATAAAAATGTCGTCTAAGCTTTAAGCAAAACCGGGTAAATTACAGTTTCAAACTTTATATAAAATTTAGGAAAATTCAACAAAATCTCATCAAAATTTTAAAAATTTATTTTGAGTTTTTGGGAAGTTTTTGGATATGCAGTTTTATGGCCCATACAATTTTAGTCGAATGAAGTGAAAGTTTCAAACGGCTAAAAAATCGCGTTGATTTTTGAGATTTTTTTTTTGGCGGCTACTTTTTCGGGTTTTTTAATATAAAAAGCGCAACTTACAAAAACTTGCGTTGATATTTTGTTGCTGACGGTTCCCGCGTTTTATTTCATACTTATATTAAAAAAATTCCAAAAATCCGTCACCAAAAAAATTCCATGGTTGAGTATTGGAACTTAGTATGGAGATATATGAAATCAATCGCATACCAATGAAGAAAAAGGGGAGCTATTGGAAAAGGGCGCGTGGCACCAACCATACAAACCGAATTTTTCACCCTGCATATCTCTCAAGGTATTCATGGTACAGTACTCGAACTTCGTATGGAGATATGTATGTATATGAAATCAAGCCCATACTCATGGAGACAATTGGTGCTATTTGAAAAGGCTATTTGAAAATTGCATTGAAATATTTGCAAATTTGACCAAGCTATGAGCAATGAAGCCACTAAAGTGCCTGCGGATAGTTTTCACTTTTTTCCGATTTCAGTTTCAGATTAAATCCATGTTATAGAAAATGTATCAAAATGTGCTGTTAACGAAGGCAGAGTAGCGTGAAATGTAGCGCAGTGATTGACCCTTGTAGCGCCGCAAGGTCAAGCCAATCGATGATGTGAAAGGGTAAAAATCTACTTTGTGGGTTATACATACAACCGCCTACATATGTGTGCGTGCGCCTATTGAAACAGCAAATCAAGCGTATTAAAAGCGAACGAATGAGATTATCAAAATCAAATAATAGCTACATGAGCAAATTTTTGTTGTAAAATTTTTTGTTTGCCGCATTTTTTGCTTAAAAATTTGTGTACTTGTATGGCAATCCATCCTTTGCACTTGAATATATTTTTTCTTTGGCATGTCTTTTTTTTTTGTTTTTCTTTCCTTAGAATAAATCCCTTTTATTGCTATTGCTTTTGAGCGCACCGTAAAAGGCTCATACGCTTTAATGGAGTTATGAGTGAGTGAGCATAAAAATGGGATATGTGATACGCTGAAAAAGGATAAGACATGGATGCCCGTAAGCAAATGGTGTCGAAAGTTTGTGATGGCATGTGAGATTTATAAAATTTGGAAATTTGTAAAGATACGAGTGCAAAGAAAATGGTATTCGCTCAAGCAAAACGGCTGGATGGCTGAATGCATAGCTGGCAGAAGGGATAAACCTAAATAAAAAAAAATGCTTGCGAAAAATATAAAAGTATATTTGTATAAATAAAAATATTTACCAGCGAAATTAAAGGAATGTCGGGTATATTATTGGAAAATACTTCACATGAAAGCGAAACTATGCGCACATGCTGTATGAGTACTATCCATATAACTGGCTAAGTGCTCGTACATATTCGCTTGAATGAATGTAAAGATCGAACGAAGCAGCTAAGAAAAAGCAGAGTAAAAAAAAAAATCGATATCAAATAAATTTGCACAAAAATTGCGCGCTTGAATGCATTTTCATAATTGAAACGTTTCGTCGTTTCGACGACGTCAACAGCAGCCAGCGACTATTATCGATAGTCCATAGCGAATATTGCAACGTTTTTGTTGCTGTTATTTTATATTTTCGTAAAAGATATGCAGTTGAGACACAGCATATGCGCGTAGGTGAAATCAGAGTAACGCAGGCGTGCGCAAAATCGATGGCAAGTATAGAATTTAAGCTTAAGTTCGCATTTCATATGCTATTGAAGGGCATTCACAGACGTTTGATGGGCGAAAGTAAGGTAAACAAGTGTGCGTGTATGGGTGTGTGTGTGTTCATGTGCGCTGTGAGTAGTGTGCTAGCACATGCATTCACCAAAGACATGCGAAAGAGGCAAAAATAAAAAAGTTGATATGAAAAGGACGCATACCAAAAGACATTCACATTTAGTCAGAAAACCTGAGTAAGTTTGTGTTTATATATATTTTTTTAGGAGTAAAACGCATCCTAAACTCAAACCGCGTCAAAGATGAAACTTTAACGTGTCTTAATCTTCTGAACTCCTGTACCGTTTTTGTAATCGTGCTACAGTAAAATTATGCGCCGCAGATGGTGTGAACAATAGGTTTAAAATCATGACGATTCACCTGCATTAAGTGAAGTTGCAACTACTTGGCTCAACCCAGTATTCGTATATATGAACATAATCCCTGTTGCGTCAGTTAACCGCCACTCATCATCCACTTTGTCATGGTCACAATTGTATGTATTACGAACCTGATTCTCCAAGCCACCTCTTTGTCCAGATATTTCTGGGGCGCCTTTTGTTATCTCCTCTCGGTTGTTTGCTTACATAAGAAATCACATTGAAAATTTCATTCCGAAGCCGCTCCAATATTTGCTTGATGTTGATGAAATTTTTCAGACTAGGAATTTTGTCAACGTCATGTCAAGATCGGTTTCCGCCATTACTCTGCATAGTGAAAAATATATCCGCTGAGCTAGCTAACTATTATACGTGTTGAAGAGGAACGATGAAATGATTAGCTTCTTGAGTGCTTTAAAAATTTGTTCCCAGTACGCGATTTAAAAAGCGCTTTTGTTGTCTAACCGGATTACGGCGCGGTATTCTTATTTTATAGCTCCTATCTTACATACCTTCTAGCGAAAACCGAACGGGCGGTTGTAATAACTCGGTGTCGTTTCCTGTAAAGCGAGGATGACGATTGAGTGTAACTCTGCAGGATATTCCCCAAAGTCTCCACGTCATATATTGACCAATAAGATCCAAGTAAAGTAGTTGGCTTTGCAGGTTTCGCCAGATTAACCGCTTGTCACGTATTTAGAAAACGCAACTTGGGACGCCATTGCAAACAAGGCCTCCCGTTTGCCAATCATATTGGCTGCTGGAATAACTTCTCCCGGTGTTATCACTTCCATTTCATCAAATTTACACGACCTGCAGGCGCTAAGACGGTTTTGCCTTTAGGGCCCGAGTAGTTGCTGTGAATTATATAGCAAATTTTGGTAGCATAGGTTTTCCATTTGAAGACATCACGATCTTGGATGCGGTGTCCCAATTATGTGTGTGTGTGCGTGCCTGTCTGCGTGCGCGTAAACGTTTACCGAGTAGATAAATGTTCACCCTAAATAAATAATTCTTAAAGATATTGAACATTTTTCGCTGTCATGCTCAACTGCTTAAGCAGCATTTACTTCTGCGAACAAAACTTCATTCCCTGCTACGAGCATTTTCTTTTTTCAACTCGCCATTGCTTGCTTGCCTGCATCGACAATTTGTCTATCGAGTAGTTTATTTAGGATGTCGCACAAATTCGCAACATAACCCTTTGAATTCTTATTTTTTATACGCTACTTACTTACTGCCTCCCCACTCTCTACTCGTCTGAGTATTAAATTGATCCTCTTTCCTTTTGCTTTTATGCTTTTCTTCAAAAGCTTGCTTATTTATTTAGCTGCTTGGCTGGTTCGCGCGCGAATTGCTTTATTCGCCATCGCGTGGGCTGTTGTTTTTTGTTGTTGTATGCACACAACTGGAAAAAGAAACGACACTTAAAACGAGTAGAAGCAAAGAAATTTCCCCCCCAAAAAAAAAAAAAAATACACAAAAATCTCTGTCGTGCAAATATAATAAATAAATTCAAAGGAATTCGCGCAATAAGTTTTTGGAAGCGTTTACTCAGCATTTATTGAAGGTGAGCTTATGCTGATATTATGTATTTGC
>NW_023458562.1:32452091-32452334 GCF_013731165.1 Rhagoletis pomonella
GCGGCTTACATGGCGTTATCTATCTGTGGCAAGCAGCATCGCATTTGCTGTTCATATACGCACGTAGGGGAGTATTTGTGTGCGCGCAATTTTTTAGACGAGCGTCTACGTTGTTTATGTTTTAAGCTTTTTTCTGTTTTTTTTTTTGTTTGCATTTATAATTTCGAACCTACGTTGCTTATCTGCCTCTCTGTTGGCTAGTCATTCATTCACTGCTGTTTTTTGCCCTCTTTCCTGATGCGC
>NW_023458562.1:32452434-32456615 GCF_013731165.1 Rhagoletis pomonella
TTTTCTCCTTCCACTTTACCACCTCTATCTACGAATTATTTCATTATCTCAATAAAAAAATAGATTTAAACATACGTGTTTTTTTCACCTTTAGACTTTGCGTAAACTCTTTTAACAGGGTTTTTTTTTTTTTTTTTTTATATATAATTTAACGTTAACTCAATTATTATTATATTTTTCTTCCTTTTTTTTCTTACGCGGAAACCAGTTGTTTCTCTAACATCTTCGACATTTAAACTAACTAGGGATAAATATAAAAGTTTGAGATCACCTAAGCTGTAAGCAGCGTGGCTGTACCTAAGTCTTTATGTACATAATTTTGTATGTATGTTAAACTTGCCGCTTGAGAACAAGTGCTATATATATACATAATATATATATATATATTTCTTTTGCATGGCAACTAATTCCTTATTACACCTGACTTTGGAAAGTTAATAGATTCATACTTTTTATTTTTTTTTTTTTTTTATATATAGCCTGGAGATTATTCCCTTAATTAACTTTAGCTACTCGATTTTTTTTTTCAGAATAGTTCATCAGGAGATGCGCGCTTAGCTGCTAGAAAGCTAGGGTACTCCATGGCCTTTTTGCGAAGTAGTTCTGGCTGGCTATGCAGCTCCAAAGTCAGCGGTGATTTGAAGTTACGGCTATACCATCAGATTACTAATCTGCAACGGGCCGGGTCGGTTGCAAAATCCTTATTTTATCCGTAGGACTCTTCGTCCGGACTTGGTTTTTTTTTTTTTTTTTTTTTTTTTAAAGAAACTAAAACTTGTTTTAACACGCGGTTTTAACTTTTACTTGTTACTTGTTAGTCGACGTCTTATCCGTCTGGCGGTCAGATCCCATCTCTCTTTGCTTTTATTTTTTTCCATCACGAAGACTAGCTTCAATTCTCCCTCTATTTTTCTTCTCCTTTCTATTTTCCTGTTCATACGCAATAAAAGTAATAGATTGATGCGGAACTGCAGTAACTTCACAGGGTTTTTCGAATTGTAGAAATATTCATAAACAAAATTTTTGAAAGAAAAGTATACATGGAAAACAAAAAAAATCTTAAGTACCAATGTGTGCATACCGTATACAACCCAGTACAACACAAACATTGCTGCTTAGTGGCAAGGTTTTAAAAAGGGTTGCAAGCTAGATTTTCCGCTTCTGTATGTCCTTTTTATGGTAGAATTCTCTCCTCCCGGTATCAAAATCTTCCAAGTGGTATATATTGTTCCCTCTCATCCCTATGACTTTACTTTTAACAAACTTGGCTGCGAATTTGTTACAAAATTTCTTGCTCGCGTCACTTTGTACAAAATTTCGCCTGTAAACCTCATCTCCTATATTGAAGGTTGTATCTGAACTGCGCAGGTTATACCTTTTTGCGGAGCACTGAAAAGCTTTCGTAATGTTTTTGGAGATTGTTGCTCTTATAAGTTTCAGTTTGTCGTTCGTCTGCAAAACTTCACTTTCAAAGGAATCTAATTTTCTAAGCAGCGGGTAGTCTTGGGCATTCGTTACCATTTGCTGACCAAAAAGAGAGTAATAAGGACTAAAACCAATTGTTTGGTGGTACGAGCTACGCAAGAATTCGGATATTTCGGGTATATAGAGGTCCCAATTTGTTTGCTCCTTAGAAACATAGGTACGTATTGCTGCTATTATCGAACGATTTACTCTTTCGCTGGCATTCGCCTGGGGACTGTAAATGGCCGTGTACACGTGCTTAATACTTCGTTCCTCAAGGAAGTTATTAAATTGCACACACTTAAATTGCTTCCCATTGTCGCTTAAAATCACTTCCGGTGTTCCAAATACTGTAAATACATGTTCCCGCAGATAATTTATAATCACTGACGAGCCGAGTTTCCTTAGCGGCTTCAATAATGGGAACTTAGTCATGTGGTCGACAACAATTAGCATGCCAATGTTTCCTTCCTTTGACCTCGGATACGGGCCTAACAGGTCAATGTAAAGCTGTTGGAATGGACGTTGTACTTGAAATTTGTTTGACATCGGAGGACGAAGAACAGTATTCGGTGATTTAGTCTTCCGACAAGTTTCGCAACTGGATATAAACCTTTTTACGTCTGCAGTCATTTCTGGCCAATATAAGTTTAGACGTAATCGCTCCAGAGTTTTGGCTATGCCACCGTGACCTTTGTTCAGAGGATTGTGCGCATTTTCAATGGCTTTCGTGGTTAAACATTTAGGTAACCACAATTTCCAGTTATGCCTTTCTGTTTCTGTGTTACCGTCTGGATGCTCCGTGCGTTTGTAAATTTTATTGTCGTCAATTTGCAGATCGGGTAAACGTGCCTGATTTTCCTGAATATACCTACGTAACGTTTGGTAGTCTTCAGACTCAAATCCAGGGGATTCTAAATCAATTATTGGGTGTAACCCCAACTCTGATACTTCGTCGAAGTTCTGCCTGGACAGACAATCCGGAACTACGTTTTGCGTTCCTCGACGGTGGAGAATATTGAATTTATATCCCTGTAATTTCAATGACCATCTTGCCAATCTTCCGCTCAGGTCTGATTGTCTCATTAGCCATTTGAGGCTCGCATGGTCAGTTATTACAGTAAACTCCTGACCCTCTACATATGCGCGGAATTTTTTTATAGCCAAAATTGCAGCCAAGCACTCGAGCTCTGTTACACTGTAATTAGATTGGGTTTTATTCAACTTTTTCGAAAAGTAAGCAATTGGCATTTCTTCGCCTTTGTCATTTGACTGAGCGAGCACCGCACCTACACCTAGTTTGCTGGCATCGCACTGAATTAAGAACGGCTTTTTATAATCAGGGCTTGCCAATACTGGGGCCCCAGCAAGTCTTTGCTTCAGAGCATCAAATGCAGATTGAGCCTCTTCATTCCAATGGAATCCTCGGCCTTTTCTGAGGAGGTTGGTTAATGGTGCAGTTAGGGCCGCGAAATTATCAACAAATCGTCTGTACCACCCAACCATTCCAAGAAACCTCCTTAGCTGTTGCACCGTTGTAGGTGCAGGAAAATTCAGCATTGAAGAAACTTTATCTGTATCAGTACACAAAGTACCATTACCTACGACATACCCAAGGTATTTGACTTCACGAATGCAAAATTTGCTTTTTTTGACGTTGATGGTGAGGCCAGCTTTCCGTAGTTGATACGCTACTTCCGTTAAAACCGACATATGCCTTTCAAAGCTACTTGAAATGATGAGTAAATCATCGAGATATACAAATACCTCATTTCTTAAGCTGGCTGGAATTACGTGGTCCATGAGACGACATAGAGCCTGAGGAGCGTTACAAAGTCCAAAAGGCATAACGCGGTATCTATATAATGGCCTATTCGGAACAGTGAAACACGTAAAATCGCGAAAATTTTCCGCCAAGGGGATTTGCCAAAACGCCCGCCGTAAGTCAAGGGATGAAATAAATTCTGCTTTCGGCAATCGACTCAAGATTCCTTCAATGTGGGGTAAGGGATATGCGTCCTTTATCGTCACACTGTTGACCTTTCTTGCATCGAGGCACAATCTAACTTTAGACGGTTTTCGAACTAGCACAATAGGGCTCGCCCAAGGGCTGTTTGGTGCTTCCTCAATCACTCCTAGTCTCAACATCTCGTCAATTTCATTATTTACTACTTTTTCTATTGCCGGAGATATCGGGAAATATCTTTGTTTGACAGGTTTTACATTGGCTTCTATCTCGATTGAGTGCTCAATAAGGGATGTTTTACCCAGGCCTTCCTTCTCGTACGCAGGGAACAGATTTATTACGTTTTCTAACTTCAATTTTTGTGTTTCACTAAGAACATGAGTATTATTGTTTTCACTTATCTCTTCCGAACTATCGATGTCAATCTGTGCTATCAAATGGGGGGAAATTTTGAATTTACTCCAGAAGTCAATACCTAAGATTAAACTTTGGGATAAACTTGGAACAACGTAAAACTTAACGTCATGGGATTCGGATTTAAATGTCACTGGCAAGGAAATAGTACCGTATACAACTTGTCTATGACCATCCGCGGTGCTGATAAACGTTGCATGCGTGGGAAATTTATTCTGTTTGCAGATATCTTCAGCGAATTTGCCTCCTATGCATGAAACTTGTGCACCACTATCTAGCAGACCAAGATTCTTTTGATTGGCTATGACTACCTCTGCATACGGTCTTAAATCATTTT
>NW_023458562.1:32456715-32470002 GCF_013731165.1 Rhagoletis pomonella
TTTTTTTTTGAATCGCTGAAGACGTTTATTTTTACAACGTTTTTTTATGAATAAACAAAAAAGAAGTATGCCCCTTAGACATAGCACTGAGAATTTATCGAGGCAGTCAGGCCAAGTTTGCGTTGTTTGCCGTGAATATTTTTCGCATGGTCAAGATTTATTACGTACCGCCTGCAATCATTCCTTTCACCGTTCTTGCCTATTATCCTGGCTGAAACAAAACAAATCGTGCCCACAGTGCAAGGCCACTTGTACTTCGAGTCAATTCTCCGATAAAAGTTCTACAGGCATTAAAACCAGATCACAAGCTAGTACACAAAGTGGAGTACCTCAGAGTGCCTCACAACTATCCGTATCTCAAGGTGCTGTGGCTCGTCCCCAGCAACTACAAACTCAAACACAACCACCGCAACTTCGAACGCCGACAGATAGCTCAGATATTCAACCAGGTGCAGGTAGTCCCCCAATAACTTCGGCAAGCGGAAACACAGCTGAAAATGAGCTCAACGAAAGTAGAATTCGAAATATTGTGACCGCAGTTGTATCAGCAAGGCAAGCTGTAGCTTTTGAGGAGCTCGAAAACAGGGTATCACAGCTTATCGAAAGCAAAATTGAAAGTTCTTTAAATACAATCTTAAATAGAATCCATATTAATGAGAACCAGAATAACAATGACTTTAGTAGCCCTAGGCAGAACCTTAACAACGTGGCATGGCCTCGGGACATACCTAGCTTTTCTAGTCAGCTACCTTCAGGTAATCGAAATGAGAATGCCAGGCTTAGTGATATGTCCAGCGTCACAAATGCAGGGAAAATTTCTCAACTCATTTCCAATTGGGGTATCAACTTTGACGGTTCGAAAAAGCTGTCAGTCGAAAATTTCATTTACAGAATCGAATCGCAGGTAATAGATACTCTTGCTGGAAATTTTAATATACTGTGTGATCACGCACAATGCCTCTTTACCAGTGAAGCTAAGGACTGGTATTGGCGTTATCGTAGGTCGGTTCAACGCGTGACTTGGCCAGCACTGTGCGAAGCTTTAAAAACTAATTTCGAAGAACACAGGACTGACACGGATATTAAGGAAGCAATGCGAGGGAGAAAACAGGGTAGCTCTGAAACTTTTGATGAGTACAGAAACGCTGTACTTAAAATAGCGGAAAACCTACACAACCCCATTAGTGAAAACGAGCTGGTTGAAATTTTACAGAGGGGACTACGTCCTCGTATAAGACAGCAACTGTTATATGTACAAATAAATTCAGTTGCTCAATTGCGCAAGCTGTGTTTGAAAGGTGAAACACTCTTTTTGGAAATTTCCAAAACTAGCCCAGCAGCAACAGTTGCCACGAACTCAAGAGGTAATCTTAATAGACGTCAAATTAACGAGCTAGATATTGATTGCGGTATGGAAAAAAGTGAAGAGATACCATCAGCTATAGATATTGAAGAAGTTTCAGCCATTCGCAAACCTGATGTCAAACCTATTTGCTGGAACTGTAGGCAAGAGGGGCATCGCTATGTCGATTGCGTCGCAACGCGTACCATATTTTGTTACGGTTGTGGTTTAGCAGGTATATATAAGCCGAACTGTAAAACTTGCCAGTCGAAAAACTTAATTGCATGCGAAGGCTCGAAAACGAACCTTCGCAAGGAATAAATACAAACCAGCCATTAAAACTTCCAGACACACATAGCTTTTCTGATAACCATAAAACAGAAGAAAACGGAATTACACAAAGTGTATTTAAAATAGTCCCCTACAAAGAACGTCTTAGGCAGTATGACGAAAAACGAAATAACACTCTTGAATGTAAGGAAAAGCAACTAAACCCAAAGAAGCCAAGATCTACGCAACGTATGATCAACTTTTGGGAAAAGGTCAAAACTGACCGCAAACATATTAACGCAATAGTTTGTTCGGTTACCAGTAGACAAAATGATTTAAGACCGTATGCAGAGGTAGTCATAGCCAATCAAAAGCATCTTGGTCTGCTAGATAGTGGTGCACAAGTTTCATGCATAGGAGGCAAATTCGCTGAAGATATCTACAAACGGAATAAATTTCCCACGCATGCAACGTTTATCAGCACCGCGGATGGTCATAGACAAGTTGTATACGGTACTATTTCCTTGCCAGTGACATTTAAATCCGAATCCCATGACGTTAAGTTTTACGTTGTTCCAAGTTTATCCCAAAGTTTAATCTTAGGTATTGACTTCTGGAGTAAATTCAAAATTTCCCCCCATTTGATAGCACAGATTGACATCGATAGTTCGGAAGAGATAAGTGAAAACAATAATACCCATGTTCTTAGTGAAACACAAAAATTGAAGTTAGAAAACGTAATAAATCTGTTCCCTGCGTACGAGAAGGAAGGCCTGGGTAAAACATCCCTTATTGAGCACTCAATCGAGATAGAAGCCAATGTAAAACCTGTCAAACAAAGATATTTCCCGATATCTCCGGCAATAGAAAAAGTAGTACATAATGAAATTGACGAGATGTTGAGACTAGGAGTGATTGAGGAAGCACCAAACAGCCCTTGGGCGAGCCCTATTGTGCTAGTTCGAAAACCGTCTAAAGTTAGATTGTGCCTCGATGCAAGAAAGGTCAACAGTGTGACGATAAAGGACGCATATCCCTTACCCCACATTGAAGGAATCTTGAGTCGATTGCCGAAAGCAGAATTTATTTCATCCCTTGACTTACGGCGGGCGTTTTGGCAAATCCCCTTGGCGGAAAATTCTCGCGATTTTACGTGTTTCACTGTTCCGAATAGGCCATTATATAGATACCGCGTTATGCCTTTTGGACTTTGTAACGCTCCTCAGGATCTATGTCGTCTCATGGACCACGTAATTCCAGCCAGCTTAAGAAATGAGGTATTTGTATATCTCGATGATTTACTCATCATTTCAAGTAGCTTTGAAAGGCATATGTCGGTTTTAACGGAAGTAGCGTATCAACTACGGAAAGCTGGCCTCACCATCAACGTCAAAAAGAGCAAATTTTGCATTCGTGAAGTCAAATACCTTGGGTTTGTCGTAGGTAATGGTACTTTGTGTACTGATACAGATAAAGTTTCTTCAATGCTGAATTTTCCTGCACCTACAACGGTGAAACAGCTAAGGAGGTTTCTTGGAATGGTTGGGTGGTACAGACGATTTGTTGATAATTTCGCGGCCCTAACCGCACCATTAACCAACCTCCTCAGAAAAGGCCGAGGATTCCATTGGAATGAAGAGGCTCAATCTGCATTTGATGCTCTGAAGCAAAGACTTGCTGGGGCCCCAGTATTGGCAAGCCCTGATTATAAAAAGCCGTTCTTAATTCAGTGTGATGCCAGCAAACTAGGTGTAGGTGCGGTGCTCGCTCAGTCAAATGACAAAGGCGAAGAAATGCCAATTGCTTACTTTTCGAAAAAGTTGAATAAAACCCAATCTAATTACAGTGTAACAGAGCTCGAGTGCTTGGCTGCAATTTTGGCTATAAAAAAATTCCGCGCATATGTAGAGGGTCAGGAGTTTACTGTAATAACTGACCATGCGAGCCTCAAATGGCTAATGAGACAATCAGACCTGAGCGGAAGATTGGCAAGATGGTCATTGAAATTACAGGGATATAAATTCAATATTCTCCACCGTCGAGGAACGCAAAACGTAGTTCCGGATTGTCTGTCCAGGCAGAACTTCGACGAAGTATCAGAGTTGGGGTTACACCCAATAATTGATTTAGAATCCCCTGGATTTGAGTCTGAAGACTACCAAACGTTACGTAGGTATATTCAGGAAAATCAGGCACGTTTACCCGATCTGCAAATTGACGACAATAAAATTTACAAACGCACGGAGCATCCAGACGGTAACATAGAAACAGAAAGGCATAACTGGAAATTGTGGTTACCTAAATGTTTAACCACGAAAGCCATTGAAAATGCGCACAATCCTCTGAACAAAGGTCACGGTGGCATAGCCAAAACTCTGGAGCGATTACGTCTAAACTTATATTGGCCAGAAATGACTGCAGACGTAAAAAGGTTTATATCCAGTTGCGAAACTTGTCGGAAGACTAAATCACCGAATACTGTTCTTCGTCCTCCGATGTCAAACAAATTTCAAGTACAACGTCCATTCCAACAGCTTTACATTGACCTGTTAGGCCCGTATCCGAGGTCAAAGGAAGGAAACATTGGCATGCTAATTGCTGTCGACCACATGACTAAGTTCCCATTATTGAAGCCGCTAAGGAAACTCGGCTCGTCAGTGATTATAAATTATCTGCGGGAACATGTATTTACAGTATTTGGAACACCGGAAGTGATTTTAAGCGACAATGGGAAGCAATTTAAGTGTGTGCAATTTAATAACTTCCTTGAGGAACGAAGTATTAAGCACGTGTACACGGCCATTTACAGTCCCCAGGCGAATGCCAGCGAAAGAGTAAATCGTTCGATAATAGCAGCAATACGTACCTATGTTTCTAAGGAGCAAACAAATTGGGACCTCTATATACCCGAAATATCCGAATTCTTGCGTAGCTCGTACCACCAAACAATTGGTTTTAGTCCTTATTACTCTCTTTTTGGTCAGCAAATGGTAACGAATGCCCAAGACTACCCGCTGCTTAGAAAATTAGATTCCTTTGAAAGTGAAGTTTTGCAGACGAATGACAAACTGAAACTTATAAGAGCAACAATCTCCAAAAACATTACGAAAGCTTTTCAGTGCTCCGCAAAAAGGTATAACCTGCGCAGTTCAGATACAACCTTCAATATAGGAGATGAGGTTTACAGGCGAAATTTTGTACAAAGTGACGCGAGCAAGAAATTTTGTAACAAATTCGCAGCCAAGTTTGTTAAAAGTAAAGTCATAGGGATGAGAGGGAACAATATATACCACTTGGAAGATTTTGATACCGGGAGGAGAGAATTCTACCATAAAAAGGACATACAGAAGCGGAAAATCTAGCTTGCAACCCTTTTTAAAACATTGCCACTAAGCAGCAATGTTTGTGTTGTACTGGGTTGTATACGGTATGCACACATTGGTACTTAAGATTTTTTTTTTGTTTTCCATGTATACTTTTCTTTCAAAAATTTTGTTTATGAATATTTCTACAATTCGAAAAACCCTGTGAAGTTACTGCAGTTCCGCATCAATCTATTACTTTTATTGCGTATGAACAGGAAAATAGAAAGGAGAAGAAAAATAGAGGGAGAATTGAAGCTAGTCTTCGTGATGGAAAAAAATAGAAGCAAAAGGAGATGGGATCTGACCGCCAGACGGATAAGACGTCGACTAACAAGTAACAAAAAAAAAAAAAAAAGTTAAAACCGCGTGTTAAAACAAGTTTTAGTTTCTTTAAACAAAAAAAAACCCAAGTCCGGACGAAGAGTCCTACGGATAAAATAAGGATTTTGCAACCGACCCGGCCCGTTGCAGATTAGTAATCTGATGGTATAGCCGTAACTTCAAATCACCGCTGACTTTGGAGCTGCATAGCCAGCCAGAACTACTTCGCAAAAGGCCATGGAGTACCCTAGTTTCTAGCAGCTAAGCGCGCATCTCCTGATGAACTATTCTGGAAAAAAATCGAGTAGCTGAAGTTAATTAAGGGAATAATCTCCAGGCTATATATAAAAAAAAAAAATAGAAAGTATGAATCTATTAACTTTCCAAAGTCAGGTGTAATAAGGAATTAGTTGCCATGCAAAAGAAATATATATATATATATATTATGTATATATATAGCACTTGTTCTCAAGCGGCAAGTTTAACATACCTACAAAATTATGTACATAAAGACTTAGGTACAGCCACGCTGCTTACAGCTTAGGTGATCTCAAACTTTTATATTTATCCCCATTTTAGTTTAAATGTCGAAGATGTTAGAGAAACAACTGGTTTCCGCGTAAGAAAAAAAGGAAGAAAAATTTAATAATAATTGAGTTAACGTTAGATTATATATAAAAAAAAAAAAAAAACGCTGATAAAAGAGTTTACGCAAAGTCTAAAGGTGAAAAAAGACATGTATGTTTAAATCTATTTTTTTATTGAAATAATGAAATAATTCGTAGATAGAGGTGGTAAAGTGGAAGGAGAAAAAAAAAAAAAGAGCAAAAAAAAAAAAAAAATAGTGAAAAAAAAAATAAAAAAAAAAAAGGGGTTTGAAATTTAAAAAAAAAAAAAAAAAAAAGGGGAATAAAATTACATATATATATCTGTATATACATATAGGTTTATATACATATGCCTATATGTAAATACCCATAAATCGTTGCATAAAATTACACAGGATATGGAGTTTCACCGCATCGAGGGAAGCGCTTCACTCAGCCGGTTTTAAAAGTGAGTACGAATTATTAGTTTCCTTTCAAATTTTATAAAAACAAATTTCTATACAAAATATGTTCTTCACTTATATACAATATAGTTGCTTAGATATGCATATGAGCATATAAACATGTGCACATACGTATATTTGTTTTTCTCTAGATCTACGCGACTATAAGTATATAATTAGGTACATATTTACTTTTTTGGCGCCATAAGCTCTTCTTGCATTTGCCGCATAATTCGAGTTTTTCTCTACTCGGTGTATGTACATAGATATAAACCACTCTTCGATAGCCTCTTTCAAGTGAAGTCTGGATTAAAAGGCATTGGCGTATAGAGCGAATAAGAAGGAAAGAGAGAATAACGCTGTTGCATTATCTCTTGCGCTCTTAATTAGAGGGTTATTCAAATTCCCTTCTTTGTGATTTTTGCTAAGTACATATTATACGTACATATATTTTTTTCTCTTCTTTCACTTGCTTCAAACTTTCCACTTATTCGTAAGTTTACCTTTTTGTGAATTTAGAAATAAGGAAAAGAATATTAACCTTTAGTAAGCACTACTATAAGAATTTTTTTATCTTGTCAATAAATTTGTATTAGAATTAAAAATGAAGTTCTAAGTTTTTTTGTTTAACTATGGCCGAAACCAAAAGTAAGTTTGTTGTTGGAAAAATGGGAGCTCCCTACTAATTATAGCAAACACTAATGGGAGCCAATTGGAAAGGTGGCTAATAACTGCAGAGAAGGCATTTGTCTGTTACTTAACGTGACTTAGTTTTTGTTGTAGATAATTTTTGATTGGTCTGTTTGAATAATTTAGATTGTTGTCGGTCCGTTAGTGTGCACAGTATTTTTTTTTTATGGCTTGCTGGTGTAGGATATTCTTTGTGTTGCCCTTATTTCGTAACCCACTCCATTGGCTGAATCTCCGGGCTGGACACAAAGCAAGGTGCACACGGGGGTAACGTAAGAAGAGTCTTGGAGGAGCTTTTAAATTTTCGCACTACACAGCAGGTGACCATAAGAAAATGGCGCCCAACGTGGGGCCCACTAAACGTGAGAGCTCCTAGTGTTTCAATAGAAACCTTGTTTTTTTTGTAAAGTTTTTTTTTTTTGATAAATATTTGCTTGGAATGCCTTGTGTTCGCTTTATGCTGATACAATCGCCCAGTAAATGCATACTTCGTTTCTGCTTGATCCTCTTCTGGATTTATTTAGATCATTTCCTTGTCAAGCTGGAGTGCAGTTGAAAGCTCTGCTGAATGCTGACTTTACTGACCAGTCTGATGATTTTGATCTGATGAATCTTAATTAAATGCACTTTAAGGCAAAACTTAGAATATTTATTTTGTTGGACTTTTCTCTGACGTGTAGACACGGAGCAAAACCTCATTTAAATATTCAAAGTGATAACACATATTATGATTTCCGTGTCATCCTGCGTTTCTATCTTTTTATCTTGCAACAAACGAACCTTTTTGGGAGTAGGCCAAATCAAAACAAAGTAATAAATATATAAATAAAAAGAAACTTAAATTTTTGATACATATGTATGTATATATGCATACATACATATTTCGTATACCGTTTATACCTAGATTTTTGTACTAACTTTTTTTTTGAATCGCTGAAGACGTTTATTTTTACAACGTTTTTTTATGAATAAACAAAAAAGAAGTATGCCCCTTAGACATAGCACTGAGAATTTATCGAGGCAGTCAGGCCAAGTTTGCGTTGTTTGCCGTGAATATTTTTCGCATGGTCAAGATTTATTACGTACCGCCTGCAATCATTCCTTTCACCGTTCTTGCCTATTATCCTGGCTGAAACAAAACAAATCGTGCCCACAGTGCAAGGCCACTTGTACTTCGAGTCAATTCTCCGATAAAAGTTCTACAGGCATTAAAACCAGATCACAAGCTAGTACACAAAGTGGAGTACCTCAGAGTGCCTCACAACTATCCGTATCTCAAGGTGCTGTGGCTCGTCCCCAGCAACTACAAACTCAAACACAACCACCGCAACTTCGAACGCCGACAGATAGCTCAGATATTCAACCAGGTGCAGGTAGTCCCCCAATAACTTCGGCAAGCGGAAACACAGCTGAAAATGAGCTCAACGAAAGTAGAATTCGAAATATTGTGACCGCAGTTGTATCAGCAAGGCAAGCTGTAGCTTTTGAGGAGCTCGAAAACAGGGTATCACAGCTTATCGAAAGCAAAATTGAAAGTTCTTTAAATACAATCTTAAATAGAATCCATATTAATGAGAACCAGAATAACAATGACTTTAGTAGCCCTAGGCAGAACCTTAACAACGTGGCATGGCCTCGGGACATACCTAGCTTTTCTAGTCAGCTACCTTCAGGTAATCGAAATGAGAATGCCAGGCTTAGTGATATGTCCAGCGTCACAAATGCAGGGAAAATTTCTCAACTCATTTCCAATTGGGGTATCAACTTTGACGGTTCGAAAAAGCTGTCAGTCGAAAATTTCATTTACAGAATCGAATCGCAGGTAATAGATACTCTTGCTGGAAATTTTAATATACTGTGTGATCACGCACAATGCCTCTTTACCAGTGAAGCTAAGGACTGGTATTGGCGTTATCGTAGGTCGGTTCAACGCGTGACTTGGCCAGCACTGTGCGAAGCTTTAAAAACTAATTTCGAAGAACACAGGACTGACACGGATATTAAGGAAGCAATGCGAGGGAGAAAACAGGGTAGCTCTGAAACTTTTGATGAGTACAGAAACGCTGTACTTAAAATAGCGGAAAACCTACACAACCCCATTAGTGAAAACGAGCTGGTTGAAATTTTACAGAGGGGACTACGTCCTCGTATAAGACAGCAACTGTTATATGTACAAATAAATTCAGTTGCTCAATTGCGCAAGCTGTGTTTGAAAGGTGAAACACTCTTTTTGGAAATTTCCAAAACTAGCCCAGCAGCAACAGTTGCCACGAACTCAAGAGGTAATCTTAATAGACGTCAAATTAACGAGCTAGATATTGATTGCGGTATGGAAAAAAGTGAAGAGATACCATCAGCTATAGATATTGAAGAAGTTTCAGCCATTCGCAAACCTGATGTCAAACCTATTTGCTGGAACTGTAGGCAAGAGGGGCATCGCTATGTCGATTGCGTCGCAACGCGTACCATATTTTGTTACGGTTGTGGTTTAGCAGGTATATATAAGCCGAACTGTAAAACTTGCCAGTCGAAAAACTTAATTGCATGCGAAGGCTCGAAAACGAACCTTCGCAAGGAATAAATACAAACCAGCCATTAAAACTTCCAGACACACATAGCTTTTCTGATAACCATAAAACAGAAGAAAACGGAATTACACAAAGTGTATTTAAAATAGTCCCCTACAAAGAACGTCTTAGGCAGTATGACGAAAAACGAAATAACACTCTTGAATGTAAGGAAAAGCAACTAAACCCAAAGAAGCCAAGATCTACGCAACGTATGATCAACTTTTGGGAAAAGGTCAAAACTGACCGCAAACATATTAACGCAATAGTTTGTTCGGTTACCAGTAGACAAAATGATTTAAGACCGTATGCAGAGGTAGTCATAGCCAATCAAAAGCATCTTGGTCTGCTAGATAGTGGTGCACAAGTTTCATGCATAGGAGGCAAATTCGCTGAAGATATCTACAAACGGAATAAATTTCCCACGCATGCAACGTTTATCAGCACCGCGGATGGTCATAGACAAGTTGTATACGGTACTATTTCCTTGCCAGTGACATTTAAATCCGAATCCCATGACGTTAAGTTTTACGTTGTTCCAAGTTTATCCCAAAGTTTAATCTTAGGTATTGACTTCTGGAGTAAATTCAAAATTTCCCCCCATTTGATAGCACAGATTGACATCGATAGTTCGGAAGAGATAAGTGAAAACAATAATACCCATGTTCTTAGTGAAACACAAAAATTGAAGTTAGAAAACGTAATAAATCTGTTCCCTGCGTACGAGAAGGAAGGCCTGGGTAAAACATCCCTTATTGAGCACTCAATCGAGATAGAAGCCAATGTAAAACCTGTCAAACAAAGATATTTCCCGATATCTCCGGCAATAGAAAAAGTAGTACATAATGAAATTGACGAGATGTTGAGACTAGGAGTGATTGAGGAAGCACCAAACAGCCCTTGGGCGAGCCCTATTGTGCTAGTTCGAAAACCGTCTAAAGTTAGATTGTGCCTCGATGCAAGAAAGGTCAACAGTGTGACGATAAAGGACGCATATCCCTTACCCCACATTGAAGGAATCTTGAGTCGATTGCCGAAAGCAGAATTTATTTCATCCCTTGACTTACGGCGGGCGTTTTGGCAAATCCCCTTGGCGGAAAATTCTCGCGATTTTACGTGTTTCACTGTTCCGAATAGGCCATTATATAGATACCGCGTTATGCCTTTTGGACTTTGTAACGCTCCTCAGGATCTATGTCGTCTCATGGACCACGTAATTCCAGCCAGCTTAAGAAATGAGGTATTTGTATATCTCGATGATTTACTCATCATTTCAAGTAGCTTTGAAAGGCATATGTCGGTTTTAACGGAAGTAGCGTATCAACTACGGAAAGCTGGCCTCACCATCAACGTCAAAAAGAGCAAATTTTGCATTCGTGAAGTCAAATACCTTGGGTTTGTCGTAGGTAATGGTACTTTGTGTACTGATACAGATAAAGTTTCTTCAATGCTGAATTTTCCTGCACCTACAACGGTGAAACAGCTAAGGAGGTTTCTTGGAATGGTTGGGTGGTACAGACGATTTGTTGATAATTTCGCGGCCCTAACCGCACCATTAACCAACCTCCTCAGAAAAGGCCGAGGATTCCATTGGAATGAAGAGGCTCAATCTGCATTTGATGCTCTGAAGCAAAGACTTGCTGGGGCCCCAGTATTGGCAAGCCCTGATTATAAAAAGCCGTTCTTAATTCAGTGTGATGCCAGCAAACTAGGTGTAGGTGCGGTGCTCGCTCAGTCAAATGACAAAGGCGAAGAAATGCCAATTGCTTACTTTTCGAAAAAGTTGAATAAAACCCAATCTAATTACAGTGTAACAGAGCTCGAGTGCTTGGCTGCAATTTTGGCTATAAAAAAATTCCGCGCATATGTAGAGGGTCAGGAGTTTACTGTAATAACTGACCATGCGAGCCTCAAATGGCTAATGAGACAATCAGACCTGAGCGGAAGATTGGCAAGATGGTCATTGAAATTACAGGGATATAAATTCAATATTCTCCACCGTCGAGGAACGCAAAACGTAGTTCCGGATTGTCTGTCCAGGCAGAACTTCGACGAAGTATCAGAGTTGGGGTTACACCCAATAATTGATTTAGAATCCCCTGGATTTGAGTCTGAAGACTACCAAACGTTACGTAGGTATATTCAGGAAAATCAGGCACGTTTACCCGATCTGCAAATTGACGACAATAAAATTTACAAACGCACGGAGCATCCAGACGGTAACATAGAAACAGAAAGGCATAACTGGAAATTGTGGTTACCTAAATGTTTAACCACGAAAGCCATTGAAAATGCGCACAATCCTCTGAACAAAGGTCACGGTGGCATAGCCAAAACTCTGGAGCGATTACGTCTAAACTTATATTGGCCAGAAATGACTGCAGACGTAAAAAGGTTTATATCCAGTTGCGAAACTTGTCGGAAGACTAAATCACCGAATACTGTTCTTCGTCCTCCGATGTCAAACAAATTTCAAGTACAACGTCCATTCCAACAGCTTTACATTGACCTGTTAGGCCCGTATCCGAGGTCAAAGGAAGGAAACATTGGCATGCTAATTGCTGTCGACCACATGACTAAGTTCCCATTATTGAAGCCGCTAAGGAAACTCGGCTCGTCAGTGATTATAAATTATCTGCGGGAACATGTATTTACAGTATTTGGAACACCGGAAGTGATTTTAAGCGACAATGGGAAGCAATTTAAGTGTGTGCAATTTAATAACTTCCTTGAGGAACGAAGTATTAAGCACGTGTACACGGCCATTTACAGTCCCCAGGCGAATGCCAGCGAAAGAGTAAATCGTTCGATAATAGCAGCAATACGTACCTATGTTTCTAAGGAGCAAACAAATTGGGACCTCTATATACCCGAAATATCCGAATTCTTGCGTAGCTCGTACCACCAAACAATTGGTTTTAGTCCTTATTACTCTCTTTTTGGTCAGCAAATGGTAACGAATGCCCAAGACTACCCGCTGCTTAGAAAATTAGATTCCTTTGAAAGTGAAGTTTTGCAGACGAATGACAAACTGAAACTTATAAGAGCAACAATCTCCAAAAACATTACGAAAGCTTTTCAGTGCTCCGCAAAAAGGTATAACCTGCGCAGTTCAGATACAACCTTCAATATAGGAGATGAGGTTTACAGGCGAAATTTTGTACAAAGTGACGCGAGCAAGAAATTTTGTAACAAATTCGCAGCCAAGTTTGTTAAAAGTAAAGTCATAGGGATGAGAGGGAACAATATATACCACTTGGAAGATTTTGATACCGGGAGGAGAGAATTCTACCATAAAAAGGACATACAGAAGCGGAAAATCTAGCTTGCAACCCTTTTTAAAACATTGCCACTAAGCAGCAATGTTTGTGTTGTACTGGGTTGTATACGGTATGCACACATTGGTACTTAAGATTTTTTTTTTGTTTTCCATGTATACTTTTCTTTCAAAAATTTTGTTTATGAATATTTCTACAATTCGAAAAACCCTGTGAAGTTACTGCAGTTCCGCATCAATCTATTACTTTTATTGCGTATGAACAGGAAAATAGAAAGGAGAAGAAAAATAGAGGGAGAATTGAAGCTAGTCTTCGTGATGGAAAAAAATAGAAGCAAAAGGAGATGGGATCTGACCGCCAGACGGATAAGACGTCGACTAACAAGTAACAAAAAAAAAAAAAA
>NW_023458562.1:32470102-32472252 GCF_013731165.1 Rhagoletis pomonella
AATGGCGCCCAACGTGGGGCCCACTAAACGTGAGAGCTCCTAGTGTTTCAATAGAAACCTTGTTTTTTTTTGTAAAGTTTGTTTTTTTTGATAAATATTTGCTTGGAATGCCTTGTGTTCGCTTTATGCTGATACAATCGCCCAGTAAATGCATACTTCGTTTCTGCTTGATCCTCTTCTGGATTTATTTAGATCATTTCCTTGTCAAGCTGGAGTGCAGTTGGAAGCTCTGCTGAATGCTGACTTTACTGACCAGTCTGATGATTTTGATCTGATGAATCTTAATTAAATGCACTTTAAGGCAAAACTTAGAATATTTATTTTGTTGGACTTTTCTCTGACGTGTAGACACGGAGCAAAACCACATTTAAATATTCAAAGTGATAACACATATTATGATTTCAGTGTCATCCTGCGTTTCTATCTTTTTATCTTGCAACAAACGAACCTTTTTGGGAGTAGGCCAAATCAAAACAAAGTAATAAATATATAAATAAAAAGAAACTTAAATTTTTGATACATATGTATGTATATATGCATACATACATATTTCGTATACCGTTTATACCTAGATTTTTGTACTAACTTTTTTTTTTGAATCGCTGAAGACGTTTATTTTTACAACGTTTTTTTTATGAATAAACAAAAAAGAAGTATGCCCCTTAGACATAGCACTGAGAATTTATCGAGGCAGTCAGGCCAAGTTTGCGTTGTTTGCCGTGAATATTTTTCGCATGGTCAAGATTTATTACGTACCGCCTGCAATCATTCCTTTCACCGTTCTTGCCTATTATCCTGGCTGAAACAAAACAAATCGTGCCCACAGTGCAAGGCCACTTGTACTTCGAGTCAATTCTCCGATAAAAGTTCTACAGGCATTAAAACCAGATCACAAGCTAGTACACAAAGTGGAGTACCTCAGAGTGCCTCACAACTATCCGTATCTCAAGGTGCTGTGGCTCGTCCCCAGCAACTACAAACTCAAACACAACCACCGCAACTTCGAACGCCGACAGATAGCTCAGATATTCAACCAGGTGCAGGTAGTCCCCCAATAACTTCGGCAAGCGGAAACACAGCTGAAAATGAGCTCAACGAAAGTAGAATTCGAAATATTGTGACCGCAGTTGTATCAGCAAGGCAAGCTGTAGCTTTTGAGGAGCTCGAAAACAGGGTATCACAGCTTATCGAAAGCAAAATTGAAAGTTCTTTAAATACAATCTTAAATAGAATCCATATTAATGAGAACCAGAATAACAATGACTTTAGTAGCCCTAGGCAGAACCTTAACAACGTGGCATGGCCACGGGACATACCTAGCTTTTCTAGTCAGCTACCTTCAGGTAATCGAAATGAGAATGCCAGGCTTAGTGATATGTCCAGCGTCACAAATGCAGGGAAAATTTCTCAACTCATTTCCAATTGGGGTATCAACTTTGACGGTTCGAAAAAGCTGTCAGTCGAAAATTTCATTTACAGAATCGAATCGCAGGTAATAGATACTCTTGCTGGAAATTTTAATATACTGTGTGATCACGCACAATGCCTCTTTACCAGTGAAGCTAAGGACTGGTATTGGCGTTATCGTAGGTCGGTTCAACGCGTGACTTGGCCAGCACTGTGCGAAGCTTTAAAAACTAATTTCGAAGAACACAGGACTGACACGGATATTAAGGAAGCAATGCGAGGGAGAAAACAGGGTAGCTCTGAAACTTTTGATGAGTACAGAAACGCTGTACTTAAAATAGCGGAAAACCTACACAACCCCATTAGTGAAAACGAGCTAGTTGAAATTTTACAGAGGGGACTACGTCCTCGTATAAGACAGCAACTGTTATATGTACAAATAAATTCAGTTGCTCAATTGCGCAAGCTGTGTTTGAAAGGTGAAACACTCTTCTTGGAAATTTCCAAAACTAGCCCAGCAGCAACAGTTGCCACGAACTCAAGAGGTAATCTTAATAGACGTCAAATTAACGAGCTAGATATTGATTGCGGTATGGAAAAAAGTGAAGAGATACCATCAGCTATAGATATTGAAGAAGTTTCAGCCATTCGCAAACCTGATGTCAAACCTATTTGCTGGAACTGTAGGCAAGAGGGGCATCGCTATGTCGATTGCGTCGCAACGCGTACCATATTTTGTTACG
>NW_023458562.1:32472352-32492279 GCF_013731165.1 Rhagoletis pomonella
ATTTTTCTGAATGAAAAAATATAACACCCTTATTTTTTTTTGTAAAAATAAAAAAAAATATAAATTTAGAACTGCCTCAAAGCCCATGAAGTTTTCCCTAGTGCAATAAAAAAAATGCTCCAAGACTTTTGTTTGGGTTTTCGAAATTTTTCGGGATTTCTTTTGGTATTGCTCAGGAGTTTGTACGTTTTTTTTTATTGTGGAACTTTTCTAAATCTTTTATGATTTTCCACTTAATTTCGGTATTCTTCGGGGTAAATTTTTCGATATTTTTTTAGAGTGAGAATTTTCGGAATTCTTCTTGATTCAAAAGGAATTTTTGGGTGTCTTTGGAACTTTTCTCGATTTTTCAGAACTGTTATGTGGACTATCGTTATTAGTTTTTTTTTGGATTTTTCGGCATTTTTTGTGATCTGTCATTAATTTTATTAAAGGTCTGAAATTTTAAGGAAACGAAATTTTTTTAATTTTTTTTTTAATGGCTTCTTCTTTTCTACTGAAAGGTGTAGCCGTCTCAGTGCCCACCACGTAAAAATATTTCGGTGAGGGCAATGAAAGGGCAACATTTTTTGTAGAAAAGAAAACGCCATAACTATTTTTGATTCTGGTGAAAATACATATCGTCGATGGGCAAAACCGCCCATCAGCTAACTTCAAAACCGCCTAAATCGCCGTTATGGCAAAAATGCGATTTGGTTACCCTGAACTCCAGACAACGAGATTTATGCATAAAAATCGTAAAATATATATTAAAACAACAGATTTGTAATATAAGAGCTAGCGAAAATACCGCCTATCAAGGCAATACCTTCAAAGAGTAACCGTTTTTTCCCTCTCCTGTAAAATTCGAGTGTCGTAAAACAGACGGTTTCGCAGTTGGTCGATGGGCGGTTTTGCAGAAACTTCGACGATATGAATATATGTATATGTATGCTCGTATCAACTTAAGTGCTCTTTTATGAAATTGTGTACAAAATAGTTTCTGTGAAATGACCGCTGATGGTAATGGGCCAGAGTTCAGCAACAGTATAAGTATTCACCAAATTGAGCAGATTAGCTCAAGCAACGACTCATGAACCAAAAAGACAAGATCACGCGGGCAGGAGACTAGCCCGTTAGAATCGCATTTAGGAAAAAAGTTGAACGATTTTGACATTAGCCGTTTGTTTACATTTCTTCGTTGTTTACAATTTGGTGGTGGCATTTTACTGCAATTTTCTTCATTTTCGCTTGTGACAACGTGTGTACACAAAAGATAAAGAATAATTTAACACAACGCCATTATTTATAGAAAAATTTGCACAATAAAAATGATTATTCATGCGTTCAACAATTTCGCGGTTTTCTCCGTTCTCTTCGTTGTTTACTTCTTACAACAAAGATGGCGTCGAGATTTCGGCAGCTAGAAAATAACTTTTTTCGTTCTTTCCTTCCCGCGTGATCTTGTGTCTTTCGTTCATGGCAACGACTGTTGTCAACAGTAGTAGTGTGACAAAAATGTCACTCATACGCACCGTACAACCCTTTTTTGGAAAGCGGGCATTTAATTGACAGATATTTTCTAAACTTAGAAGAAGAAGAAATAACTATTACTTTTAAATAATTTCTTAAGGATTATAAATTATGTAGTTGGAAATCCTTTTTGTTCAATTTAAATGCTTGACCTTTTAAAAATGATCGGCATTTACTTGCACTTAATATGTCGTTTGCCATCTTCTTCCAATGGAACCTTTCCCCTTTTTCGCTCCTTTGGATACTTGATTAATTAGCTTTTTCCAAGGCTTTTAAACTACCTACAAGTTAACCATGAACAGCAGAATTTAAGACCTGTCGTAGCATCTGATAGCTAAGTTTAGTACAAAAAAAGAAATTATCTAAAAATTTCTAGCAGGCCTTTTTAGACTTAAAAACTAGTATAGTGCAGTGATGCGTTGTATGCTTTCACATCAATTGTAGTTAGCCTGCGTTCTGTCTCTGGGGTAATTATTTTATTATTGCATATGTCATAACTTTTAACTCGGCAGACAATAACAGATGCAAACACAAAGTTTGTATTTCAACTGAGGCAGAGCAAAAAAAAAGATAGACGAAATTAACTTCTATTCCAAACACAAACTGCAATTGACTCCAACTGTAACTAAAACAACTCATTTGCCCACATGACCATGTCACAGCGACAGCATATGCACACAACTTCTACATAGACATGTACATACGCAAACACACTGTATGCAGGAAGTTCTAACTGCCCCTTAGGATGACTAAATCCCAACTCGAATACGCTGCGCTGCTCATGCCGACAGTGACTCGCTAAGTTTTTAGCTCTCCAAGCTCCACCGGCTCCAAAAGCAAAGCAAGTACATATCTACAAACGCTGCGCGCTTGCTCGACAACAAAGATGAGTAGAATGAGTGGTAAATAGAAGAAAAAAAAAACAGATAACAGCAAAGGCAAGGCACCAGACCAACAGAACTATACTACTCGGCTCAGCAGTAAAGTAAACAAAGTAAAAGAGTAAAAGGTAAACTGTGCACATTTTTATTTACATTTGTTTAGTTACTACCTTTTTACTTGCTTACTTTTCGTCAACAATACTCGACGCGCGCATTGGAGTTGTGCGGCTAGAGAAAGGATCTGTAGAGTGGAATTCGTAAATAATGAAATTAGTTTTTGTTTGCCTACGCTTTAGGGATCAGTGGCCTTTTGTTAGTTCTTTTTTTACTTCAGCATACTTTTCGACTTTTTGAGCTATGTTTCATTTGCCGTTTCTTCTTTAAAATTTATTCCCTAAGGTTTCTTTTGCGAATTTGTCCATTGTTGGCTTAGCTCTTTGCCGTCATTTAGCTTTCGAGACGATTGCCGGGATGATGATGATGTGTGTGCACGCTTTAAGGCGCCTTCAAATTAGTGTTGCTTTGCTAACCTTTGTTGGGCTTAGTGTTTGGCTTTTTGTTGATGTTTGATATACTCAGTAATTTGACAAATTTCGTTTTTAGGATTTTTGTTTTTTTGTTTGGCCAAGAATTAGCTGAAAGGGTTTAGTGCTTCGCCATTTGACTGCGATAAATATTTGAAATTTGATATCCAAAGTTGGAAAAAGGATGCAGCTTGCCACAGCCTGTGAATACTATTAGAAGTATTTGAAAATATGTATTTTTTCTATTTTAAATATTTTTTTAAAAGCTTACAGATTAGAATCGCCACTGTAAATGAATATTCTTTCTTTGCTTTGGTGGTGTGACAAAACTTATAACGAGAAAATAATTGCTTATTTAAAAGAAGTCACGCTGTTTCGTGTATAAACAAAAAGCTTAAGCATGCGAGACATTAGAATACCAAGTTGATTTCGATTTCGAGCTTAGACAGCCTTTTCGATATCGAAAATCACGAAATTTTTGTTTGTTAAGCACCGAGCTTTCACACAAATTGAAGCTCGATTGGGGTCTTCTAGGAGAAGGTTGTGCAGTTTCTTGCAGTGCAGGACGCATTATGTTCTCCTGAAATTCATAAAGATTATAGATACTTTTGTGGCGATAGTTGTCCAGACAAAAACTTTTGTTACGGAAAGGAAAGAACATCAATAACGCTCTGAACAAAGGGCCAGGCTAAACTCAAGTATCTCGGGCGGAGCTGCAGTGACAATTGTAGGTTTGCGAATACCTAACTCACCACTTGGATGAAAACAAAAAATTTCTTGTGTGTTTAGTGTCATTTCATTTCATGACTATGTAGTGAAATAATAACTTTTAATTCTTCTACAACGCCGTGCCCCCTTTGCAAGTTCCTGTAATTATTTCATCGTTCCGATGAGAACAATGCCCGTTAACAATTTATGCACCGCACTCTAAAATGCCTCACAAATTGTTAGTCGGCTTTTGTTTACATTGACAACAGAAGTATTTACGCTTTAAATATTCCATCTAGACTCCTGGACTCACCACCGTGTCAAACAGCAGAACCATTCTCAGCTCTCCCACAACAGCAAGGAATTGTGATACTTAGCAAGTCAACAAAAATCATGTACAGCCATTGTCGTTACAAAACCAGCATTCGCACTATTACTCCACCTAAGGTTGCAGGCGTTGAAGCAACAGAAAACCGACCAATCATCACCAACCGCTGCCAACAGCAAATGCAGAGTAGTTGGCGTCTGTGCCAGCAACCGCGAATCGATTTAATGTCGCGACGCCCAACTGAAACTGACCTAACCAAGCGGACGAGCGAAATGTGATTGTGATCAGCACTAACCAATGTTCTAACAACCGACAACGGCAATGCGGTAGCCGTTACCACAGTCGCCGTCGACACCACTGATTATCAGCAACATACATGCATAAATGAAGCGCGCGATTGTTATTATTGTTGTTGTTATGGCGCACAGGCTGTTGAAGTATGAAGATAAACAATTATGAAGTAGGCAGTGAGCATGTTGCGGATGGCTGATAAAACCAACAACCACAGCTGCCTGCATGTCGAATCTGCGTACGAGAGCTACCGTGTCACTCATGCGCCACGTTGGACAAATTAACCATGTATGTATATGTATTTGTCAGAGTATATTATTTGAGTTGATTGTGCTTATTTATTAAAAATGGTCGGAATTCTTCTTCATTTCTACTGAAAACTATGTACACATCAAATGTAGATGCGAGACGACTCTCGAAAGCTCAGTACGCGTACGCTAAAGGCAGATCAGTCGATAGAGCTCTCCACAATGTTCACTCAGCTCAGTTGCTCTTGATGACCTTCCTCAAAAGCATTTCCTGCTTAGCTGTCCTGTTTTTGCTAGGCTAACGTTTAAACAGCTCGTCTCGTATGTTCTCAACAGAAACTCTCTGCAATGGCCATCAGCTGCTTGCGCAACTCCATTTTGAGCCACTTTATATAAAGTCACCAAGTTAGCGCAACCAAAACGATCTATTGTAACAAACACCTATTCGACTACAGGTTTTATTTGATCCACGTATTGCTAAGAAACATTCGTAGGCTAAATGCCATTTAGGTCATGTGTTTCTGGGTATGCTTATTCTAGGAAGCTAAGTCTGGTCTTAGTAAGGGCTTCACAGTGGCACATGATGTGCTCTGCTGTTTCCTGTTCCCATATGAGGTATACCCGAATCTTGGAGGCATTAAGTATTAAAAGCTTAAATCAGTGTCACACCAGCTTTTAAGTGACCTGCTGCGATTTAAGAACGAGGAGAGTCGCTCTGCTGTCCGAGTATATGTATATGTATTTGTTGGTTACCCCACTTTCTACATACTGCCTCAGACATAGTTCAGAAGCGTGCACCTCGGCCTGAAAGGCAGAGCTACCGTTCTCCACGCTAGTGAAAAGAAGCCGTTCGGGTTGTACGCCGTAAACTCTTGCTCCGACGCCGTTATCAGTCTTGGATCCGTCAGTATACCAGATCTGGCTGTCCTTCCGGAGTTTAAGTTGTTTGGCGTTTTGAAATTTTATGTAAAGTTAAAGCTTGTAAGGCATAGGTCCACAAAGCTAGGGCATAGTCCGTCTCCTTGTTATATAACCTTTACGGTGGAACGGTGTATAAGCTTTTTGTCTTTTACATTGTCTCCTGAGATGAGCCTTTCTGTAAATAGTATTGTGTCTTTCTTGGTTAAAATGTGTAGGGGCGGCAGGTAGAGAATCATTTATAGAGCTCCGCATCAAGGATAGCTCCTAGATAACTCTGACCTCTTTGAAGAAGTAGATCTTCTCTCCTTGATGCAATTGTTATAGTAATTTTTCCCTTTCTAGTCTTATTGAGGCTATGCTGTAGGAGGTTAGGGATCATTTCTTCTAACCCATCTCTGATAAGAATGATAATGTCATCCGCATAACCCCGAATTGTAGCAATTTTTATTAAGAAGCCAGAGTATTTTGTTCGTCTACTACTATGGCCATAGCAGAGGAGAGATAACTCCCTCTTACTGGCAACTTTTCGTAGCTAAAATCTGTGTCTCTTCTGTTCTTCATCAACTGCTTAACGCCGCACGCAACTGTCTATTAGAGAGCGGTCCGTGTTATTCAAAGCGCCACCCACGCTCCAGAAACATCCCACTGCCACTTTTTTGTCCCCCAAAGACTTCTCTAGTTTCATCATTAGACTCTAAAGAGTATGTGTAGTAGATATTCTGGTAAGGAAACTATCCATGATATACCTGCCTGCGATTCTCTTCATTGTTTTTAGTAGAAAGGATGTAAGTCTAATGGGTTGGTATGACTTTGGTTGGTCTGCTGGGTTTTCTCCGAGCTTAGGAAAGCAGCGGACCGTCAATTACCGCCATTGTAGTGGAAGGGACCCCCAAGAAAAACATGCTCTGAAAACCGGTATCGTTACCTTAATATAGAGTGGCACTATCTAACATTTTTGTTTCTTTACGAGGTAGTTATAAAAGATTTTAAAAACCAAGGTTTTTCAGTTGCGAGATTTTTTATTACGCGGTTAAAAAAAAAGAAAAACAGAGCAACAATTTTTTGTTGTTGTAGTAATTGATTATAAATTAAATTTTATTGAGCGCTCTACCGATATTAAGGCAACGATGTGTGTGTTAGTAAAGATGCATGTTTTTAATTTAGTGTACATATAAATCAGTAGTTAACTTTCCTAATTCAGTAACCGAAGGAAGCGCAACCAAGTTTACTGCCATGAATTTTAATTAAAATAATTTTAATAGAAATTTATTTCCACACCCAAAGCGAAAGCAAAGGTTGCACAAACGATAGTAGAAGTATATGTATAAGCTCAAAGGACACAAACTACCATAATATGCAGCCATTCAAGTTAAATAACCGAAAAGATTTACAATATCTGCTGTAGCTATAGTCAACGAATGATGTGTAAGCAAGTGATATAAATGGAGTTCACTATAAAACCATTGGAGTAAACGAATTTTAATAGTTAATGTACTTTTAATGAACTCCGTGCTTTAGCTGCCGCTGTTGCACAAAACCAGAAACCAATTTTGACATTTACTGCACGCAAAATTTTACTAAATACCGAAAATTTGATTACAGAGCAGAAAAAGGAGAAAGAACTGTAGGGGCAGAAAACTTTCATTGAGTGATAGTGAAAAGAAGGCGAATGCGAAAATGCTCCAAAAACGCATTACGCATATCCATGAACGGTACGGATACATACAAACAATCACTACATACATAGCTTGCACGGAGTACCACGAAATAGTTCATTGTTTAGCAATCAATTTTACTCAGAACCAAACAAAAGAAGTGATGGGCGAATAAAAAGCTAACGGCTGAGAGGATGTGCAACAGAACAAAAGCGCTGGAGATGGCTGAGTATGGGTAGAGTGACAATAAAAGCAATGAAGTGGGAATGGGAGTAAAGCTAGCATATTGTGAGTGCTAAAGCAGACGCTGTGCTGCCAGTTGCACGGAGACAATATGCGCTGCTTAAGCTGAAACCGAAAAGTGCGCACTGTGGATAGCGATAGCTGGTTGGCTGGCTGGCTTTCTAGGTGGCTGCATGCGAAAATGCGAGTGAATGCATTTATACATACGTACTAAGCGAAGCAGTCGCATTTACGGCGTATAACAGCAGCAGCAAACACTTGCTAGTGACAACAGCAACAAATAACAATGAAAATTGCCACAAATAAACTGCAGTGCAGCCAACAACCAAATTGACTGTGTATGTATGTATGTATGTACGATGTATGTGTGTGCACTTTGTGTGAATATCGCTTGCCTTTTGTGTGCGCTTACATGTAAATCAGTGCGAAGTATGGCATTCTATGCACAAATACACACATCCATACATACATACATACAATCTATCGCTATGTAGAGGGCGTTGCGGTTGCCTTGTTGCAAGCCAAAACCAAATCGAAATTTAATGACAACACATTTGTCATTGTCAATGTCAAAGTGTCAGGCAATGACACAGCAACCATGGCATTCTCTTGCAAGCTAACGTCATGGCAATCGAGGTGGGCGTGCTTGCAGCCGCATAAGTTCAGGGAAAGGAGTGCAAAGGGGCAGATGGAGAGGTATGTTGGTATGAGCTACATATACTTGGGGCTGCATCAAGCTGCAATGTTGGGCTAGTAGGATGCGGCAGGTAGGTTTAATATTTATGTATTATCAGTTTCCTTAGCAGCAGTGCATAGGCTTCTTGTTTGCATAGCGGAAGTGCCTTTTGATTGGGTGTTCTAATATTTTTCGTTTAAACGGCAGATTTTTTTGGGCGTTGGAGTTACCAACTTTCTTAAAAAGAAAATAATTAAATACATATCAAATTTACATTAAGCTTTAAAAGGCGCATAAAAATCCTCCAAAAATTGTTGGGATGGTGTTGCCACCTAGTTCAAAATTAAATAGTAAATAAATTTAATTAGTAAGTAGTAATTTTAGAACTAAGAGAATATACAAAATTTATTTCAAATGTAAGATGAGCGAATAAATTTTAACGCATAAATATTGAATCAGAGTTGCCACCTAGTTACATTTTAATATGTTTTATATATAAGCTAAATTAACTTTTGAAAAATCCAACGGGTAAGAATTAAATGATTTCTATGAAATTCTTATACAAAAAATATGGGTGATTTTGTTGCCACCTAGTTATAGAAATTTATTACGTGGGTATGTTAGCTCACCCAAGTCGCTTAAAAAAGGAAAATATGTGAATAAGAACAGAGAACAGAGTAATTTTGTAACGGTTGTAAACAGTAATAATGATTTCTCGGAAAACTACACAAAAGTACGTCTAAAGGTGGTGCCAACTTATTAAAAAATTGATCCCTCCTCTTAGGTTACAGTAGGTTCGGATCGTTTCCAGACAGGTACGTACTTGCACGTTATAGAGGTTCTTCTTTGTCTACTCTCTCGATAAATCGCTGTTAGCCTAACACGGATTATATGAATCACGGAGAGTTCTTCAGAATTGGTCACCTGCGTGTAAAGATACTTAAACTTCAGCCACGCAAATGTTGGAAAGCCAAGTAAAAATTGTTGAGGTGATTCTTCCTCCTCATCTTCCAGCCATGCGCGGCTATAAGTACCATATATGATTTTTAGTCTTACCGACCAACATTGAAAGCTGTGGCTTTGCAAGCATAAGTAACTATTCTGACCGCACCGATCTATGCTGGGCCAGAGGTCCTTACAACTACACACGTCCTTGTTTTAACACAGCGATCACTGAGCTGAAGTGAGACCTTGCTCTAAAGCATACATGGTATTAGGAAGTCCATCCATAATCACAAGTTCTACATAGTCTACATAGATATAGATGTAAATGCAAGTTCATTCAGTGATAAAATCCCTTTTCGAACAGCGACCGCATGGCCAATAGTTTCTTGTGAAGCTGTCACTTTTTCCATAAAATTTGTGCATTTACTTTATTATATTTTTTTTTTAAATAAGGAGAAAGCATTTCAGAAATTCAGTATTTTGTGTGCCGTCATTAGCTATCGTAAAAAAGGCATTCTGTCAAACGAATGGTTACTTACATTGAATTTGTAACTTTTACAGTAAACTTTAGCCACTTCTCCGCTGTACCTTGCCAAGCAAACGCTCTGCAAGCATTCCTCCAAATTATAACTTCACCTTCGCGCAGCTGCTCTCTATCTAAGTAGTTAGTTAGTACACATTTGCAAAGCAAATATTTCTGCCCAAAATTTAAGTGACAAATTATGAGATAAAATAAACTTTAAGTACTTCGCGAACTGTAGTAAAATACAATAAACTTTGTGAACAAATTTCCTAGTTACTTTACTGAGTTTGTAGATAATTGAGGCGAAAAGCAGAAACAGCGAACTGATACAAGGAGAAAAATTATAAGAAGGATGAACTTGACATCAGGAGAAAATACTTGTGCTGCTACGACAGAGGAGTATATAGAATGCGGAAAATGTCTTATATAAAAAAATGGATTTAAAAGGATTACAAGTATTAAAAAAAGAGATATGAAAAGAAGGTGGAGGTTTTTTTTCTATTTTTAACCGAATTCAGAAAAACTAGAAAATTATCATTTCGTCGGAATTTTGGTTTGTTTTTTATGTATGTTACCGCATAAATTTGGACCACGTTAACTGATTTCTATAATTCTTTTTTTTAAAGGAAAGGTGTTACCTCACAGCTGGTTCCATAAAAATTTGTTTCAAATCCGATCATCGGAGCATGAAGAAGTTAACGGCCTCAAGCTCAAAAAACATTTTTTTTTTAATATAATTGTTATAAGTAACAAAAACAAATAAACGATAATCTTAAAATTTTATATGAGATTTGAAGTCGGTTTGGGTTTCGGGTTAAAAATTACTGGTATTAAATAATGCTATGCATTAAAAAACATGAAAAAATATAATTACATTCAAAAATCTTCGTAAAAGTGTTGACACCTGGGCAAAAATGAATAATATGTTGAATAGAATTATAATTACAAGTGAATTATTTTAACGCAAAAGTGGTTTTAACCGTAGCTGCCACTCAGTTACAACTTAATTAACATAAACAAAATGAAATTTAAAATATTTAGTTGGTGGTTTAAAATTAGTTTTTTAACTTTAGTAAAAACATTCCCTTAAAGAGTGTTGCGACCTGTTTGCAAAATATTTAGTGAGTAGGAAAATTCAAGGAAATTTTGTAAAATTAACTTTATCAGAGTTGCCACCTAAATAATAATTATTTGAGTATGCATATTAAATAAAGTTTTGAAACGAGTTAAATATTATGTGTTTTAAGAAAGCTTTAATTTAAAATATATTTAGTAGTGTTGCCACCTTGTCGCAAAACTTTACTGAGGTTTAGGCCTGATGAAAGTTTATTTAATTCATTACAATTTAATTTAATGTCCACGCTTATCAAAATTTTAATGCGAATATGCGTATCTTTAGATATTTTTAAGTAACTTTTAACCATTAACATAATTAATAGTGTTACCAGCTAGTAAGAAAACTTTGCTGAGAACGGGACTTACAGGGCAATTCTGGCTAAGTCTTCCGTTAGACCAATGAAACACAAATGGCAATATAGTTCGAAAGACTTCTGTTATCCCAGCACGAAGTCTTTAAAAAAGTTCTCTCATTCACCACTCGTGGTGAGAAGCTATTTTGATAGAAAGCATTTGTATAAGTATCATTTAGCTCGCGTCCCTCCAATAGTCGCAAAAGCCAATTGGTGAAAGCACACTTGAGATATGCAAGTTGGAGTTCTCAGGCAGCGAATTTTTATCCTTTTTTTATATTACATGCAACTCCTTTTAAATTTAGATCTTTTAATTTTTGGATTTTAGTGTTTGAAAAGAAAAAAAGATATACATACATTTATTTTTTTATTGCATTTAGTTTTTGAAACCTATATTATGTATTTTTCCATTTACTAATTTAATTGTTTTTCTTAAATTAGTTTTCTCTTAGTTTTTAGATGATATTCTTAAAACAAAAATTGATTTCATTTAATTTTTGGTAACTTATTTAAGTTATTTATTTTTTATAGTTCAACTTTCTTTTACCTTTTTGATTATATTTTTTAATTTAATTTGCTCTTCTTTTGTTAATTTCAGTTGCTTTAAACTTTTGGATGTTCTTATTTCAAAACGAAAAATATAATTTGATATTTCATTTAATTTTTAGGATCTTATTTTATTTTATGTTTTTGATTTAATTTTTATTTTTTTAATTTAATTTTTTTTTAATTTTTTAGATTCTGTTTAAAAAATAAAAATAAATATATTTTTTTAATTTTTAACTAACAATTTATTTTTATTTTTTATTACTTATTTTTTTCTTTTTCTTATTTAATTTTTAGATTTTGTTGTTTTAAAACGATTTTTTTTAATTAAATTTTCAAAAGCATTCGGATTATCATTGCTTTATTTTCATTTTGCTAATTTTTAAAATTAATTTTTTTTCTATTTATTATTTTTTTTTTTTTGTTCTTAATTGTTAAAAGATTATTGCCAGGAGTAATTTTTATGCAAAAAACAAAATTGGTTTCTCATATACAAATTTAAGATTAATCGTTAATTTCCGTTAACGTGGTCCAAAGGAAGTCCAAAATAAAAATAAAAAATATTCCGACGAATTGCTAACCTTCTCCTTTTTGTGAAGTCGGTTAAAAAGCGAACAGCATGACGCTAAGACCAGATCTTTCAATTGGTCTTTCGGAAGGCAGTGAATAGCTTTCAAAATATGTAGTTGCCTGAATTGACAAATGTCTTACGAATGACTTTTGTCTAGTTACATTTGAATTAAGTATTACAAACTAAGTAAATTTTGAAATGGATGTAAATGGTCTCTAAATTTTTAAATATTGTATAAACATACAATACATATATTTTTTTCACAAAAATTCCAAATGGTCCAAATGTATTCACATGTGAAGTAATTTTTTAAGAAGCGATTTAAACCCAGCTTTCGGGACATTCGCTTAACTGATTAGCTCAGATGGATGCACAGATGCTTCGGGAGGCAACAAAAGTTAGGAAGGATGAAAGTCGCACCAGTTTTTTTTTATTCAATATTTTATATACGTACGTTTTTATTGCAAATGGCCCACTAAGATATTAAAAAAAGCAGTATATTTTTTTTTGACACTCTAGAGACCAGAAGCAACAAGCAAATACACGTAAATGTTTTCTTGTTTTTTAATACTACTACCTGTGCTGCCTATGTATGTATGATATATCTAGGCTTTAATTGCTGCCGTGTTATTTTTAATTTAAATCTTCTTTATTTTTTAGTTTTTGCTTTTACTTTCATTTTCATTTAAATTTTAATTTTTACCATCCTTTCTTCCTGTTTTTACCATCCACAGCACGCACAAAGAGCAGGCAAGCGTGTCTTGTGTTCTTAGGTATATAAAAAGTTCAGCTCAGTGAAAAGACTTTATCAATTGTTGTAAATTCTGTAGGTGTAGTTATTTTGGCTTCAATATTTTTTTTTTACTAGGTTGGGCGAAGTTTATCAGCGCTGTGAACAAAAAAATAGTAGCAGTAAAAAAAATACAAAACAAATAAAAAAGTGCGAAGCCATAAGAAAAAAACGAGAGAAAATCTAGAAAAGAAAATTAAAAAAAAAACTAAAAATAGTTGCGCGAATTTTTCCGCTGCTGTAAAGCTCCTGTACAAATTTTCTTTCTTTACTTGTTTCTTTCTCATTTGCTAACGCTCCTTGTTAACAATTTTTTTGTACATTTTTTTCACGTCTTGTTTTTTTTTAGAATTTTCTTAAAGCACTTGCTACCTGCTGCCGTGGCAAATATGACGTAAATAATGAAAATCTGATTTCCAGCTTAACTTCCACCGCCGGTTGGCTGTGCAAACTACACGGTTTCATGCACTTGTGCACCTTTTTCACTACTTACCGGCTTTTCATCTTTTCGTCCCTTTTTTCTTTGCCTTGTTTCCCAAATAAACCAGTCATTTTTTCTCGCAAGTTTCTGACTCGCTCATATGCGTGGAAGTCACTCCTCTCCCATTTTGTACCTTCCTTTTCACGTACTCTGTTTAACTTCAATTGCATGTCGCGACTTTTACGCCAGTTGATTTTGCTTGTAGGTACTGTATGGTGTTAAGCAGAGCGAGTAGTTTTTGCTTGGTTCATTTTTATTGATTATTTTTTTTTGTTTGCAACTTTTAGTGACTAGATTATACTAAACTTTTACAAATGAATGCACAAGGAAGATGATGTACTTTCTGAAGGAAAGCGAAAAATCTGTAGCTTAGGAAAATCTGCGAGTTCAAGAGATTCAAAATAACGTTTTTAGATCCTTATCTGTCTTTTTAGGTCCAAAAGCGCACATAGCCAGTGCCGTGTAAAATATGTTTTTCCTTTTTGCATTTGCTTATCGTCTGCTAATACCAAGTGCTCGAAGCGTCGAACAGCGGTGCATGCGCCTTTGCTTTTCGTAGGTAAATTGGAGCTCCAGGCTGCCTCTTTAGGCACAAACCACCATAGCTAAGTAACTAGCAAGGCGGAATGGTGATGCTGCTCAATAAGACAACCAGACTATGTACCCAACCAGTCATTAAGAACTTTGTTTACAGGGTCAGGATTCATACACTGAAATACAGTGTTTTATTTGGAGGGTGCGACCCTCATACAGCCCTGGGTTGGCTGAGTTTTACCTAGGCCTCCAACACGATCGTGACGTCTTCCACCGCAACGGTAGATACGTCCTTGCCACTGAGCTGCTAAGATCGGTAAATCTACGGCCGTCCAAAGCATAATATTTTTCACAGTATAACCAAATGTCTGCGTCTATAATCCTGGTAGCAGGTTAAGGTTGATTTTCGCATCGTTGTTGACCGGTAGAGTTTCGATAGCAGATGTGTCTGTTCTATCGGTTCTTCCGATGTTTCGAAGTTGACTGCTGGATGTTCGTTCGGTATAGATTGGTCACCGAAAGACTTGTCTGCTGGTGGAGCTCGTGATATGGCTGGAGATTGTTCTGCCGGTTTGTTGGTTCAAATGGTTTGTCATTATGGTGACAAGTAATTAGTAAAGTTTAGCTATTTCGAAATCACAAATATGCAGAGAAAGGCGTCTGTACTCCAAAATATTCTGTCTGGATAGCTGATCAAGTGTCGCACTCGCAAAGAAAGCGAAGTTTGTTTTTGATGATGCAATCCTTATTGAAAATTAACGAGCAACGCTCTACTTGAAATAATGGGTCGAACCGTAGCCGTGCATCTGGTGCACAAACCATGGCCTTAATGCTTTATGGGCTTGGCTGTTAGAGTGTTATTGAGACCCACGTTGCTCTTCTTCTTACTGTACCGCCTTCCTTTAAGTTTGCCGTCCAAAACAGCTTCAGAATATTTCGGTCTGTTTGAGGGATCTGCTTCTGCATTCATAGCAAGCAAAAAATTTTGTGAACCAGTAATATTTTTTTCAATAACCACTCCTCTTTCCTTGGTATTGCTTATTATTTAGTTTTGGTACCCAATTCGTCATCAATTACTCTGCTTCTTAACAGAGGTATGACCCATGGCAGAAGGCACCAATCTCGCCCTTATTTTGTAAACACCTCATGGACAATAAAGAATCTGAAGTGGTATTAATAATGGATCCCTAAATATCTATGAAAGACGCCCAAGCTAACGGATTGTAGTACAACGATATCTCAATCGTGCGAACTACTTTATGTAAGGCCGTCTCCGTTGACTGCCCGTTCCCAGCAAAAATCGTTGGAGCACGTAGTCTATTTGTAGTAAATTGGAGTACTTACAAAATTGTTCCTCTATCATGCTGTAGCGGACCAACTCGTGTCTCTGCGCCAGCTTATTGTTTGTTATCCGATCACTGCTCGTGTTTTAACGAAACGTGATTGAAGTTGAGCATTTGAAAGCACATTTGCATGTCTGGCTTTTGTCTTGGTTTTTATTAATTTTGAAAAAGCATTTGAGAAGTGAAGAACAAAAGCGTGTAAAACGAAAAAATATAACAGCAATGCCATTCTAAATATGTTGGAGTAGGTTTGTGCTACTCTGATGAAATGCAGGGATGGAGTATAAGGTCCTGCCCTAGGACATCGCAATGTTAATTGGACCATATTTTTTATATGAATTGTGGTTAATTTTGGAGTACTCCTTAGTCCTTAGGGAGTACTCTTTACACGCATGCATGGAGTAGTCGCGATTTTTGCAAGGTTATGGCAAGCACGTTGAGAGTTGCGTTAAATTCCACAACTTATTCCTGGTATGCAGAACTGAGAGCCTCTTAAATCGTGAGTACGAAGAATATAAGGCTTACTGGTCTTAAACTCTTATAATTGTCGTGATCACGATTCTCCGCTTTAGTAAAAAAAAAATATTACTTCAATCGTCCTCCTATATGGCGGAATATGATTGAGTATGAAGAGCCATCATATCCGGTGGTTTAAAGAGGGAAATCTGAAAACAAGTATAGTAGTATTTTTCCTTTTCTGCCACCTAGCTCCTACAAAAGTTACTCAGTGAGGGGTGGTGACATGTTTAGAATGAGAATTCTAGTTCTTAGGAGGATTGCCCAAAGACCAAAAATTGCTCAAATAAACAGTTAAAATGATTCCACGTTCTTCGCATGTGTATCGCTCCATGGATTGTTGTCAACTAATTCTATATCCATCTACAACATATATGGCAAAAAACAATGATATTTGATGTCATTTGCAAAAGACAGAAGGCTCTTCAGTCCATTTACTTGTCGAAGGTTCGTAATTTTCTTCGACTTAGTTGATCAACTCTGATGCCTTCGCTTTGGAGTGCGCCACAGTGTTAACGTCGTCTTACATTTCCTATAGCGTCATATACACAACCCGGCTCAATAAATAAGCTATACTAAATGCTCAACAACCGAAAAAGCAACCACTACCACAAAAGCAGAACTCATAAAAGTATTCGTACATGGCGACCCGCGTTTGTTTGGCCGCAGTTGAATAGTTGAATTGAAGTTGTAAAAATGATTAAGTTAATTTTTTTTTTGGCATAGTGGCCGGAAGCAGAGCGGGTAGTAGTAAAAAAAATGCAAAAATAAGTAAAAAGGTAGCCACAGGTAAATCGTAAGTACATACATATGTAGTGTGAGGAAAAGTTGAAAGCGAATGCGAATTAAGGCATGCTATCAAGAAAAAATAAGTGGTTTGCAAGCAAAAAAAAAAATAAAAATAAATACAAATGACTACGAAACTGTGAATAAAAATGGCTGCCAAAGTTTTGCGCATTTCTTAAAATTGCACGACCTGGAATAAACTCAATTTTTCTACTGCCTGCTACAAAGGTCAGATAGTAGTGAAATGCGGCAAGGATGAAGTTATTTGGGTAATGCGCTTTATACGAGCACATTTTCTGAAAATTCCTCGAAACTTTCTCGCAACTATGACTATGGCTGCTGAGCGTTTTTTTTATTGTCGGAGCTTATTTACAAATGTTATTACTGCTACACTTGTAGGCAGCTGATTAAGTCAAGTGACATTTTGCCTAGTTTTGGCTATTTTTCTTTTGTTTATTTAATGTTTTTATTTTTTTTTCTAAAAGTTTAGCATTTTACCTAATCAGCGTTACATAAACTCACAGTTCAAACTTCGTACAAAAATTATAAACATTTAACAAACTTTAACATTTGTACCCAAAAATTGCAATTTTTTTCGAATTTTTAGATGCAGTTTTATAGCTCATTAAAGTTTAGCAGATTAAAGTGGAAATTTTAAGTCGCTAGAAAATCGCGTTGATTTTTAATAAAATGCCACTCGACTTAATCAGCTGTTCACAAGGGTACATACATGTACGTACGAGTGTGTATCTTTGTTTGTAATAAAGTCTGTAGGCATTGATGCATATACATAGTAGCGTACACTTGTAACTAAATAAAATTAATAATATAGCTTAACAACAAATTGAGTGAGTGTGGGTCACCATCATCATCCGTCTTCGAGGCTAAGGAAATTCTGTTCCTCAAGCAAACTATACTCGGGACACATAAAAAGGCAACGGCGGTAGCATTGCCATCGTTTCGTCTTTGTTGCCGGCATCTCTTGATGGTCATTTAATGTAGCCGCACAAGTGAATTGCTGAATTACGCTATAACAACAACTATGTAAGAGTAAGTTTTCGGCTTTATTACACTTTCTCTACGCTTAAGAATTTATTTCAGTGTGTGTGTGTGTGTGCGTGGGAGTACACAGGAGTATCTGTGTGTACTTTGCTTGCTTTATGCACTCATTCACTTTATATGGCTCTCTAGCCAAAAGCAGATTTTTGACGAAATACTTTTGTGCACTTTGTTGGTAGTGGTTGGAAGTTATTTATTATGAATTTAATTTGGTGAATTGCAAATAATGTGCTGGCCTTAGGCTTACGAATGGGTGAGCAAATGCGAGAAGAATAGCTAAAAGAAAGTGAACGGTCAAAAAAGTTATGTAAAATATTTAACTTCTAGATTTTGCCCGCAGTTCCGCCCGCGAAATGCTCGTTTAAGAGTTAGGCACTCCGCACATTAAACGCCTAGTTATAGTAGTGTAATCGTTCCGGCGTACTAAAGTATGAAACTTTTATACCGAACACATGTATTTCAATGAAACTCTGTATATTACGATTCATAATCATGTTTTCGCCTAATCATAAAAACTTCATGAATCGAAGCGCCCAACATTGTAAGGCGCATGTCGTTTTGAAATCGTCATTTGTTTATTTTTTGTGTTGAAAATAAAAATTATTTGTCATTTCAGTAGGTAGTAATTGAAAATGAATTATTTTGTGCTAAAACTCGTGCCAATTGTATTAAGCCATAAACGATTATGCAATATTTTATTGCAGAAATGTTCGCGGAAGTGTATTAGTGAGAAAGACCGGCCAGAAAATGTGGCCAGCAATGGCCAGCAGGGCTTACGCAGGGCGCCCAAGTGTGCAGAAGTCGAGTCGTCATGCATTCGTTTTGACATGACAAAAAGATTACTCTACTATGATTAGGCGCGTAATGTGCGGAGTGCCTTATGCTTTAAAATGTAAAAAAACAAAACAAATACAATTTTGTATAAGATTTTTACTGCCTCGATATGTACATGTGTACAGTACATGGTTAATGTTTGGACCAAATTTGAACTAAGTTACCCATAAAGGTATAAAATCCACTCAAGCCCGTCATTAATATTTATAAAGCCATGAATAGTTCTTTAGCAGCCGAATGTCCGGTTGTACGGCACAGGGGGAAAACGAACGCACCTTGGTGGACAAAGCAACTATCCTCGTTACAAGAATCTAATAGGAGACTGTTTAATTAGTGAATGCCATGGGACGTCCAAAGACTGGGGAGCCTACAAAGCTGATCTGAAGATATAAATACAAAAAAAAAGTAAGTGCGCCTGGGCCACACTGGAGAAGTGAAACTTACGTTGCATACATATCTATTTTGTCTCATAACCAATATACATACATACATACATACACACATCTGCTTTTGCTTAAGGTTATTTTCTGTCTTTTTTCTATCTATATCCTACCTCTACACCTGCTCGTTCTAATTACATTTATGTTATTCTGTTTTTCTTTATCTTCATTTTTAAATTTATACTCTTCGGATAAAAAAATCGATAGTAACATTCAATAAAATATCGGTAACAAAACCGACTAAAATATCGATAACAAAATCGATAAAAATATCCATAAAAAATCGATAAATATCGATATCAAAATCGATAAACATGGATAACAAAATCGATAAACACTATAGTATGGTATATTTGTGCATCTTCTGTCAGCTTTCGCATGACCAGGATGAGTAACATTGATGACAGCGCAACTAGGAACATATAAGTTTCAACCATCCAGCTCTGCATCCCTTTTGCGGAAATTCAGAGACAGTTCTGAAATTTGTAGGGCGGAACTAGCGCTTTGCCAGACTGTCCCTAAATTTTGCTGCAGGGTGCATATAAGTACACAACAGTATGCATGCGCGAAGATAGCATAATCGGAATTAATAATCATTTATCAGCATTTTCCTTACGCTGATATGCCTAAATGTATGCAACCATTTGCAATAGCAAGTAAACACAGGGTGCTGCGAATGAAAATAAAAATTTCTGCAGCAATACACATGCTAAGCCCTCCGAAATTTTTTGCTGGGCTATGCGTTACAGCTTCGCAAATGTTACCCCTACCGAAACCAAAGATGTATACACATCAGAAACACAGGTACGCATCTTGGAATATTTTTTTTAGCATTAGCCATTAAAAATTCTTTTAAATATTATTCGATTTACATACATACACAGATTAAAGTTGACTCACCTTGAAGTTCGCCAACCGCTCTATAAATGTTTATTATCTTAGTTCTCCTTTCCGCAAAATAGATTTGTATTCAATTATTCACACACTGAGATATAAGCGAACGAACGATGGCACTGAGATACATATGAATGTATGTACATATGTACATATGCGATAAAACCTAATTAAAATGGCATGCAACAACAAAAATTGCACGCACTTGG
>NW_023458562.1:32492379-32496358 GCF_013731165.1 Rhagoletis pomonella
ATCGAATAATATTTAAAAGAATTTTTAATGGCTATTGCTAAAAAAAATATTCCAAGATGCGTACTAGTGTTCTGATGTGTATACATCTTTGGTTTCGGTAGGGGTAACATTTGCGAAGCTGTAACGCATAGCCCAGCAAAAAAATTCGGAGGGCTTAGCATGTGTATTGCTGCAGAAATTTTTATTTTCATTAGCAGCACCCTGTGTTTACTTGCTATTGCAAATGGTTGCATACATTTAGGCAAGGTAAGGAAAATGCGGTATAAATGAGTATTAATTCCGATTATGCAAACTTCGCGCATGCATACTGCTGTGTACTTACATATATGCACAGTCTGGCCAAGCACTAGTTCCGCCCTACAAATTTCAGAACTGTCTCTGAACTTCTGCAAAAGGGATGCAGAGCTGGATGGTTGAAACTCATTTGTTGCTAGTTCTGCTGTCATCAATGTTACTCATCCTGGTCATGCGAAAGCTGACAGAAGGTGCACAAATATACCATACTATAGTGTTTATCGCTATTTATCGATTTTGATATCGATATTTATCGATTTGGTTATCGATATTTTTCGATTTTTTATGGATATTTTTATCGATTTTGTTATCGATATTTTAATCGGTTTTGTTACCGATATTTTATTGAATGTAACTATCGATTTTGTTATCGAAAAAGTATAAATTTAAAAAAGAAGATAAAGAAAAACGGAATAACATAAATGTAATTAGTACGAACAGGGGTAGAGGTAGGATATAGATAGAAAAAATACAGAAAAAATAACCTTAAGCAAAAGCAGATGTGTGTATGTATATTGGTTATGAGACAAAATAGATATGTATGCAACGTAAGTTTCACTTCCCCAGTGTGGCCCAGGCGCACTTACTTTTTATACCCGAGCGCACTTGTGCACAAGGGTATATTAATTTTGTTCACATAACGGTTGTTTGTAACAGCCAAAACGAATCGAGATAGATATAGACAAATGTATACATAAATGATCAGGATATAAAAAGAAATCGATTAAGCCATGTCTGTCTGTCCGTCCGTCTGTCCGTCTGTCCGTGTACACGATAACTCGAGCAAAAATTGAGATATCTCAACGAAATTTGGTATGTAGGTTTCCCTTAATCCAAGGTAGGTTGCTATTGAAAATGGGCGAAATCGGACTGTAACCACGCCCACTCCCCATATAACGGTAATTTCCAGAAATACGAAAACTGCGATATTTTAGTAACTACTGAAGATAAATCACTCAAAATTGGTATTTACAATAATTTTTTGACAAAAAATAATAATATTATACATTTTTGGAAAATGGGCGTAGCTACGCCCACTTATGGTTACATGTGTATATCTTGGTAACCGCTGTACCAATTTCTACCAAACTTGGCACAGTTGTCGGCCTTCGTACAGCATACAAAATCGCCTAAAATTTTTAAAATCGGACGATAACCACGCCCACATCCCATATAACGGTAATTTAGAGAAATACAAAATCTTCGATAAATCAGTAAATATTGAAGCTAATTTATTCAAAATTGATGCTTGCAACAATTCTTTACCAAGAAATACGTTTGTGATAAATTTTTGGAAAATGGGCGTGGCACCGCCCACTTATGATCACATATATGTATCTCAGTAACCGTTCTACCAATTTGTACCAAACTCGGTGTGGTTATTGTGCTTGCCACATATAAGCAAACCGTTGAAAATTATTGAAATCGGACTAAAATAACGGCCGCTTCTCATATAACGATAAATTTCAGAACTGCTTAAAACTTCAAAATTTCGAAATCTAAGGACTCTAATTTACTCAAAATTGATACGCCCCGGCTTACCATATAGCCGTAGCTTTCGGTAAGGCGAAAAACATATATTTAATACGTGCGCCGGGTATTTAATGTTCGGCTCTGCCCGAACTTAGGCTTTCTTACTTGTTTTTTTTCATTTTGTAAGAGATTAATTTTTAAACTAAGAAAGACTGATATATATACATATATGTATTGTATGTTCCTTACGTTTTTATACCCGAGCGCACTTGTGCACAAGGGTATTATAACTTTGTTCACATAACGGTTGTTTGTAACAGGCAAAACGAATCGAGATAGATATAGACAAATGTATACATAAATGATCAGAATGAAAAGAGAAATCGATTAAGCGGTGACTGTCTGTCCGTCCGTCCGTCCGTCCGTCCGTCCGTCCGTCCGTCTGTGCACACGATAACTCGAGTAAAAATTGAGATATCTTAACGAAACTTGGTACGTGAACTTCTTTTGGGCGTGGGATGGTATTGAAAATGGGCGAAATCGGATAATAACCACGCCTACCTCCCATATAACGGTAATTTTAAGAAATACGAAAACTGCGATATTTTAGTAACTACTGAAGATAATTCACTCAAAATTGATACTTACAATGAGTTTCAGACGGAAAACATGAATATTATAAATTTTTGGAAAATGGGCGTAGCCACGCCCACTTATGGTTACATGTGTATATCTTGGTAACCGCGGCACCAATTTCTTCCAAACTTGGCACAGTTGTTGGCCTTTGCACAGCATACCAAATGGCCGAAAATTTAAAAAATCGGACAATAACCACGCCTACCTCCCATATAACGGTAATTTTCAGAAAAACGAAAACTGCGATATTTTAGTAACTACTGAAGATAATTCACTCAAAATTGATATTTGCAATGAGTTTTAGACGAAAAATAAGAATATTACAAAATTTTGGCAAATGGGCGTAGCCACGCCCACTTATGGTTACATGTGTATATCTTGGTAACCGCTACACCAATTTCTTCCAAACTTGGCACAGTTGTTGGTCCTGGTACAGCATACCAACTGGCCGAAAATTTCTAAAATCGGACAATAACCACGCCCACATCCCATATAACGGTAATTTCGAGAAATACAAAATCTTCGATAAATCAGTAAATATTGAAGCTAATTTATTCAAAATTGATGATTGCAACAATTCTTTACCAAGAAATACGTTTATGACAAAATTTTGGAAAGTGGGCGTAGCACCGCCCACTTGTGATCACATATATGTATCTCGCTAACCGTTCTAGCAATTTGTACCAAACTCGGTGTGGTTATTGTGCTTGCCACATAAAAGCAAACCTTTGCAAATTGTTGAAATCGGACTAAAATTGAGGCCGCTTTTCATATAACGGTAAATTTCAGATATGCTTGAAATTTCAATATTTCGAAATTTAAGGACGCTAATTTACTTAAAATGTATACACCCCGGCTTATCATGTAGCGGTAGCTTTCGGAAAGGTGGAAAACATATATTTAATACTTGCGCCGGGTATTTAATGTTCGGCTCCGCCCGAACTTAGACTTTCTTACTTGTTATACATACAATATGTCCAATATATATGTACATATATGTAATGTATGTAATATATGTAATATTAATAATATTATGTCGCATTTGTCTTTTGTTTATTTATTGATTATTATTTTTTATAAAAGTCGATCAGTTATACAACAAACACCACACAAATTCAGATTTCACACTTTTTAATCAGAATTTGGTATGCAGTTTTGTAGGCCTTTTAATTCTAGTATAATGAAGTGCAAGTTTCAAGCTGCTATAAAACCTAGTTAATTTTTAGCAATTTTTATTTGCTTGCAGTGTCCTCCAAAAAAACAAAAGAAAACTGTCGAACATACTTTTATATGGAAAAACTGTGAAACCAAAAAAAATTAATTTTTGTGATCTGTCTGCAAATGTTTTTTGCACACAAACAACACAACACTTTGCGAATATTTTGCATGAATTAATTTACCTCAAATCGTCGCTTATTGCGCACAAAAAGATTCATCGGTCGACCGCGACCCACCAATAATTTTAAAATAAACACCACTACTTCCGATTTAACTCTGAACTGGAATCACCGAGTGTTGTTTGCTCAATGATGGAATGTCTCCTCACACTCTAGCAATACATACTTCTCAACTCCTT
>NW_023458562.1:32496458-32497683 GCF_013731165.1 Rhagoletis pomonella
TTTTCGAATTTTTAGATGCAGTTTTATAGCTCATTAAAGTTTAGCAGGTTTAAGTGGAAATTTTAAGTCGCTAGAAAATCGCGTTGATTTTTAATAAAATGCCACTTGACTTAATCAGCTGTTCACAAGGGTACATACATGTACGTACGAGTGTGTATCTTTGTTTGTAATAAAGTCTGTAGGCATTGATGCATATACATAGTAGCGTACACTTGTAACTAAATAAAATTAATAATATAGCTTAACAACAAATTGAGTGAGTGTGGGTCACCATCATCATCCGTCTTCGAGGCTAAGGAAATTCTGTTCCTCAAGCAAACTATACTCGGGACACATAAAAAGGCAACGGCGGTAGCATTGCCATCGTTTCGTCTTTGCTGCCGGCATCTCTTGATGGTCATTTAATGTAGCCGCACAAGTGAATTGCTGAATTACGCTATAACAACAACTATGTAGGAGTAAGTTTTCGGCTTTATTACACTTTCTCTACGCTTAAGAATTTATTTCAGTGTGTGCGTGGGAGTACACATGAGTATCTGTGTGTACTTTGCTTGCTTTATGCACTCATTCACTTTATATGGCTCTCTACCCAAAATCAGATTTTTGACGAAATACTTTTGTGCACTTTGTAGGCACTGGTTGGAAGTTATTTATTATGAATTTAATTTGGTGAATTGCAGATAATTTGCTGGCCTTAGGCTTACGAATGGGTGAGCAAATGCGAGAAGAATAGCTAAAAGAAAGTTAACGGCCAAAAAAGTTATGTAAAATATTTAAATACTAGATTTTGCCCGCAGTTCCGTCCGCGAAATGCTCGTTTTAGAGTTATGCTTTAAAATGTAAAAAATAAAACAAAATAAAATTTGCTATAAGATTTTTACTGCCTCGATATGTACATGTGTACAGTACATGGTTAATGTTTGGACCAAATTTGAACTAAGTTACCCATAAAAGTATAAAATCCACTCAAGCACGTCATTACTATTTATAAAGCCATGAATAGTTCTTTAGCAGCCGAATGTCCGGTTGTACGGCACAGGGGGAAAACGAAGGCACCTTGGTGGACAAAGCAACTATCCTCGTTACAAGAATCTAATAGGAGACTGTTTAATAGGGTGAATGCCATGGGACGTCCAAAGACTGGGGAGCCTACAAAGCTGATCTGAAGATATAAATACAAAAAACAAGTAAGAAAGCCTAAGTTCGGGCAGAGCCGAACATTAAA
>NW_023458562.1:32497783-32501475 GCF_013731165.1 Rhagoletis pomonella
CAAATGCGATGCTGCTTGCCACAGATAGATAACGCCATGTAAGCCGCATAAAAAACGTTAGATATTAAGAGAGGAGCATGTATGTATGTATGCACGTGTGAACGTGCGTCTGTGTTGGTTAGTTCAAATGGGCGGGCGTCCAACACACAACCGGTTTAAATGGTATTTTGTGTCATTTGCCACATGCCACATTTGTCTGCTTACTTGCAGTCTGTTCGTTGTTTGTAGTTTTGCAGCCAATTCTTGCTTGGCCGAGTTGACAGCATAGCCAACTGGCATAACATTTGTATGCGCAAGCGTAGCACATGCCTACTAACTGTGTATTGTAGCTATGTATGACCTTATGTGTAAGCTGAAAGTACGCTGCGTCTAAGTACAAAAACATTTTTGTAAAAAATTAGCCAGCAAAAACTATGCGACAAACACGTATGGTGCGCGGAAAAACTGTGGTTCAACAAAAACTCAGAAAAAAATGCACAAAAAAGTTGCTGGACACAAAACTATTTACTTACTTACAACAACATAATGTTGCACACAGTTTAAAACAAATTTTTTTTTGAGGCACCGTAATCGTTAGTTGAATAAATAAATGTACAGTTATTATCTTAACAAATTTTATTTAACTTTTCGGGAACTCTACTTTACAGTTACGCTCTTAAAACTGGCATTAAAAAATATGTCATAAAGCGATTGAGAACTGCATAGTGTACTGCTGTGTGTAGAAGCGCTCTGCAGCGAACTTCCGAAGTCAGGCGTTCTTGAAAAAATTTCTGAGATAGAGCGTTTTCGCAACGGCTGCCAAGATAGATCGATCTTTGACTCAGCCGTAGATATGCACTCATAATTACGCATTGCAAGGAAAGAACTTGGAATACAATGGGGTATAGTCGTTCTTCTGGGTACGCTGGAGTCTGGATGTAGTTTAGCCGTCCTATACTCAATTCGGACTCCAGCGTCCTTGTTTTCGCATTCTGGGCAACGTGAGCAACCCATGTGCGAGATGCGGCAACCAATCCGAGTTGAGCATTGGGTCACGGCAGAAAGAGAGAAAGCTTCGGTGGGGCTACTCTGAATTATTCAGTTTAAGAACTCACCAAAGTCTGCAGCGTCTATTCACAAATAGGTGCTGTTGCATGCGGGCGTCTGTCTTGGAGCAAGCGGCTCGCTATATAAACTGATTGTATCTTACCAATGTGGCTTCAGACGTGGTAAGTCCACCAATGACTAGATTTTCACGTCAAATCCTGGCGAAGGCATTAGATATGCAAATCGACACACACCGGATTTTTAAGGCCTCTTTTGATACCGAGCAGAGAAGCCGCCTATACGACACAATGTTTTAATTTGGGATCCTGACAAAACTAATACGACTTATGTAGAGTGACGTAGAGCAGAACCTTCAGCGTCGTTTGAGCTTAAACGAGGTTTCACACAACGCGGTTCACTCTCATGCGACTTTTTCAATCTGATGCTGGATAGAGTTATAAGAGCTGCCAATATGAATCGCAGCGACACAATTTATATAGCAAAAGAACGATGCTGCTGGCGCTAGGGACATAAGCGCAGGATTTTCCAGCTTAGAAAAAGAAGCTAAAGAGTTTAGGGGGACAACGAAAGCAAGGGGCCCACGAACAAAATGGAGGACTAAGTGCAAAAGGACCTGTCTGCACTCAGTATGAAGAACTGGCGCCAATTCGCAAAGTTCGGAGGCAAATGGCAAAGTTTTCTGGACGTGTATCAAACCGACAAACGGTTTTAGTATCAAAAAAGAGAAGTAGGAAGGAATTAGTTTAGGTCAACTCCAAGTCGAAACCTTTTATTCATAGCTGGAAGCATCGAGAGTCTAATCCCAGAAACGTCAATGTGAGTGTTTAACCCACTAAACTTTAGATGACCTTTGCATCTACATATATCACTGAGAAGTCATCGGTGGCAGCCTAAGCACCAAGCTCTACGTCCATTACTGTTCATATAATACGACCTGGTGTGAAAACAACAAGATCTCCCTAGTTTGAATATTTAGAATATTAAAAAGGGTTGCCACCTGTTTAAAAAGATAAACTGAATTTTTTTTTATTAGATCGGGATGTATCTATGTAATATTGATGCGCCTAAAAGATGTAGCGATCTCCATTCTCAAGTTACATAACTGATGACCAGGGAACGGATTTTATGGAAGTTGCCTTTTTGTCTGCTAAAGAGATAGAGTATATTCGATTAAGAATGTCCACGATTTAGCTTTCCCTGATTCCATATATACACATTTGATGTTGCCTTTTTTTTCTTTTTTAAGATATTTGCCTTTTTTGCCTTTTCTACCTTTGAAAAAGCGATTATAGCATTTACATTTTTTTTTAAGATTAAATGTACACATGCCAAATTGGTGTTGGAAAAATCAAAGCCGTTTTCTCAGCTAACGTAGGCTTGGAGACAATAAGGGGTGTGGATAAAATTGTAAAGGGCGAGGAAAACGCCTTTATTCCTGATAATATGAACGTGTCAATTGGACTCCACTTGTATCAACTTACGTCGAGCGCACATTTAGTACATTCAAGGCTTTTCTTCGCGAAAATCGAATAAAAATGCTGTCAGAAAACTTCAAAATGCATCCTGTTACTGTTAATGTTACTACAGTTTTATTAGTTAGAAACTCGAAAGGATAAAATAGTCAAAGATTCAAAGTACAAATTTTTCATATAATGAAACTAGTTCATAGTTTTTCTCTTTTTACTTGTAATATAACCATTTCTAAAATAAATGTATTTTTTGATTGTTCTTTGTATTTTCTGTCTTTTTTAGTGCCTTATTTTGCTTTTTTTGCAATACCTAGTGCCTTTTCCTGCCTTTTTCGCTATTTTGTTTTGCCTTTTCCAGCCTATTTCGTTATTTTATTTTGCTTTTTTATAGGTTTTTAGGTCCTAAAAATCCGTTCCCTGCTGATGACAGTACGAATGTGTATTTTAATAGCGAGGTTTTAGTTTTTTTTAACTATAATTTAAATTCTGACACTCGCGGCTTTTATAGTATACTGCTGCTGGTGCGTACCTAAACCTGTTATCGGACAACTGTTAATATAATGTTCTTGCCAAAAATAAACGGTAAGTCCAAGATTTGCAATTTGCGTTGCTAAAATTTAATGGGCTACAAAACTGAATACCAAAATCTTGTCTAAAGATGCTGATCAAGAAGCTAGAAATTTTTGGTCAAACTTTGCAGATTTTTCATAATTTTTGCACAAAGTCTGAAATTGGGATTTATATCGTGCTTGTTAAGTAAGCGTATCTCGGTAACCGATTTATCAATTTGTACGAACCTCAGTACAATCATTGACCTTGTGGCATAGAAAAGCTATATTTTGCAAATTTTCGAAATCGAACTAAAATTTCGGCCACTTTCGATTTCCAAAAAAAAAAATAATTAAAAAAACGTTAAGAACGTATTGCTTTAAAACGTTGCACCACGTTGGATGCTGTATTCTAGCAGCTAAAAGAACATATACTAAAAATTTCAGACATTCAGATCTTATGAATTAATACATTTATTTGTAATTTTTTATGGAATCGGCATCGGTATTGGCCGATTTTTTCCCCATAAGCCGATTAATCGGCATCGGTACCTAAAACAAATTAAAATTGGTGGGCCTCTAGTAGAATGCCAAAAAGATATAAGAAAATTATATTAGTGAAAGAGAT
>NW_023458562.1:32501575-32504662 GCF_013731165.1 Rhagoletis pomonella
ATCGAATAATATTTAAAAGAATTTTTAATGGCTATTGCTAAAAAAAAATTATTGCAGGATGCGTACTAGTGTTTTAATTTTTATCGAAACTCTGCATTCTCATTTTTAATTTAAAAATTTATATCGGTTATTTTTTACAGCATATATTCTTTTAATCTCCCAAAAATATGAATCTAGGTGTCGTAGTGAGCGCAAAGTAAATGTGGGTACAAACATTAACTTGGTTCTGACTTCGGCCCATGGTTCTTCAACATGCTGAACTTCTGATTTCAATTTTGACAAGAAAAAATTTCCGAGAAAATTTTGTGACATTTTGAGGCAGATAAGAAATTCGCGATAATTTTTTATTCTTGAATTTTAATGTTTTTTTTTTTTCTTCCTTAATGGCAACTTTACTTATGAGAAATTGGTGATCTAGAAAACGAAATGTCGAAAAATCCGATATTGATATAATTATCTCTTTCACTAATATAATTTTCTTATATCTTTTTGGCATTCTACTCGAGGGCCACCAATTTTAATTTGTTTCAGGAACCGATGCCGATTAATCGGCTTATGGGGAAAGAATCGGCCAATACCGATGCCGATTCCATAACAAATTACAAATAAATGTATTAATTCATAAAATCCGAATGTCTGAAATTTTTAGTATATGTTCTTTTAGCTGCTAGAATACAGCATCCAACGTGGTGCAACGTTTTAAAGCAATACGTTCTTAAGGTTTTTTTTATTTTTTTTTTTTGGAAATCGAAAGTGGCCGAAATTTTAGTTCGATTTCGAAAATTTGCAAAATATAGCTTTTCTATGCCACAAGGTCAATGATTGTACAGAGGTTCGTACAAATTAATAAATCGGTTACCGAGATACGCTTAATTAACAAACACGATATAAATCCCAATTTCTGACTTTGTGCAAAAATTATGAAAAAACTGCAAAGTTTTACCAAAAATTCTAACTTCTTGATTAGCATCTTTAGACAAGATTTTGGTATTCAGTTTTGTAGCCCATTAAATTTTAGCAACCCAAATTGCAAATCTTGGACTTACCGTTGATTTTTGGCAAGAACACTATATTAACAGTTGTCCGATAACAGGTTTAGGTACGCACCAGCTGCAGTATACCATAACAGCCGCGAGGGTCAGAATTTAAATTATAGTTAAAAAAAAAAAACTAAAACCTCGCTATTAAAATACCCATTCGTACTGTCATCAGCAGGGAATGTATTTTTAGGACCTAAAAACCTATAAAAAGGGCAAAATAAAATAACGAAATAGGCTGGAAAAGGCAGGAAAAGGCACTAGGTATTGCAAAAAAAAGCAAAATAATGGTTATATTACAAGTAAAAAGAGAAAAACTATGAACTAGTTTCATTATATGAAAAATTTGTACTTGTAATCTTTGACTATTTTATCCTTTCGAGTTTCTAACTCATAAAACTTTAATCGGAATAATTGTAGTAACATTGAACCACAAGATGCATTTTGAAGTTTTCTGGCAGCATTTTCATTCGATTTTCGCGAAGAAAAGCCTTAAATGTACTAAATATGCGCTCGACGTAAGTTGATACAAGTGGAGCCCAATTTAAATATGGAACGTTTGAAATGTTCATATTATCAGGAATAAGGGCGTTTTCCTCGCCCTTTACAATTTTATTCACACCCCTTATTGCCTCCAAGCCTACGTTAGCTGAGAAAACGGCTTTGAGTTTTTCCAACACCAATTTGGCATGTGTACATTTTTTAATCTTTAAAAAAGAAATTGTAAATGCTATAATCGCTTTTTTAAAGGTAGAAAAGGCAAAAAAGGCAAATATCTTAAAAAAGGCAAAAAAAGGCAAATATCTTAAAAAAGGAAAAAAAGGCAACATCAAATGTGTACATATGGAATCAGGGAAAGCTAAATCGTGGACATTCTTAATCGAATATACTCTATCTCTTTAGCAGACAAAAAGGCAACTTCCATAAAATCCGTTCCCTGGTCATCAGTTATGTAACTTGAGAATGGAGATCGCTGCATCTTTTAGGCGCATCAATATTACATAGTTACATCCTGATCTAATAAAAAAATTTGAGTTTGTCTTTTTAAACAGGTGGCAACCCTTTTTAATATTCTAAATATGCAAACTAGAGAGATCTTGTTGTTTTCACACCAGGTCGTATTATATGAACAGTAATGGACGTAGAGCTTGGTGCTCAGGCTGCCACCGATGACTTCTCAGTGATATAGATGCAAAGGTTATCTAAAGTTTAGTGGGTTAAACACTCACTTTTACGTTTCTGGGATTCGACTCTCGATGCTTCCAGCTATGAATAAAAGGTTACCACTTGGAGTTGACCTAAACTAATTCCTTCCTACTCCTCTTTTTTGATACTAAACCCGTTTGTCGGTTTGATACACGACCAGAAAACTTTGCCATTTGCCTCCGAACTTTGCGAATTGGCGCCAGTTCTTCATACTGAGTGCAGACAGGTCCTTTTGCACTTAGTCCTCCATTTTGTTCGTGGGCCTCCTTGATTTCGTTGTCCGCCTAAGCTCTTTACCTTCTTTTTCTAAGCTGGAAAATCCTGCGCTTATATCCCTAGCGCCAGCAGCATCGTTCTTTTGCTATATAAATAGTGTCGCTGCGATTCATATTGGCAGCTCTTATAACGCTATCCAGCATCAGATTGAACAAGTCGCATGAGAGTGAACCACGTTGTGTGAAACCTCGTTTAAGCTCAAACGACGCTGAAGGTTCTGATCTACGTCACATAAGTCGTATTAGTTTTGCCAGGATCCCAAATTAAAACATTCCGTCGTATAGGCAGCTTCTCTGCTCGGTATCAAAAGAGGCCTTAAAAATGGACAAGCATGGTGTGTGTCGATTTGCATATCTAATGCCTTCGCCAGGATTTGACGTGCTGTGAAAATCTAGTCATTGGTGGACTTACCACGTCTGAAGCCACATTGGTAAGATACAATCAGTTTATATAGCGAGCCGCTTGCTCCAAGACAGACGCCCGCAGGCAACAGCACCTATTTGTGAATAGACGCTGCAGACTTTATTTATTTATTTATTTATTTATTTAATCAAATGGAATAAATCCT
>NW_023458562.1:32504762-32509790 GCF_013731165.1 Rhagoletis pomonella
TTTCACTAATATAATTTTCTTATATCTTTTTGGCATTCTACTCGAGGCCCACCAATTTTAATTTGTTTCAGGTACCGATGCCGATTAATCGGCTTATGGGGAAAGAATCGGCCAATACCGATGCCGATTCTATAACAAATTACAAATAAATGTATTAATTCATAAAATCTGAATGTCTGAAATTTTTAGTATATGTTCTTTTAGCTGCTAGAATACAGCATCGAACGTGGTGCACCGTTTTAAAGCAATACGTTCTTAACTTTTTTTTTTTTTTTGGAAATCGAAAGTGGGCGAAATTTTAGTTAGATTTCGAAAATTTGCAAAATATAGCTTTTCTACGCCACAAGGTCAATGATTGTGCTGAGGTTCGTACAAATTGATAAATCGGTTACCGAGATACGCTTACTTAACAAGCACGATCTAAATCCCAATTTCAGACTTTGTGCAAAAATTATGAAAAATCTGCAAAGTTTGACCAAAATTTCTAACTTCTTGATCAGCATCTTTAGACAAGATTTTGGTATTCAGTTTTGTAGCCCCTTAAATTATAGCAACCCAAATTGCAAATCTTGGACTTACCGTTGATTTTTGGCAAGAACACTATATTAACAGCTGTCCGATAACAGGTTTAGGTACGCACCAGCTGCAGTATACTATAAAAGCCGCGAGTGTCAGAATTTAAATTATAGTGAAAAAAAACTAAAACCTCGCTATTAAAATACCCATTCGTACTGTCATCAGCAGGGAACGGATTTTTAGGACCTAAAAACCTATAAAAAAGGCAAAATAAAATAATGAAATAGGCTGGAAAATGCAGGAAAAGGCACTAGGTATTGCAAAAAAAGCAAAATAAGGCACTAAAAAAAGACAGAAAATACAAAGAACAATCAAAAAATACATTTATTTTAGAAATGGTTATATTACAAGTAAAAAGAGAAAAACTATGAAATAGTTTCATTATATGAAAAATTTGTACTTTGAATCTTTGACTATTTTATCCTTTCGAGTTTCTAACTAATAAAACTGTAGTAACATTAACAGTAACAAGATGCATTTTGAAGTTTTCTGACAGCATTTTTATTCGATTTTCGCGAAGAAAAGCCTTGAATGTACTAAATGTGCGCTTGACGTAAGTTGATACCAGTGGAGTCCAATTGAAACGTTCATATTATCAGGAATAAGGGCGTTTTCCTCGCCCTTTACAATTTTATTCACACCCCTTATTGTCTCCAAGCCTACGTTAGCTGAGAAAACGGCTTTGAGTTTTTCCAACACCAATTTGGCATGTGTACATTTTTTAATCTTAAAAAAAAAAAATGTAAATGCTATAATCACTTTTTCAAAGGTAGAAAAGGCAAAAAAAGGGAAATATCTTAAAAAAGGCAAAAAAAGGCAAATATCTTAAAAAAGGCAAAAAAGGCAACATCGAATGTGTATATATCTGTGTTCGTATGGAAAAGTAGCTTATGTCGAAAGGCTGGCTTTAGTATAAATCGGCATTCGCAGCATACGATTGAGAATGACTCACTGGCGCTGAGCTGTTGTAGAACTTTTGGCAAATAAACGTGCAAGAAGTAGTTCCGATACTAGCAAGTCAATATTCTTATTAAGTCTCATCAAAAAATTCCTTGCCGTTTAAAGAGTAAAGGGAATGCCGCATTATACTAAAGCCAGCCTTTCGACATAAGCTACTTTTCCATATGAACACAGATATGGAATCAGGGAAAGCTAAATCGTGGACATTCTTAATCGAATATACTCTATCTCTTTAGCAGAAAAAAGGCAATTTCCATAAAATACGTTCCCTGGTCATCAGTTATGTAACTTGAGAATTGAGATCGCTGCATCTTTTAGGCGCATCAATATTACATAGTTACATCCTGATCTAATAAAAAAAATTTGAGTTTGTCTTTTTAAACAGGTGGCAACCCTTTTTAATATTCTAAATATTCAAACTAGAGAGATCTTATTGGTTTCACACCAGGTCGTATTATATGAACAGTAATGGACGTAGAGCTTGGTGCTCAGGCTGCCACCGATGACTTCTCAGTGATATAGATGCAAAGGTCATCTAAAGTTTAGTGGGTTAAACACTCACTTTGACGTTTCTGGGATTCGACTCTCGATGCTTCCAGCTATGAACAAAAGGTTACCACTTGGAGTTGACCTAAACTAATTCCTTCCTACTCCTCTTTTTTGATACTAAAACCGTTTGTCGGTTTGATACACGACCAGAAAACTTTGCCATTTGCCTCCGAACTTTGCGAATTGGCGCCAGTTCTTCATACTGAGTGCAGACAGGTCCTTTTGCACTTAGTCCTCCATTTTGTTCGCGGGCCTCCTTGCTTTCGTTGTCCGCCTAAACTTTTTAGCTTCTTTTTCTAAGCTGGAAAATCCTGCGCTTATGTCCCTAGCGCCAGCAGCATCGTTCTTTTGCTATATAAATAGCGTCGCTGCGATTCATATTGGCAGCTCTTATAACGCTATCCAGCATCAGATTGAACAAGTCGCATGAGAGTGAACCACGTTGTGTGAATCCTCGTTTAAGCTCAAACGACGCGGAAGGTCGTGCTCTACGTCACTACATAAGTCGTATTAGTTTTGCCAGGATCCCAAATTAAAACATTGCGTCGTATAGGCAGCTTTTCTGCTCGGTATCAAAAGAGGCCTTAAAAATCGACAAACATGGTGTGTGTCGATTTGCATATCTAATGCCTTCGCCAGGATTTGACGTGCTGTGAAAATCTAGTCATTGGTGGACTTACCACGTCTGAAGCCACATTGGTAAGATACAATCAGTTTATATAGCGAGCCGCTTGCTCCAAGACAGACGCCCGCATGCAACAGCACCTATTTGTGAATAGACGCTGCAGACTTTAGTGAGTCCTTAAACCGAAGCTTTCTCTCTTTCTGCCGAGACCCAATCCTCAACTCGGATTGGTTGCCGCATCTCGCACATGGGTTGCTCACGTTGCCCAGAATGCGAAAACAAGGACGCTGAGTCCGGATTGACTATAGGACGGCTAAACTCCATCCGGACTCCAGCGTCCGTAGAAGAACGACTATAACCCATTGCATTCCAACTACTGTCCTTGCAATGTGTAATTATGAGTGCATATCTACGGCTGAGTCAAAGATCGATCTATCTTGGCAGCCGGTGCAAAAACGCTCTATCTCAGAAAAAATTTCAAGAACGCCGGATTTCAGAAGTTCGCTGCAGGGCGCGCTATCTCAGAATTCGGTCGAAGAATGCTCTAATTCAGAATTCGGTTCAAAAATGCACTATTTCAACAATTTTTCAATATATTTTTAGTTGAGATAAGGCGTTTTTGAACCGAATTCTGAGATAAGACGTTCTTTAAGCAAAAATTCTGAGGTAGGTCATTCTTGAGCCTTATTTTGAGATAGGGCATTTTCGAACCTGCTGCCGGTATAGGACGATCTTACACTCAGCCGCCGATATGCAGTTCTCAATCGGTTTATGACATATTTTTTAATGCCAGTTTTAGGAGCGTAACTGTAAAGTAGAGTTCCCGAAAAGTTAGATCAAATTTGTTAAGATAATAGCTGTACATTTATTTATTCAACTAACGATTACGGTGCCTCCAAAAAAAATTTGTTTTAAACTGTATGCAACATTATGTTGTTGTTGTAAGTAAGTAAATAGTTTTGTGTCCAGCAACTTTTTTGTGCATTTTTTTCTGAGTTTTTGTTGAACCACAGTTTTTCCGCGCACCATACGTTTTGGTCGCATAGTTTTTGCTGGCTAATTTTTTACAAAAATGTTTTTATACTTACTTAGACGCATCAGACTTTCAGCTTACACATAAGGTCATACATAGCTACAATACACAGTTAGTAGGCATGTGCTACGCTTGTGCATACAAATGTTATGCCAGTTGGCTATGCTGTCAACTCGGCCAAGCAAGAATTGACTGAAAAACTACAAACAACGAACAGACTGCAAGCAAGCAGACAAATGTGGCATGTGGCAAATGACACAAAATACCATTTAAACCGGTTGTGTGTTGGACGCCCGCCCATTTGAACTAACCAACACAGGCGCACACTCACACATACATACATCCATACATACGTACATACATACCCTGTGGGGAAAATCTCTAGTTCTGAACTGGGGCGCTTCTAGTACATTTAGACCCAGTACTGGTTCGCGATAAATCTCTTTTGCATGCAAGCAACTGGCGAATTTAACATGGCGATGTCCTAGGAAGTGTCAATTGCCCCCCGCTGCATCCCGTTTTCGATAGTTCCGAACTAGTCCTAAATTCTATAGTTCCGACCCAGTTCTAAAATCGACAGACGAAAGAAAAAAAGTATCATGATTTTTCAATCTTTTCGGTTCTTCCGTGTGCGATTTTACATTATTTTCAAAGAAACGTTTTTTTCAATTTGAAATTTAATTTGTTTGAATGATTGTAAGAAATGTACGTTTACTTACCTTACTGTAGCTGACTTTGCAGAGGTGCTCGCTGTTATTGGTTAGATTCCAGATGGCCCCAAGATGTTAATATGTTAACACAAAGCTTTGTTTTGTATTACCAAACTATGAAATAGCATCTGCGAAGCACAGAATAGAAGCGTATTTGAACGAAAAAGCCGCCAGACACATATCTATGTAAAGTAAACAAATCCCCCGCTGCATCCCTTATTCGATAGTTCCGAAATAGTTATAAATTCGACAGATAGGATCTAGTTCGTTCTGCATCCCTTTTTCTATAGTTCCGAACCATTTCTAAATTCGTCACTTTAGATATAGATTTGAAGTGAAAAAAACTGAAAAAATTAGTTTCTTAAAAGTACCGCTTTTCGCCGATTTTGGACTGGTGGGGATATAGTTCCTATCGGACTAGTTCCTTTTTGGCGATAAAGACCTAGTGCGGAACTAGAAATTTGATTCACTAGTCCGCGGTTTCCCTGCAGGGTACATGCTCCTCTCTTAATATCTAACGTTTTTTACGCGGCTTACATGGCGTTATCTATCTGTGGCAAGCAGCATCGCATTTG
>NW_023458562.1:32509890-32511643 GCF_013731165.1 Rhagoletis pomonella
AGGTTATGTATACACAAACCTGTTGAAGAATAAAAATAGAGCAACGAGAATAGCATGCGAATAATTTTGGAGAAGGTACAATAAGGAGTTGAGAAGTATGTATTGCTAGAGTGTGAGGAGCAGGGTTACCGCGTTAGCCCTTTGGTGGCTAGATTTGCCCACATAAATTTAAAATTGTCCCTAGCCCTTTGGAGAATTTATTCATACTTGACATGAAAAAGTTGTATGTACTTAATTTGATCTCATTTTATTTCAGTTTGAAAGAGATGAATTTTTAAACTAAGAAAGACTGATATATATGTATTGTATGTTCCTTACGTTTTTATACAAACATACTGTAAAAGTGTTAGGGCTGTTAAGTTATCAATATATATATATGTCCAATATGTCCAATATATATGTACATATATGTAATGTATGTAATATATGTAAAATTAATATCGCACACCGTCTTTAAAAGAGTCACAACTCAAAATAACACGTTTGTCAGAAAATGCGAAAAACTATTTCTTAGCACATGATAATCATATGGGCAAGGGCGACTTTAACTTAGGTTTTTTTTTAACAAATTATAACAAAAATTTGCTCCAGCTTTTGCTGAAAGATAAATAAAAGCTCTGTATGCATTTTTAGCGCATAATCTCAAAAATGCCGAATTTTGAGTTGTGACTCTTTTGAAGACGCTGTGCGATATGTCCAATACTCTATATGCTAAGTATGTATGTACGTACATACAGTGGTCCACAAACTAAAAGAATTGCGATATTCTGACCTTTTTGTCATTTGGCATTTGTCTTTTCTTTATTTATTGATTATTATTTTTTATAAAAAACTATCAGTTATACAACAAACACCACATAAATTCAGATTTCAAACTTTTTAATCAGGATTTTGGTATGCAGTTTGGTAGGCCATTTAATTCTAGTATAATGAAGTGCAAGTTTCAAGCTGCTATAAAACCTAGTTAATTTTTAGCAATTTTTTTTTCTGGCAGTGTCTTCCAAAAACCCAGAGAAAACTGTCGAACATACTTTTATATGCAAAAAATGGGAAACACATTCAACCAAAAAAAATTCATTTTTGTGATCTGTCTGTCTGTCCACATTTATACATACTATTAGTAGGATATTTTCCTTTCGTTTTTGCTAAACCACACATTTCAGTTCATTAAAAAAACAACTCAAAACTTTGCGAATATTTTGCATGAATTAATTTACCTCAAATCATCGCTTATTGCGCACAAAAAGATTCACCGGTCGACCGCGACCCACCAATAATTTTAAAATAAACACCACTACTTTCGATTTAACTGTGAATTGTCTCGCACTGAAATCCGAGTTGAGGATTGGGTCTCGGCAGAAAGAGAGAAAGCTTCGGTTTAAGGACTGGATCATGCTTCCAGTCTTCTAAGTATTTATTATATGCTGACGATCTAAAGGTTTACTCAGTAATCAGAACCTCACAAGACTCTCTTTTGCTGCAAGCTGAGCTTAATAACCTGCATTCTTGGTGCTCTCTTAATTCCTTATCTTTAAATGTTAGTAAATGTTCCTACTCCACTTTCACCAGAAAGCTTCTTACCGTTCAACCTAATTACAATATTGGGGGCCATGAACTTAGTTATGTCGCAGAGGTTAAAGACTTAGGGGTTTACTTCGACTCAAAATTAACCTTCGCAACCCATATTAACTACGTAGTTTCCAAATCTTATGCAATGCTAGCATTCGTACGTCGTAATGGTCAGTTGTTTAAG
>NW_023458562.1:32511743-32516733 GCF_013731165.1 Rhagoletis pomonella
AATCGCTTAGGCGGTTACAGCGCCAAATAAGAAGAAGAAGAAGTTCCAAGAATACCTAAATATTGTGAAAGTCGTCTCGAAAATCTCGATATTAGTTCGGAGAATCCCGCAAATCTCAAACCCTAAATTCCTAAAGAATTACGAAATAGCTTCGAAAATCCCAAAATAGTCCCGAAAGCCGCGAAATAGTCTTGAAAATCCTGATTTAGTTTGACGAATCTCTCAAATGCAGAAACAGTTCCCAAATTGAGGTGTGGTGAGTTTAGGTGAGGTGTGGTGAGAACGGGTGTGATGAGTTCAATAGTGGTGAGTTAAGATTTAGCGGATTTTGGTGTACCAGTAGGAGGTGTGGTGAGTTTAGGTGAGGTGTGGTGAGTTTGTATGTGGTGAGTTGATTTGAGGAGAGGTGAAGTGAGTTGTGGTAAAGTAAGTTGGGGTGAGTGTAAAGTGAGGTGTTAATTCTCTAAATTTCTCCTAAATTATACAGTATTTAGCAGCGTTGCCATTTTAGCCGTTTTCCGGCTAGATTTAGCCGGTTTTGATAGCAACTAGCCGGAGAAAATTCGATCTAGCCGGCAGCCGATTTGTTAGCCGGTTTGTAAAAAAAAAGTTAGCCGTTTTTAGCCGATTTTACTATTTGCCTAATTTTCAGGTGCAAAAAGTAAACAAGTTGTTCGAAAGCAATAATGCAGACCCAATGAAGATTTTTAATGAACTCAATGTTTTACTTTCGCATCTATGCTCCCTAGTGGTTATTAGCACGGACACATTTGATCCTATTTATATGCTCCCCGTTGGAACCATACCTTGCTCCATTTCCTCAGTTTTATCACAGTTTTGAAGAGTATTTAAAAACAAAAGTAAGCACAAACGCTTTTGACCACGAAGCCGAGAAAATAATTCGAGAAAATGGTCGCTATTTTATTATCACTTTAATAAAGGAATTATGCCAACGCCTCCCTACAAATATTGCCACACTAAAAAAATTTACTTTTTTCGGTTGGAAATGCATTAAGAGTAATTAAACCAAAAGTATTTGTTCAACTACAGCAACAAAAACACAAATATAATACCGACGAAATAACATCCATAGAGATGCAATGGCAACAGTTAACGGTGCATACCTGGAGTAATTTAGACTCAACTGTAAAATTTTGGGCCGAAGTTTATCAATTTCGAAATGCCCTAGGAGAAAACCCTTTTGCTGACCTTTCCAACCTAGTTTTTAGTTTTCTTGTTTTGCCTATAAGTAATGCAGAAGTAGAGCGAATATTTAGTTCAATGAATATAATAAAAACTAAGCAAAGAAATCCAATGTGAGTTAAAAAGTTAAACGCTATTTTGTATATAAGATACGGTTTAAAACGTGAAGAAAAATGCTGCCATAATTTTACTGTAGATGACGATCTCTTAAAATTAATGAATTCAGGTGATATATACAATAGTGATTCATTTGATGATGAGGAATATACACTCGATATAAATTAATGGTGTTAACTAGTCTTTCGTTTCTTGCGATTTATTTAAATAAAGCATGCGAATTTTCACTAAAACATTTTAGCCGTTTTTTGCCAGAGTGTGAAATTTCACTAAAACATTTTAGCCGTTTTTAGCCGCTTTTTTGCCAATCTAGCCGGTCGGCCCAAAAAGTTCTGGCAACACTGGTATTTAGTTTGAAAGTATTTAGCCATCGACTAAATACCTTGGTACTTTAGTGAAAGTATTTTGCATCCCCAAGGTACATGAGTACTTTGGACCAGAGTATTTAGCGCCTACTAAATACTTTCGTCTTTTGTACTTTGATATCTAGCAGCTCCTAAATACTCAAGTTTTTCTTACTTTAATATCTAATAGCTTCTAAATACCTAAATACTTTTTACTTGAGTATTTATCACCACCTAAATACCTAAGTATTGTTTACTTGGATATTTAGCAGCTCCTAAATACCTAAGTAAATAGTACTTTGGTATTTGCAACAACACAAAATACCTAAATACTTTTGTACTTAGTATTTAATACTTAGTAAATACGATTTTTCCCGTCACTGGGACCATCCCCAACCTTCTGGAAAAGGACACGATAAATATAGCAATGGCCAATGTTATTGTGGCTTATTAACATTTTACTTTTAATATTTTTATTGAGCTTTGTACCACGATTGTTTATTAGGAAAAATTGAAAAAACAACAAAGTCTAAGCGGTAGAAGTTATAGCAGCTATTTCGGAGATCACCACATCTCCTCATCAGACTTCTTTTTTCTAGACTTCAGCAGGGATCGAACCTGCGTAATCGATGTGAAAACTCAGAAGCGTTAACCACTGAGCTATGTACACCCCGTAAACTCTTGTTGCTAATTCATTTTCCTTATTCAACCAACTACTATCAAGTGCAGCTGATTTGCCGCTATTTCAACTTGACAGCGTGGTTGTTGTCAATTCTATACATCCATTTGCTTATTTGCTTTATTGTATAGCTTCAGGCAGGCTCTTCCTAAACTATGTATTTGTCAATGTTATTGTTGCTTATTAACATTTTATTTGTAATAGTTTTATTGAGCTTTGTACCACGATTGTTTATTAAAAAAAATTGAAAAAGCAAGAAAAAATAAGTCGGATGAGGAGACGTGGTGATCTCCGAAATAGCTGCTATAACTTCTACCGCTTAGACTTTGTTGCTTTTTCAATTTTTCCTAATAAACGATCGTGGTTCAAAGCTCAATAAAAACATTAAAAATATAGCAATTGCCATTTTCAAGCAGTTTGTTAGAGATCACACAATTCTAGTAGTCCAGGAACGCCGAAGAACTTTTCGCCTTGCGAAACTTTCCGGATTACCTGGTATTTATATAGAAGAAAAAGCTTATTGTCATTCTGCAAAACCGCGTAACTGACATTTCCTGCCAAAAATTGGATTTGCTCACCGAAGCGCTTGGCTCAAGCCTTATCCATTTGTCCTGAAATATACTAGCCAGAAATGCGATTGCTTTATAATAGAGCGAACTATTTTGAAATACGAGTATTTTTACTCTCTACAAAATAATTTGTGCAACCTCACATAAGCGGTTTTGCATTATCTTGATACGCGGTTTTGCTTTATGTTGGTACGCTGTTCTGTACTTTAAACCAGGGTTGTTGCGAATATTCATATTCGCATTCGCAACCGCGGAGCTTCCGCATTAATATTAACATTCGCATTCGCTTTCGCATTCGCAATAATCAATGCAGAGCTTTGTTCTGACAAAATATATTTTTTTTTCACTTTTATTTCAACATAGATTGATTAAAAGAAAAATACTGATAAAAATAAAATATTTCACATAAACAGGGTTGAAATTTTGAAATTCCTGTCCGTATTTGGTTTGTCCCAATAGTGTGAATACCCAAATATTTTTCTTTATCCCTATCACGGAAAATAATTTGTTGAAATTTTTCAATACACGATTGATATATCCATTGTTCCGAGCTTTTGACTAAACTGTTAGACTAAACATATTTTACTTATCAAGCTTATTATTTGCATAATGAAATATCCAAAAATATAAATTTTGAGTTACATCTCTATATTATTAAACGAGCGATATGTGTACACATCAAATTTCGTGAGTACCTGGTACTCACACCTTTTTAAGAAGTTTCATTTCTATCACGGTGTACGGTGTGTACGGTGCAACACGCGCCTTTTTTGTTTTATGTATGTTACCGCATAAGTTTGGACCACTCAACCGATTTCGATAATTCTTTTTCTATCAGAAAGATAGTGTCTCACATGTGGTTCCATATTACTAATTTAGTTTAATGAAAAAATTAACGGTTTTCGTAAACTTTTATATGAAAATTGAAGTCGGTTGTGTTTTTGCTTAAGAATTACTTGTTATTTTGACAGTACGTATTATAAACAATTTATTAGTGTTGATACGCAACTTTTTAGCAAAATCAAAACCGACTTCAGCTCTCATATAAAATTTTTGAGTACCGTTAATTTCTTCATGATCCAAAGATCAGATCTCAACCAAATTATTATGGGAGCTTTGCTTTAAAAAAATAATTATAGAAATCGGTTAACGTGGTCTAAAGTTATGCAACATACATACAATGCTTTTTACTATTGAGGCTGAAAGAAATTTATTTTTAATGTATCCGAAAATAGCTAAGGTAGTGTCCCAATCGTGGTTTGTTGAGGACTGGCTTATCGTATCGTCTATATTCGCACACCAGTGTAAAGGTAATTGTACGTTCTTCAAAAAATTATCAGAGGTATTACATGCAAAAGTGCGACCGAACGAAACGGTTTTCTTGTATAAAAAACCTATGGAATTTTATAGCAAGTAAAATGGTATATAAATATAAATAAACGCGTTTTTTGGCATAACTTTGCGAAGAAAATTGGCACGACGCTGCAAATCGCATTTCGTGCATGGTATTGCAAGTTAATATCACCATTCCACTGGACTATTATTTTTGATGGAAATAATAAAAATCAACGATAATAATTTCCTTTGAGTAAAAAAATAAAACTCAAATCTTAATTACTTTTGATATATGTATATAGGTTAAATTAAAAAAATAATAATCATAGTAAATTAGAGTATTGTTAAAACGGTTTTACGACGATTAGAACTAGTTGATTTTTTGGTTAAAATTAAAAAGATAAGAATTATTTTCCGTCCCTGCTGTTTACACCTAGCGCTTAAATGCATGCTACAGCTTCAGCGTTAACTATTGGGCTTCTTTTAACTGAATCGTTTCAACAGACACCGGTTTTTTCTATAGACGGTAAAATTAACTTTACAATGCATCCTTCGTTTTCGCTAATGAAATACTTCAGTTGTCATTTTCCAGTATCCAATTTCACGTATCTCGCAACTGCTTCCCAGTTTTCTGCGCTGGAGATCATTACCCCAACTATGTTGTTCGGAGTTATGTCTCCGTGTCTTTCTTCCAACATTATTATTATTATTATTATTATTATTATTATTATTATTATTATTAT
>NW_023458562.1:32516743-32519012 GCF_013731165.1 Rhagoletis pomonella
ATTATTATTATTATTATTATTATTATTATTATTATTATTATTATTATAAACTAATATTTATAATTAGTCTATTCTGTAATATATCACAAATACTTAAATATCCAAATGTTCTATTCTCATTTGTCTGTAAGAAAACATTTTTCTGTAGACCAAATAAACAAATAAATAAATAAATATAAGAGACATACAGGCTAGAACTCTTGTTAACAGAGACTGCGTATATGAATATCGATAGTTAAACGCTTGTCAGTGGCCACCTACGGTCCCTTGAGCACAGCTGTTTGAAAATTCTGATAATATTTAATTTTATTTTATTTTATTGCAGGGTAATAATTCAAGCTGATGGCCAATTGCGTACAGGTTTCGACGTTGTTGTGGCCGCTTTACTAGGTGCTGATGAATTTGGTTTTAGCACAGCCCCGTTAATTGTCATGGGTAAGTATTTTTATTTTTCAGTTTCAAATTGTATGATAATAGTTGGCATATGGTCAAACACGGGTGAAAGAAATAAAAGAATTGCCTGATTTTGACCAGTTTTGGCCATATATCTCTAGATTATTTAAAGATTAGTATTTTTTTTTGTAAAGTTCTAGCTAGTTATAAAACAATCACCATATAAATGTAATGAAATGCAAGTTTCAAGTGCCTTCAAAATACCGTTGATTTTTGGTTTTTTTTTGCTGACCGTGTGACGAATTCCTTTTCATACAAACTATGTATGTTCACAATTTTTTTTATGGAAGAGAATGGCTAGCATCGTCAACAAAAAAATTGCCAGAAATCAACGATATTTTGTAGTCTCTTAAAACGTGCACTTTATTATACTAAAATTGAATATGCATAAAAGTGAAGAAAAAACTTAAATGTTTGTGAAAATTTATTGCATTTTTATAATTTGTGTACAAAGTGTGAAATGTGGATTTATATGGGTTTGTTGTATAACTAGCTAGACTATTATAAAAAAAAAAATATTAGTGCATTTCATGAAACGTCGCAAATGTCACATTTGTCGCAAAATTTGCCACCTTGCGATACAGCTGATTACTTTTGTATAGAAACTTTCTTGTGACAAAATTGCGACATTGCCATAGTATTTGAGCTGGCAATCATTGCAAAGTCAAAGTCGCGAAACCCATGTTTTTTTGTGTTTCATACATATATGTAATACTCCTATATTGGCAGTAAGAGCTAGTACCGTCCGAAAACACTACAGTACAGATATATCAATAAACACGTACGAAAGAAAAGGAACACATACGTTTATAAATAAACATGTACACGACACATTTACAAAAACGGCACTTAAGTACACAATACTTTGACAAAAACAGTACTAGACTGTCTCGCTTTGATTTCGGAATGCTTACACATTGAGATGTTAGCTTACTACCAATATAGAAGTATTACATATATGGTTTCATAGGCTTATTGATCAGTACTTTTATGTGCAAGAAAACACTGTCCACGTTTTCAGCCAACGTTTCGCTAAATTTCTTAGCATCTTCAGGGGTGTTTATTCTCCTTTTCTTCTCACATCAACATATAAATATACATAAAATTTAAAATTAGTAAGGACCTATAAAAATGTGTAAACAGTTCTACAAACAATAATAAAACAATCACAGGTTTTTAAAATTTTTTTCACTTATGAACATTTGTTGAAAGTTCACATACATATATAAACAAATAAACAACATTAAAACTTAAACTAATTGGTCCGCATCGATACCAACGTCGTGTGGTACACTTGTCATACTGTTTGGTTCTAGCTATAAACTTAGTAAATAGGCAGTCGCGATGTCATCCTTGTCTTCCTTTTTGTTAATTGTCTCGTCCCTCTTCTGTAATATCCGTAAGCTCTCCAACGTGAATCTTGTTCTCTCCCTCTTGTCTTTGTCTGTGTGCCCGCCTGCTAATATGTGTTGTGATAGCGCCGTGTTGCCCCTCTTCTCCTTAATGCCCGCTTCATGCTCCTTTTCGTCGTTGCAATGTAAATTTTATTACACTTTTCGTGTTCACTTCCTTCGCATGTTATTTCGTACACTACGTTATTTTGTTGGCCATTTGAACGATTTATGTGGCCAAAAACCAATTTGACAAAATTTTGAAGGAAACTTAAAAAATTAGTCACATTTGATAGAGAACAATCCAAATATCATTTCCCAGCCCCCCTCACTTTTCTAACTTGCACAGCGAAAGCTCACCGTTGACCGGAAACATAATCAGGGCTGTCATGGAATCCAATTGTTGTCGGAATTGGATTTAAAAA
>NW_023458562.1:32519112-32522173 GCF_013731165.1 Rhagoletis pomonella
GTTTGGACCACTCAACCGATTTCGATAATTCTTTTTCTATCAGAAAGGTAGTGTCTCACATGTGGTTCCATATTACTAATTTAGTTTAATTAAAAAATTAACGGTTTTCGTAAATTTTTATATGAAAATTGAAGTCGGTTGTGTTTTTGCTTAAGAATTACTTGTTATTTTGACAGTACGTATTATAACCAATTTATTAGTGTTGATACGCAATTTTTTAGCAAAATCAAAACCGGGTTCAGCTCTCATATAGAATTTTTGAGTACCGTTAATTTCTTCATGATCCAAAGATCAGATCTCAAGCAAATTATTATGGGGCCTTTCCTTTAAAAAAAGAATTATAGAAATCGGTTAACGTGGTCTAAAGTTATGCAACATACATACAATTTTCCGGGTAAGTTCACCTGAATTTCAATTTGCGCTGAATCGAGGCAAGCTGAATGCCTTTGGGGAATCGTAAGTGTCCTCGTCATCACGACTGTGGTCAGCTATTTTTACGACGTTGGAACGATTTTTACAGACGACAGAGTATTTTAGCCCGGCTTTTCTGCAGCCGCATGCAGCAAAACCACATCTACGTGTGCTCCACCCTCAGTCTTCTGGTTCTAAGATATTTCTTAGCCGTGCTTGTATTTGATGGCCAGTTCTGAACGAATTTGCTCAGCAGCTGATTCCGATCGTTGAGAGGTGTTTTTCTGTAGTTTCCCCCGTCAAGAGCTATAAAAATGCGTTTTGCTATTGAGGCTGAAATAAATTTATTTTTAATTTATCCGAAAATAGCTAAGGTAGTGTCCCAATCGTGGTTTGCTGAGGACTGGCTTATCGTATCGTCTATATTCGCACACCAGTGTAAAGGTAATTGTATGTTCTTCAAAAAATTATCAGGGGTATTACATGCAAAAGTGCGACCGAACGAAACGATTTTTGGTATAAAAAACGTATGGAATTTTGTAGCAAGTAAAATGGTATATAAATATAAATAAACGCGTTTTGTGGCATAACTTTGCGAAAAAAAATTGGCACGACGCTGCATATCGCATTTTGTGCATGGTATTGCAAGTTAATATCACCATTCCACTGGACTATTATTTTTGATCGAAATAATAAAGATCAAGCGGTAATAATTTCTTTTGAGCGAAAAAATAAAACTCAAATCTTAATTATTTTATATATATGTATATAGGTTAAATTCAAAAAATAATAATCATTGTAAATTAGAGTATTGTTAAAACGGTTTTACGACGATTAGAACTAGTTGATTTTTTTGGTTAAAATTAAAAAGATAAGAATTATTTTCCGTCCCTGCTGTTAACACCTAGCGCTTAAATGCATGCTACAGCTTCAGCGTTAACTATTGGGCTTCTTTTAACTGAATCGTTTCAACAGAAACCATTTTTTTCTATAGACGGTAAAATTAACTTTACAATGCATCCTTCGTTTTCGCTAATGAAATACTTCAGTTGTCATTTTCCAGTATCCAATTGAGCCAGCACAGGATGTCGTAGTAGTTAAAACATATCCCCTACCATTCTTAATCGCCATGGACAAGGATTTGTATTTTTTGACAGGATTTTGCTGCAGTACATAAACCTAGCGATACATAGTAATGGTTGCAGTAGCATCAGGCTCCTCTTATTCAACGAAAACTTGTACTTTGAGGCAGAAAACGCGTGGGTAGTCATGACTTATATGACCAACTATTTCATAGCTCAAAGAAGTACAGGTTAAGTAAACGCCGCGAGCCGATTTCGAAATTTCGAACGCGGCTAATTTCGATCCCTGAGAGCTCAGTGTTTGTTCAAGAGTGCAAGGGTCAGTTGAAATTTCTAGTCTCAACGCATGAATACCAATCGCACAATGGCCTGTCAGAACCCCCATCACTAGCCCTTGAGAGGTAACGTGTTTTAAAGCACCCTATAAAAACATTTTCTGCAGCAGATAAACATCTTTTCATTTTTATGTCACAAAAGGACCCGGTTTCCCTTAGCCCAACAGCAGTTCGTGCTGTGATAATTCTGTCTGCAATATCCGCAGGCGCCGCGGTTCCTAATGCTCCGCTAATCCCTATTTTACAAGTGTAGCCTTCTCTAGTGAGTTCCACCAGGCAAGGGCTACTTGAAACAATATAGGCTTAAATCTGGTTTCCTAGAGCTAATGAATTAATTTGGGCGAGAGACCTCACCTTTTACCGATAGCTCCCCTACAGCAGTACAAGGCAACCGACACCTTTCTTACCTTACCTCAATGTTAGGCTTCCACGACAGCCGCCGTTGATCGCCTACCTAGTTACCTGGTTCAGGTAACCTTGAGCCAGATCAAAAAGGGTGTCTAGAAATCATCCCTTAACCAAAAGTTCCACATCATCTACATAGGCGATCACCCGACAGCCCACTTTATCCAGTTTCTCTAGAAGGTCGTTTACAACTGCAATCCAGAGCAGGGGAGAGAGAACAACACCTTGTGGATTGCTCCTAATGACCCTGCACTGAGTGCAGTCGCGTCCCCACTCCACCGCGACAGTTCTGTTCGCGGTTGTAAGCCGTAGATAAGCCTTATTAGGTTGGTTTCAACCCCCACATTATGAATATATCGACTGTTGCCTCTGGTGTGACATTGTTGAAGGCCCCTCGATATCGAATATGGCCCCTACTGCATAATCTTTATGCGTGAAGAGTTCCTCTGACCCCTTTTCCAATGTATGCAGGGCGATATTCACCGACCTTTTCAAAATTTTTGCTGTAAAAACAAGGATAATGGAGGATAGGAAAGTCCTGTGCGTTTAAACGTAGTGAAGAGAACACAAGTAGGATTTTTTTAACGAATTAAAAATAAATGAGGTTCTGTTCACTACTTAACGCATTTAAGTTGTTATTTCTTTGATGATTTTAGACGTTTAGAAATATTTAACAAAGCAGCTAATTAGCGCCATTCTTCTTCTTCTTCTTCTTTTTTGGCGCTGTAACCGCCTAAGCGATTTTGGCCGAGTTCAGCAAAGCACGCCAGTCGTTTCTCCGCTGTGCCAACTGACGCCAATTGGAAACGCCAAGTGAAGCCAAGTCCT
>NW_023458562.1:32522273-32584715 GCF_013731165.1 Rhagoletis pomonella
CTTCCGCATTTTGGCTGCTTTCTCTTCGTCTTCGCTTACTTTTAAGTGCTTTCACATGCTCTCAAGCGTAATTATGTTGCTATTTAAATGGCTGGCCTAGTTTGCTTGTTGATAATGACAGCTGACAAGATTTGCATTTTTTAATATGAGTGCAGTAAAATTGAAAGTTATGTCAAATTTTAAAATTTTGATGGCAAAATGATAGAGGCAGCTGAATTTTGAAAGTCGCTGTGGTAAATTTCCTAAATTTAGAACTAACGGGGGAAAAAGCGTAGGGTTAGGTTGGGCAGTTATCAGTGAGACTCATTCAGACTCAGTATGCTTTTTGTTACCGCATGAGGTTTGCATTTATCTCCGTTTGTTTAAACACCATTTGCTGATTTCTAACATCCATTGCTTTGAGGATGAAGCCGAGGAGATCCAACAGTTCCACCTCTGTTACTTCGCACAGACTGTTGAAAAAGCGTGAACACAAGTACTTGAGTCTCTTCGTCTGTAGACCTGGACATCGACACAGATAGTGGTCAATTTATTCGTCCTCACCCTCATCATGGCAGCTTCTGCAGAGAGTACTTGTTGGTATTCGCCAACGTTGGAGCATTGGTGCTATAGCACAGTGTCCTGTGATGAGGCCTGTAAGGACTCTTACTGCAGATCGATTGAGTTTCAGTATGTCCCTTGTCTTTTTCCTACTCAGCCTCGGCCATAATAATATTGTGGTCTCACAGTATTCTCGTTTGTGCACAATTCATTCGTCACGGCCACGGTGTACTCATTAATTTTACTAACGTGATCACTAAACGGTGGTAGTACGGAACTTCTTCTATTAGCATCTCTGAGTCGCATCTAGTCATCTCATCAGCCGATCCAAATATTTCTATGTCCGCGAGTGACGCCAGCGTGGTGCGACATCTCCATACACTTCACGATTTCACTATTCTGGATCCTATTGCTTTCAGAGCTGCCTGCCTATCGTCAAAAATAGTGGCTTTGTCTTCTACTACTACGTAGAAGACTAGCCGCCCTCCCTACATATAGCGTAGATCTCTGCTTGGAATATACTGCAGTAGTTCGGTAGGCGAAAGGACCGGTTGATCTACAGGTCCTTCGAGTAGACACCGGCTCCGGTTCCTTCTTCCATCTTTGAATCGTCAGTATAGATGGATATACCTCCCTCTGCTACTGGTAGTCCTGTATCCCATTCTTCTCTAGTCGGGAGCATAATGGGTATCTTGTATTGAAGTCCCAAACAGGCGTTACGTAATCAGTGCTGAATTCTATGTTAGATTTAATTCTTTTTAGCCGGCCCCTTTTCATTTCATTCAGTATTGCTGCATGCCCGAAATTGGTTGCCTTCCACGTTTTGGCTTCTCTGGGGCTCCATTCTGGTTGGCTCACTTAGAAGTATCCCCTAGTGCACTCTCCATTAGTTCACTTGTCATGCTATGGTGGTAGCTATTTAAGTTTTGAGATAGATACATAAAACCAAATGGTTATAATCGGAAATGGCTTTATTGTTTTTAAAATTATTCTCAATGAAGATCATTACATGCATTTTAATCAATTTTCCGAACACTTTTTCGACTGAGATTGAGGTGCCTCCTAGCATGTGATCTGAACGCATCAAATGCTTCCTTAAGTGTCGAAAAAAAAAAATGTTGCCAAATCAGCTCAAAAAAGTGTTTTGTTTGAGCTGATGTGTGAGAGCAGGCATTCCCATGGCAAACAGATGTTGGTGTACCATTCGGAATTGACCGTTCTAGGTTGCTTTAATGAAACGTGGCGACATGACCTGTCATTTCGAAAAAAGCAGGCGACCATTTGCTCTGAAATTCATCGTGTGGAACAAACTTTTTTGGACTTGGTTCGTCTTTAACAGTCGATTATTGTTTAGTTTCGGGGCCATATGCATAAACCATAATTCTTCTAACATTACGATCTTATATCGATGGTTTAGTAGAAGATCGACCACGCCCTACTTCAAACTTTTATTGAAGAATGCCCTATTTCAGATTTTTATTAAAAAATACCCTATCTCAGAGCTTGGTTGACGAACACCCTATTTCGGAATTCGGTTCAAAAACGCCTTACTTCAAACGAAAATACGTTGAAAATGTACTCAGATACGGTGTTTTTGAATCGGCAGCTGAGATAGGGTTGAAGACTTTTACGAGTTTTTTTTTTGAAAACTCTCAACTCATTTCCTAGTTCACAGAATTCGGCTCTACACAATTGCATGTACTCGTCACTAATATATGTGCATACACACACACACCCACACACCTGTGTGTTAACATTCACATTCACACACTTTGCGCTGGTTTGCGTGTTCAAGTGCGAAACGAGGTAAGTTTTCAGGCGCTTAAGCAAAATCTACCGAATGTCCTTTCAGACAGCAACAAAGAAAAGTAAATGGCACACACTTGGGTCGTATGCGATGACGAAAAGTGATAAGAAACTGCAATTTGAGTGAACTGAACATATACATACATGCACATTTCGACGGTTTTCTGCTTGAAATACTTCTTTCTCTTTTTTGGTTTTTGCTATTCCTATCTGCTATTTGCTTCTTAAGGCTGTTTGCAAATTGCGATTGGTGATGATGATAACTCTGCTTATTAGGGGCAAATATGCTGTTTGATAGCCCATGCCAGTTGGGAATGAATGTGTCAACGACGTCTTGAAGTGGTGTACATAATACTAGTAGAAGAAAGTTGTTACTAGGTAATAAGAACAGAAAAAGAAAAAAATTAAAACTCTCATATATAAGTTTATTTTTGGTTCAGCTGGCTATGGGATATATTTTCGAAGCAAGAACAGATAATTTTAAAACGAGTCTAATTCTTGAATATGAGTAGCAATTTGAAGTATTGCAGTGTTATAATTAATTCTACAGATATTTGTAGAAATAGAGGCAAACTATATATCAAAAATGCCCTTTTAGCCTCGTCAGTTTCCAAAGAAAAAACGGTATACATATTGTATTAAGAAAACACAAAATTTTCTAAATGAAAAATTCATTCAGAAAAAATTATAATATACTGGTTTTTCTTTTAAAAATTGGGGGGCGGGGGTAAAACTTCATTTTTGATATTTTTGCTTAGAATCGAACATAGAATTCGAATATGCCAGCCACTTTTTGCGAAATGAAATTACTCCGGCCTAGTGTGCAGTTTTATAGATCATTAAAATTTAGTATAATAAAGTGCAAGTTGGAAGTGGCTAAGAGTTGGCATTGATTTTTAACACTTTTTTTTTGTTTTTTTTAATAGAATTTGTTTAAAAAGAAAAAAAAAAGAAATATTGGTGAACATTTTTTTTATATGTATCTATATCACTCGAATTCTTTTTGTGAAACTTTTTTTATTTCAGAGCATTCCTTCAATTCATTACTTCTAGTTTTTATTACGTAACATTTGTTAACAGGCACAGAAGAAACCAATTTCTTCAAAATTACTACCTTTCCGCACTTTGCACAAAAAAAAATTTACCATAATCAAATAAATCTCTTGCAAATCTTATAAGATTTCATAAAAAAATAATCAAATTGAATGATAATTGAAGACTCTATTGAATTATGAACAGTAAGTACCAATTTTGAACCACTGTGCGTCTGTGTACCACTGTAGTGTGCTCGTCGGGACGTGCTTTTCGATAATAGAGATGGCCCAGGTTGCCTTGCTGTATAATTTTATCATTATTAAAGCTTCTTTCGAAAACTCTCTGGTCAAGAGAACTAGTGCGGGCTGGTAGCCTAGCTTATTCTTGTTCCTAGACGGTAATACCTTATCTTTGCCCAACCGTTTCTTGTTGAAATTAAGATGTAAGATGCAGTGGCTCGAGAGGGTTATTATTGAGTCAAAAAAGGTTAATTCACAACCCTCACTAATATTACTAACCTCAACCTCTCTCCTCCTATTAGTCCGTATCCGCTTTCCCTAAGCTAACTGGCCACATTAAAAATATCTCACCGCGGTCTCATAAATACACTTATGTATTGTTTTAAATTCTTGTCTGGAGTATACTGTACTTTAAATCTAAACAAGCTTAAGTAGTTCTGAAAAACGCGCACCATACTTTTTAGCATTTCGTAATCGCTTTTCCCCTAAGCACCGCACGGCAAACCATTTAAGTCACCTACATACTTGCTGTCTGATACAATGTGGGAATGTGTGATTTTGCGTTTCATTTCTCAGCCCAATGTGTGCACTCATGTGTGTCACAATTCAGTGAAAAGTGAATTTATGTAGCATATTTTTAGGGGCATATATAGTGAGTGCGAAAAATAGTATAAGTTTAAAATAACTAAAAATCGACATAGAAAAAAAGCGCTGGTTTATTCAAGCGAATTTAGGGCAAAATATGAATCTACTTTTAGACGCACACACACACACACACGCAAGCATACAATTCAACACATAAAGTACAGTAGCCACATACATATGTATATTGTCCTAATGCGCGCTCCATTTGTGGGTCCCTTTTTGGTTGCCAGCAGCTTAATTTGTACAAAATTTGCATGCATACACTCGTACATTTATATTTATGTACATAGACCTACATCAACAGATATTACAATAAATGTGGTAGTATGTTGCTGTTGTTGCTTTTGTCCATTACATGATTATTGTTAGCTCTTTTGTGCGCTAATTCAAAAAGCTTGCTATGTTGGGAATAATCACATACAACATACATACATATCTACATCCATATGTATAGCAGATAAAATTATATAAACCTTTTTCCTTCCTCTTACGCTCATTGCCTCTGTCTAGATTTTATTATTATATTGCAAGTCCCACGCTTCTGTACACTCCTTTTTTTTAGGTGCAATGCATCCACAATGTATGCCACAAATTACCATTTATGAAAATATCTTTCACAAATTCCCACATACATATACTTACACATATCTACATACACACATATGTAAATATATGGTTATAAACCCAATAGGAAAATCATCGACTATGTAGAACAGCAAATAGTTGGTCCAGATTGAGTTCGCTGTGAACAATTTCGAATAACTCGCGGCAAACAATATTGCAAGTATCAAACTTCTGGTACATGGCGTCGGTGGCGCTCACCAAAAACGCATAGACTAATGTGTAAAGCCTAAATTTGAATAGAAGTACCCGGTTGACCGAGCTTTGCTCGGGGTGCATATACTTTTTTAAGTTTTGAAGGTTTAAGTATCAAATAATGGTCAATTGGTAGCTTCAATTTATAATTATTTTTTATGTAATATTGTTAATGGCATTTATTATTTACGTTAACGATATATGTATATACACTAGGATGATCCAAAAATGTGAATAAGCAAAGTCGGAATTTTATAGCTCTCTCCCCCATTCAGAGAAACGAAATGAAAATAAAGAACTTTAAAAAAGCATGTTGATAAACAAAAAGTAATGTGTTGGGCTCAAAGCCTCAGAATTCTATCAAAAGAATATTCTGGAAATAAATTTAAAAAAACTTTTAGTTTTGGCCTACCTTAAATTTAGTACATAAAGATCTTACTTTTAAAATTAGGAGGCAACGCTATTTAGAAATGCGTTAGTATGAATAATATATATCTTGAATGTATATATGTACGATGTATGCATATTATACACATACAAAAAGAAGCTAATTGAAATTATTAGGAAAAAAATTTTTATTAAAAAACACTGGCAACACTCATCGAAAATATTTTTGGATTCAGATTCAGTTTAGTAAATATGTTTGGAATCTTATTCAACAATTTTATAATGAGCTCGAGGCCATTTTTAAATGAAAAATTTATTGTGGAAAAGCAACAACAATTTGAAAAAATGGTAGAAGTGATAGCTATTTCGGAAATCACCACATTTCCTCATCAGACTTCTTTCAGTAGGATTCGAACCGACGATCCCACTGACTCAGCCAGTTGCCCATGCACCGCGCTAAGACGCCTTGTAAATTATCGTTTGCTTATTTCCACTATTTTTCATTTTTGTTATGCCAACACAATCAAGCGCAGCTATTCCGCTGCAATTCACTTGATCATGTTGGTTTGTGCTAATAATTCTATTTTTAGAATGCTTAACTTTTAGGTGTGCTCGTCCTTAAGTTATTTGTTTTTTGTTATTTTTTGGCCATTTAACAATTATGGGATCGTCGGTTCGAATCCTACTGAAAGAAGTCTGATGAGGAAATGTGGTGATTTCCGAAATAGCTATCACTTCTACCATTTTTTCAAATTGTTGTTGCTTTTCCACAATAAATTTTTCATTTAAAAATGGCCTCGAGCTCATTATAAAATTGTTGAATATAATTGTTAAATGGCCAAAAAATAACAAAAAACAAATATGTTTGGAATCGAAAATAAGTGGCAATCTTGCCACTTAGTATATGGCACGGGGTTCACACTTCTTGTATGCAGTTTTGTAGCCCATTAAATTTTAGTGTAATAAAATGCAAGTTTAAAGCTACTGAAAAATTGCGTTGATTTTTAATATTTTTTATGCTGACGTCTTTTTGCACTTTTTTCTTATGGAAGAAAATGCGTAAAACCGATTGCAAGGAAAATTAAAAAAAAATAACGCCAGTTTTGCAATTGCTTAAAACTTGCATTTTGTTATACTAAAATTTAATGGGCTACAAAACTGAATACTCAAAAAAATTCTAAAAAGAAATTTTAAAAACTTGTAAATTTGTAATGTACTCATTTAACTCAACTTCGGTGTTAAAAAAAATTCATACCGCAAATTACTGTAGAGTGCACCCCGTAATATTATACTTAAACATTGCGCAATACCCAGAGCTACTATTATTATTATTTTTTTTAAACTATTTTCTTTTCATAGAGTATTTTGATGCGTGTATGTGTGATTTTTTTCAAATTTTTTCCTCCCCCCATAAGTGCATTAAATTCTCCAACGCAAAAGAGATTTATCGCAATAATCGAATAGTAGTGTAAAATGAATTAGAAGCAAACCAGTGTTTTCTCTACTGGGTATTGATACCAAATTGTCTAATACCTACGACTTTATTGCATAATCCTAGGTACATAGGCATGTAAATGGAAATTATACAAAATTTGGGCTATGAATATATGTATAAAAATTCGTGGAAAAAAATGATATGATGCCAAGAAGTGCATAACTTTGCATTTTTATATTTTTAGCAATAACAAAATTCTTGTTAAAAATTCTTTAATAGTTAAAAGTGGTTCACTTTTTGCGTAATTTTTCATTTCACTTTTGCTTAAAATTTATTCACAAACAAACTTTTACCGAGTTCATTTTGCACTGTCTTGCTCTTTATTGGCAAAAAGAAAATCGTTCTTTTAACTTGTTTCCTGAAAAGTTGCCTCCGTAGTCGCTGGGTGATATATTCGCATCTATAGCAGCATCATCGTAGGGGTTGAGGCTCAGGAAATCTGATGTAAGAATTTGTTTCCTACATGTAAGAACCACCCTAATGTACATATGTATATATGTACGTATGCAAATTTTTATTTTTTCCCTTTTTTCTTCAAACAAATCCAAACACACTACTGAATATTTTCCCAGCACAGGATTAATATCAGCATAAAGTCAGATTCGATTGAAAACTCTCCATCAAATACGTGTACTAACCAATGTCTGCAGCGGAAAGCTTTCTTTTCCTGAATATTCATGTCGTGCGGCGCCGGTTTTGTGGTCGTGACAAAATGCTTTCTACAAAACAAATCATTGAACAAGCAATCTGATCTGTTGATTACAATACATCACATTTTTCATGTACATATGTACATATTTTCACATGTGTCTGCTACAAAAATTGATATCTGATTTGAGTAGAGGGAAGTGCTTGGGTGTGAAGAAAAGTTTGTATACATGCGTAAGCGCTTAGATAAGCATTGTTTAAAATTGATGTGCATTTATAAGTTCCAAAACATAATTTCAATTTAAGCAAAGTTAGTCTCTGATTTCATTTTAGCTAAGCATAAATTCTTGGTGGCATTGCTTTACATACTTATTTTTCGCACATTTTTCTTCACCTCCACTCAGCTCAACTGCCAAACAATTTAAACAATTAACTTGTCTGTGCTTAGAGCCACTTTTTTGGACTTTTTGCCCACTATTTGAATGCAGACAATTCGTATAGCCACTTTGGATGCCAACTAAAGCACATTCATATGTACTCGTATGATTGCAATTGCCCAGCGCGCACTATTCGAACTATTGAGATGGGAATTGCTCTGCTACAGTAGTAGTGACACCATCTCCTTTTGCTTGGTAATAATTCGATAGATGTTTGTACATACATTTCTTCTATGCAGTCTACTAGCACTACCAATTCTCCATGCTCGCCTAATTTATTCGGTGCTTGGGGTATTCGGCCGGATATTAAGTGAGCAACCATTGAGATGTTTGATTTGCAGCTTTTTATATCAGATTTTGCTTACTTATGGTGCGGTGTGCTCGTTTCTTCATATTGTGTAAACTCTTGCTCGAGTATAATGGTACTGTTTGTCCCCCTGAATAGTCCAAACACTTGGATAGCGTTTTGACAACGGAAATGACATTTCGACATTCAATTTGAAAATTTTCGCTACTGACATTTATTACTTGCATGGAAATTACAAGCGAGGGGACTAACAAACCTTCGGTATGGTGCTTTAAAAAAACCATACACAACTATTTTTTACTTAGCATGTTTAACTTTTATTATTTTTTATCTTTAATACATAATCACCATTAATTTCAGTTCATATCTTTAATCTATAGATGCACTGTTTAAAACACTCCTTACGCTTTTTTGTAGCTTCTTAAGTACTACGTTAACTGCAAATATTATATCTGTACACTGAGAGAAAAATCAACCAAGAATTGACATCAACTTGAAAAGGAATCAACGTGGTTTTGGTTAATGTCTTTATTGATATTTTCAACAATGATTTGGTAATAGGAGCGTTCCTTATCTCCCAGAAATAGTCAGAAAAAGTCCGAAGTAGTCAGATTTAGTCCAAAAAGCGTTCCTTAACTCGGAAATGACAGCAAAAATGAGAGAGCAACAGTCAGTGAGAGTGACTCTCATCAGTCCGAAGTAGTCAGATTTAGTCAGAAGAATTTTTTCTGGCAAAATCCTGAAAAGTGTCAAACTCAACTGAATTTAAATTAACGGAAATTAATGAATACGCTAAAAGTGAGAATAATCTAAAAAGTAAAAGAAATGAATTGAAATTGGAAGGAGGCAAAAAATAATTGATATATCAAGTGTTTATTGTGCTTGTGCTTGTGTGAATGTGTTTTGTACATACATTTCTGTTCTTATTTGACGTTAGTTTTGTTGTTGCCATTCTTTGGACTAAAAATTTGGTTTTTTGCGTTCCTTTACTTTTCCTGTTATTCTCTTTTAGTGAGCGCATTTTGCTTACGCTCTGGCATTTTGACACTTTTCAGATTTTAGTCCAAAAAGATAAGGAATGAACCTAATATTAACCACAATTTTGTTTACATTTACCAAACTTTTGGTTGGCGATTTTTTCGTTTGAACATGCTTATGTTCTGCACTTCACAGTTGCTTTTTCATAATTCCGAGAATCAACACAAAAATTGTCATTTTAATTTTAACGTGTTGCCTCTGACGGGATAAGCAAATAACAGCAAGCATCTCTACACACTCAGCTAGAGCCGATTTATAAATTTGTCTTTAAATTTTCAGCTTGAATCAATATTCTTCGTCATTTAATTTGGTTCTGCACCTCACAGATGCTCTTTCGTATTAAAGAAAACCCCAAAATCGGGGAAAAAATTATAATTATGTGTTGCCGCTGACGGCATTCGTACTCTAACCTGCTGGAGCCAACAACTTGCTGGAGCCAACAACAAGCACCTCTGCAAATTCAACTACAGCGGCATACGAATTGGTTTTTGAATGTACCATGAAAAAATCAAACAATAACTTGGTTGAAAAAACTATTGTACTTTTGGCTCAGTGTATTGTTATCGAAAACTTTTTTCCTCAAATGTTTCTTAGTTTTCACGATAAATCCGTGATATTGCCATGTCATTCAAGCCTTCATTCCATATGCAGTTTGGAATTCATTGAACATTTCCACGGGTTTAAGTAGACGTCGGCAGGCATAACGAATCGCATGACTAATTTATTCATGCGTTGGTGATGGAACTTCAACTGACCTTTCATCAGTAGTTTTACGTTTGCTCGTCTCCATTCCTACCGATTATAATTTTTTTTTTTTACTTACAATATCATCAATTTACCGAACTCTTGTTAGTCCGCTCGTATAAATATGTATGCGCATAAATATGTTCATCTTTAGAATGTTAGTATGGTTTCTTTTATTTATATTTTTTTTTTTTAAATTTTACATCGATTACACGCTGGATAAATTTACGATTTTTTTTGTTTTTTTTTCTTTGTTTCTGTTTTCGTTTTTTAAAAAGATTTACATTTTCATATTTCATTTTCGGTTGCAAAATGTTTCAGGCTTGGGTTATCTGTTGATCAAAGATAAATAAATTGTTTAGAAATCACTAGAAAACCCGTCGAATTTCGACAGTAATTGCCACTCCTGGTATGCATAGTATGCTGCATATATGGACATATGTATGTACAAGTGCATATCTATTTATATGTATGTATATAAAGACGAGACGCTACTGAGTCTGGTATCGATGCCACAATTATGAGAAACGACATGTTTTGCGGTGCTGTTGCAGCCTGGAAATACCAAAGTTGCAACATGATGCAGCAGCCGAGAGGCCAACGCTTTAGCGTGGCAGGTCGACCAAAGCATACAAACTGTTTGCTGCTGACAGGCGGGCAACACCTGCAGCCATGCAGCCTGTATATGCAATTGGACGTGTTTGTTGTAAGTATTTATGTATATATGTAGATGTGTTTATACAGGCAACAGCGTTGAATGCAAGTTGGTGCTTGCTGCTCTGGCGGTATGCACATTGCGTCTGGCACTAAACAATTCACTACATATCGTTTAAAATTGCTGATGGCAACAGAGTTGGTAATGTGAAAACCTAAACCCAAGCGGCGCCAGCGATATAGCTGTTATTATGGCAGCCGCGATGCTGACAGATATCGTGAAAATTTTATGGCCTTTTTACAATGCCCTGATTTGTGTGGTAACATAAAGAAATGTTTCTTTTTCCACCTTCTTCTTTCGTTTTTCCTCATGTCGACGAGACATGAGTTTTTCAATTAGATATCTTAGAGAAATTCTGAGTATCCAGTTTTGTAGCTTATTCAATTTTAATTTAAATAAATGCAAATTTTAAGTATCCAGGACTTACTTACGGTCGATTTTTGACAATTTTATTTGTGAAAAGTGTTACGAAAATTGCCAAAAATCAACGATAATTCCTAGCTACTTCAAATTTCCACTTTGTTGTACTAAAACTTAATGGGCTTCTAAAGGGCATACCAAAAAAATCTTATTTAAAAAGTTTGAAAATTTTGATGTACTATTTGTTAAAATTCGTCGAATTTTTATAAAGATTCTACAATGTTGGAAGTTTTAATTGACATGGTTTTCTTTAGAAAGTGTCTCTTCTATATTTGTATTCTCGCCATCGTAACTGCCCTATCTATATATGCACTGAAGGTAAAATTTTTGTTTAGTTCCCAAATAACTTACATATTTAAAATGCAGTAATCGGATGAAGTAAAATTTTCTGATCTTCTTGTTGTTACTTTCGTAAGTGGTAATTTGTTCAGTAGTAGGTACGTATTTATGCATTCGCCATGTACTACATTAAATTCAGTCATTGCTGCCTTATTGGTTTGGTGTTGCTTAACGAACTAAATCCCTTACATACATACATGCATGCAAATGTATGTAAACATATACATATTTAAGTATTTTGTTGCAGTTTTCCGCATCACTGGCCACATTTGGAATGAGGTGCATGTTTATGGTAGCGAAAAAAAAATGTTTTGTTTTCAACGAAATATTTTCACGCAGTTTTATGCTTATTTCTGCAAATTATTTTCACGGTTTTCTGGCATTAAACGCAACTAAATGTAAGTAAATGCCACATATACATATACATACATACATACATACATACATACAATATATGGGGCGTTCCATACTAAAATGGACGGGGTTCACACTTCGTGTGTTTGATTTGTCTAAAATTTTTAGGGTATATGGATAAGCATAAATAATAAACAAATATTAAGTTTGAGCTTGATAAATACATTTTTTAAAACTTTACAGCAATAAAAACAAAAACAAATCGATTTAATAGTTTTCTAAATATCTCGAGAACGGGGCGAGGAAAAGAAAGAAATATTTTTTTATTTTTTTTTTTGTTGAAAAAATTTTCACATACGAATTTTTGATAAAAAAAAATTATATTTGAAAATATGCCATCTCAAAAAAATTAAAAAAAAATTCACAATGTTAGCTCTGGGTATTGCGCAATATTTAATTTTAGTATTGCGGGGTGCAGTCTGCAATAATATGAGTTATGAATTTTTTTTTACACCGGAATTGAGTACATTACAAATTAAAAAAATTTTTAACTTTCTTTTAGAATTTTTTTGAGTACGCAGTTTTGTAGTCAATTAAATTTTAGTATAATATAATATAATATTAAATCGATTTGTTTTTGTTTTTACGCTGTAGTTTTTAAAAATTTATTAATCCAGCTCAAATTTCATATTTATTTATTATTTATGTTTGTCCATCTACCCAAAAAAAATTTTTTTTTTTAAGTGTGAACCCCGTCCATTTTGGTATGGAACGCCCTATATGTAGGTAGTTTTCTGCAGCGCGTTTACGTCCAAGTTTATGTTCATATGTGTTAATGTATAAATGTGTGTGCTATTCATTTAACATGGTTTGCCATTTTATTTTATTTTTTAGATTTTTACCCTCTTCGCGCTACTTTTATTTTATTCAAAATATTTGCTCCTACTTGCGTAAGGATTTCTCTTCACATCGTATTTTGTATTTTATATTAAATACCTTTTTCTTACTTATTTCTCTCTACTTTCCTTATTTTATTGTTGTTGCTGGTCTTTTTATTTTTATTTTTTCCGTTGCTGTAGTTGTTTTCATGCTTCGCTTTACATTTTATTGCCGTAATTCTCAACACTTACACACATTTTTCTTTCGCCACTTTAGCAACGCTGAAATGCGTTTTATATGCTCGGCGTGGGTTGTGGGTGTTGGGCGTCCATACATGCAAACATACACTTATAAATGCATGGCAGGTGTAAAATTGCGTTTAAAATGCACTTTTGAAATTGGGGTTGTGACTGCCGTTGAAATTGATGTTTAATATCGTTAAAGCTTAGTATATTTGTTACAAAATGTAATTTTAAAGGGCACTTTTGCTGCTGAGTTGTCCATTTGAAGGGTCTCATATGAACGTTGGTTGCGTATACGACGCGGAGTACTGCTCAAATGTGTAGGGTAGTAATAGATTTTTTCTAAGATTATGACACTAATGTAGAGAAACTTATACCAACATATGGGTGGTCCTTAAAAAACCAGAAGTACGATTTTTATCAGTCTGTGGGGGAGCGCCTGCACTAAGTGCAGAGTCATTAGGAGCACTCCACAAGGTGGTATTCTCTCCCCACCCTCTAGATTGAGGTTGTAAACGATCTTCTAGAGAAACTGGAAAAAGTGGGCTGTCGGATGATCGCCTATGTAGATGATGTGGATCTTTTGATTAAGGGACGAGTTCTAGACACTCTTTTTTATCTGGGTCAAGGTTACCTGAACCAGGTAACTAAGTAGACGATCAACGGCGGCTGTAGTGGAAGCCTAACAATGAGGTAAGGCAAGGAAGGTGCCGGTTGCCTTGTACTGCTATAGGCGAGCTATCGGTAAAAGGTGAGGTCTCTCGCCCAAATTAATACATTAGCTCTAGGAAAATGTATGGGAAGTTGGCATACAGTATGACGCAAAACTCAAAACAAAAAGTTGTTCTGAGTAGCCTTCCAATAGTTCTAGAGTTCTTGAAAAGGAAACAAAGTTCTGGATATTTTGACAAAAAAAAATGTTTCAAAAAATAAGGAATGCCAGATTCACGCAGCATACGGCATGTGGCAAAAAGCCAAATGAAAAATTGTTCTGAGCAGCTTTATAATATGTAGTTCTAGAGTTCCTGGAAGGAAACAAAAAATTCTGCTAAATTACGCCGAAAAAAAATCGGAAAAGTTGAAAAAGTGAAATTTTTGAAAAAAAGAATAAAAATTAAAACTGCTCTGAGTAGATTTTCAAAAGTTCTAGAGTTCCTGAAAAGGAAACAAAAATTTCTGCGAAATTACGCCGAAGAAAACATTTTTTTTTCGAAAAAGTCGAAAAAGTTAAATTTTTCCTACTTCCATACTCTCGTTCATAAATTCGACTTAAAAATTCTACCGTACACAATTTGTAAATATACAATCATACATATATAAACAGCCATCTAGTATATACGTCTGTCATCGTAAACGTGTTGCATAAATCTCATAATCCGTATTTGAACACCCCCGAACAGCCCTTACTCCAAACTTGCGTACTTTCACTCCTTCACACCGGCGCACTTTCATTGGGAAAATTACACATTTTATTGCAGCAAATACCTAGGGATTACCACCTGCTTTGTGAATGCGAATGAATGAAGCCGTAATAAAGCAGTAAATTAACAGCAGGCAAACTTCTAAAATATTTAAATAACAGGTAGCTCGGCGCTGCAAATCAAATACATACAACAAAAATAGCAAACAGGAAGCAACGGCCGTTCGCAGCAGCAATGCAGCGAATACATAAGCAAACTATAAATAAAACTTAAGCTGTAAATGTAATTAGACCGGATTATTGGCTTGCTTTGAAAGCAATGCGCCTAAAAGGTGGCTATTAAAAAAGTTGAGCAACACTTTAACAAGAGTGAAATGAAAAACAGGAACAAAATGCGGTGAAGTTGCAGCTACGAGAAAGTGGTTGGCTATTACCCATGGCCAGTGAAAACTGTAGCTCGCCTCAATGCATTTACCTTTGCGCTCAGTTACGGCACTAATGCAATGGGAACTATATGCATAGTACATATGTATATATTTAGAGAGTGAAGTTTGAACTCACCATATTTTCCCTTTTGCTACACCCACTTTTTGCTTTCTGCTGGTGGTCTGCCATTTTCCTTTATGCAGCATCCCACAGCCGCATCATGCAAATGCTTATGTAGTTGCTTTTGAAATAGTTTGTAGTTGTAAATAAACAATGATGAAATGCCGAATTGCAATTGCACAGCAAGTATGACTGCATGCAATTATTGCAGCTACACCATAGAAGAATGAAGAGTAAAAAGGATAGTCAAAAATACATTTCTCTTTAATAGAGTAAACTCGTTGTTGCAATAAACTTCTGCATTTGACCGACGCATTCATTTGAATGAACCCACGAAATGTTGATAATGCTGCTGTATTGTTGATAGCCAGCCAAATGAAAAGAGTAAGAAATATTTTTGTTACAGTGTATTTAGTGGGTACGCCTTATAGATTTTTGACAACTTTTTCAAGTACCGCTAAATTTAACTCTCCGTCAGGCACATGTTTCGATTGGCACATTCTGGTCGCTTGAGTCTGGCTGGACCCACATGCAAATTGTATACATTTATATAAAAATTATGTGCAACATTTGTTCAGTTAAACTTATTTATTGTATGTTATTCAAATATTTACTTAATTTAAGGGCTTTCTTTTTTTTGTGTTATTATTTAAATACACTGGCGATCAAAACCGAGTGCATGTTCGACATTATGTTACTTACAGTAACATAACTTTTTTAATAATAAGCGGATTGCTTTGAAATTTTCAGCAATTTGTCCTTATTATCTAAGGAATAAAGCCTAGTATATATAAAATTAACAAGTGATTCACAGCAAAAACGCTAGGCAACTCTCTTCACTCAGTTTTGAACTTTTCTGTTTTGAGATTTTCGGAGGTATATATCAAGAGGATTTGCTTTTAATAGCGATTTTCATACGTCTGAGAATGCTCTCTACTGAGGTTTGTATGATTTCGCTTGGAATATTATCCCATTATAATTTTACTCGCCTCCAAAGCTCTTCCATGTTATTATGAGAGCTTTAGTCTGAAAATACTTTTCCTCCTACGATTTCTGTAGCTGCTGTTGAGACGAGGATGCAAAATAATCTATGCATCACTTTCTCGCACTGCGAATAAAGGGGGTAAAATTGCAGAAGGTCACCGGAATATGCACTTCCTCAAAGATATAAAGATATATAAGGATAAGTACGCCTTAAAATAGTTGTGCGGCTACAGATTGTTCTCCTTAGCTTCAGCTATCCGCCTAGCTTAACCTAACTAACCTAACGAACCTAACCTGCGGTAGCTTAGCCTAATATAATCTTATCCAATGCAATCTATTTAGTTCAACTCAATTCAATCCAATCCAATCAAAACAATATACTTCATTTTATTGAGTTCCGAAAATTCACTATTTATGAGAAAGTTGGCGTATGTGTCAATTTGAGAAACTAGCCGTCATTCTTGATGTTACCAAAAGTAAAAAAACTCTACCTGACTTAGAGCTGAGGCCCATAAATCTAAGGTTTCCTAAACGAAGTACTTTATGGCATAAGAAATGCTCGCTAGGAAGGTAAAAAAACAACTTTTGCTTTCGAACTCTATTCCATTAACAGAAAAAGAATTAAGTTTTCCGCTTACATAGCTTTAAATTTCTTTAAAATTCATAAAGCACTCGCTTCCACGGAACATACGCGCAAAATAGTTTTTGTAAAAGTTTTGCCTTAGACAAGTTTCTGCTGCTGATCTTACGCACGCATGCAACTGTTGCTTTCTTTTACATTCACGCCGCGAATTGTTCCAATTACGGCAACCACTTTTTCCTACGCAAAATTATTGCAACTTGCACTTTTTCTCTTGTCGCTTACAAGCAAACTTTCTAATCCCCCGCTTAAGCGGACGAGAAAATTATTTTGAAAGTTTCAATTTGCGGCTGTGGGCGAGCGGCAAAAAGTATAGTGAAAGAAAACTAAAACAACCAATAGCTAAATCAATCGAGTCGAGCGTTAGCTAACTAAGAACGAAGTGAAAAAGTGGTACATGAAAAAAGTGGTGTAAAAGTTCTGATTGCTGTGGCCGAAGCAGCATGTGGCTTTCTAATTATTGAATGAAACATGAGAGAGGCATACGAAGCCTACTATGCTTCCAGTAAATAGTTGCAGGCTTAGTTTACATACGCAACACGCTGGCTTAAAATGCCTGAAAGACAGCCAATCACTTGTCAAAAGTTTGTAGTTTTAGTTGAAGAAGTAGCACCTTTGATGGCGGCAAATATTGGCTGAAGTTGGTGGTTTGAAGGCAACTAATATATGTATGTATGTAAATGTATTGCGTGAAACTTAATAGGCAAACTTTTCGACATTTTAAATATTTAGCTGTGTGCGCTTTTTTCAGTAATATTTTGTTCGAAGGCTTGCGCCTTAGCAATCATGGTCATTAGTTTGTAATCCTTGTTTTTGATGTCACACAGAAAAAGTCGAGAAACTTAGTAGAAAAACAAAAGAAAATATGAGAATTAAATGTTGTTGAAAATGTGATATCACACTATATTTTAATTATGAGAAAAAACTCTTCTACTGCCAAGAATATTATATTTGGCAAAACAGTAAAAAATATGCCAAAAGTATCGAATGAATTCATTAATAGTAGTATCTTTGTATTTATTTCTTAAAAATTTCCAATTATTATAAGTTTTACCTTCAAATATATTTTCAAATTAGAAAGTCTCCACACAAATACATACATACAGAAAAGTGTGCATTAAATACTCAAAATTATTTCATTTTAAATTCATTCAGCTGCTATTTACAGTTGCTGGTGGCCTTGCCAACCTAACCGGAACAACTTGTAAACAAGAAATCTCATACGCCCTTAAAAGTGTGTATGCTGCAAAAAAGTGGATTAAAGAGACGCTTACCAGCAAGTAGATGCAGTCAGCGACAAAAATATGAATACCCTGATGTTTTGACGATTTTACACGCTGCGTGCTTCACTGCGCCTTAAAAGTACTTTTGTGCAGTTTGATACCCGTCTGGTAACATTTAATTTATTTTATCAATTTAATTGAGTAAAATTTTTCAAATAGTGGGCATCCCTCCTCAAACACATTCCCGGCAGTAAACTTTCCTAAGCCTCTTCAGTTGCATACCCATATTACAATTTTCAATTTACCTTATCAATTAAATTAAATTAAAATTTCCAAACAGATGGCAACCTTAAACAAAAATATTTTCGGCTGTAAGCCTTCTTAAACGTCTTTTTACTTTATCTTGCCAAATAACTTAGCTGCAATTTTTAAACAGGTGGCAGCTCTGTAATTTTTTTCTTTCTATATTTTAAGTTGGAACTCTGGCAATACACAGGTGAAAATTACATTCAACTCCACGCATTAGTTTTCGAGTGATGGGCGTACAAACATACAGATAGACAGACAAAAATTCTAAAGATTGTTGCACGGTCAAAAATTTGGGTTTAATTTTTAAACCGCGCTGGGACTACTGCCTTTTTTAAGCTTTTATAGTCTACTTTTTAAACCAGTCAATAGTTTTACGCAATTTTTAATATATTCTGGTTTAAATTTTAGCCCAAAAAGTTCGTGGTTTAAAAATCAAACCAAAATGTTTTAATTCTAGTTTCTAGGTTTCAAATATAGAAACTTTGGTTTAAAATCTAAACCGAAATAGAATATGTTTGCACAGCGAATTGTGGTGTTGATTCAAACTCAACATGTGAAAGCACATTTACATGCGTGGCTGTAGCTGAGTGTGCAAAGATGCTTGATACAATTGGTTGCTACCAAGGCTGTCCGGGTTCAATCCCAACCAGACGGAGCATGAAATTTAAGATTGTTTTTTTTTTTTTATTCTTAATTATGAAAATGTTTGGGTTTAACATTTAAACCGAATTGTTTAAATTCTAAACCCAACATATGTGCTCTCTTTTTTATAAACTTGGAAGGTTTGTATTTGAAACTGAATTTAGTTTGGTCATATATGTAGTCCAAAAAGTTTAAAATTAAAACCGAAATTTTTAACCGTGTGATTTGGCTTCTGTTCCTCTATTAAATTAATTTTTATTATTATATTAATGTTTCTCTAATATCGGCTTGCTACACTTGAATTCAACAGCAACACCCAGCAGCATAATTTTTTTTTAAATTCATATAGAACTCGGGAAAATACCACTAAATTTTCAAGTTTTCAATTCGAGTGTTTTGCGTATTTTCTGTCATACAAAAAAAGGCTTATTTTATGCGTTATGTGGAAGAAAATGCGCAACAACCTCGGGATAAAATTCTCAAAAAACAAAGCTAATTTTTAGATATTTGAAACTTGCTCCTTATTATACTAAAATTTAATGGGCTACAAAGCTGCATATATTGAAAATTAGAAAAACTGGTATTTTTTGAATTTCTCCGAGTTCTATATGAAATAAGAAAAATATAAAAAATTTTTCTGTTGGGCTATGCTGTTGAGTGCACTTATATTTTTATAAAAAAAAATAAAAAATTGTGTGAAAAATATCAATAAATAAAATCGTCAAAAGGTCAGGTAATCAAGCTATTGACGCTGACTGTCTGCCTGTTTGCACATATCCTAATACAACTTTCAAAAACTTGTTTACAAATAGAAAACTTGGAATATTTACATTTCTTTACCTATGCATTAGACACGCATATACTCGTACATAATACATACTCACCCAACTGCTTGTGTACTCTTATGGAAAGTTAAATAATTTTAATAAAATTACTTTGAAAATTTCTGTACTTTGCACTTTAAATATTCTATGGCAGTGTAAAATAGGTTGTAGCTGTAAACACTTTTACATACTTACATATGTCCATATACGCTTACTTGTGAGTTTTTGGGTCGGTCTTAAAATATGTATGTGTATGCACTTGTCTGGCATTTCATTTAAATGTCGACACCCACACATATGCACAAGTATACACTGGTGTCTATGCAAGTTTTCCTATTCTAAGCGCTTTTAGTTTGTTGTTATTATGGGGTAAGCAGTCGGCTGGCTTGTTTACAAGTCTCATACATACCTATTTTCGTGAAAATACTTAAACATATAAATTTTGAACTTTATTTGTTCGAAGTGAAATTATACACTTCGGCAAGTGGAACATGAAAATTGCTAAGTGATGCTAAATTCTTGGATTTAAGATTGGCATGGATTGATTTTAGTTATTCAAAAACATTGAATAATCTAAGAAATTTTTAGGAAAAGGACCAGTAGACAATGATGCGATTTCATTTGATTCGATGTAATGTTATGAACTGCGATGTAATTTACCTACATGCGGCAATGTAATGATATACATATCTAATTTAATTCAATTTACATGATTAAATTAAAAAAAAAAAAATATTTTTATTAATTAATGTAGGGAAAATCTTAAGTTTTGAAATGACATAAAAATACGTCGAAACACGTAAACAAAATTTTGAATGATTGATTACAAATCTAAAAATGCGTATTTAATGAAATATGAGTAGGAAAAAATGTTACTCAAGTTTGAATTTTTTTCATTCACAATGAAAACTTAAAATTAAAATGTCTTGGAAAAATAACCCGATATCTATGATTTAAAATTAAGTTTACTTGAGATTTTTATTGCTCAAAAAATAAGTCGTTTTTGTAGTTTTATTTTTGCTACGAAATGACGCGATGGCGATACGGAGAGGAACACGAATACCAAAAGAAAGACCTAGACGAATACGGAAACGAAAACGAAAAATAGGTGATTAAGAAGCTGAAGATGAGGATAAATATGAGCACGAACAAAAACGAAAACGAACACGACTACAGTAAAACGCCAAAAACTTATGAGAAGACGAATGCGAACTCGACTGCAAATGCAAAAAAGAACACGAAGGTAAACGCGAAAACGACGTCTGTTCTTATAATTACCATTACAATTACCAATATCAATACGTTTACTTTCAATTACCTTTCAAACCAGATCCACATTTTGATAATCGGTTCAATAAATTTTAAAAAATAAGCTTTTGAAAATATTGAATATTCCACATTTACCACCCCCTTGCACCACCCCTTTAATTTGCATTAAAAAAAAATTGTACCGTCAAAATCAGGAATAAAGGGCGAGCCACGCCTACTTTTTCCTTTGTGTTCTAGCTCGACGGACCATATTTCTCGTTACTTGTTTCAAGATCAAAGATATTTATACTGAAATTTTTCTGAATATTTGTGCCTTTGCAATGATAAAAATTAATTAAAACTTCTAACTTCGCTCGCCCTAATATATTTCAAAGTTCAATTGAGGTTGAAAAGCATACTCGGAAAAAATCTAAATTGCAGGAACCAAAAATAACTGTTATCTCGAATTTACAGATTGAAAACATTGCCCGAATTTTGAAATTTAACGAAAATGTTATTTTATAACAGTTATTAGATGAAAATTATGTTTTATTTCGCCAATAAGAGTTATAACCCAAGGTATATTTTTTATATTGTTTGATAACAGTTATTGCCTAACGTTTATTTTTTACGTTGGCCGATAACAGTTATTGCCAAACGTTTATCTTTAACGTTGTGTGATAAACGTTTTAAGATAAGAATAATGACGAAAATGGATTGATGATGAAAATAAAAGTGAAGGTGTAAAATAACTGTAATCAGACAACGTAAAAATAAACGTTGGGTAATAACTGTTATCAAACAACGTAAAAAATTAACATTGGGATATAACTTATTGGCGACGGAAAACATATTTCTCCTGCATAACAATTATAAGGCAATGTAAAAAGTAAACGTTGGGTTATAACTCTTATCGGCGAAATAAAAAATATTTCTCATCTAATAACTGTTATGGAACAACATTTTTCCGATAAAACTTATAACTGTTATACCCCTGCTAAATTGTTCCAATTCACAGCAGTACCAACGCTTTCCAGTGATTTAGGATTTTGCTCTATTTAGGTACACCCAGAAAAAAAATCAGTTAAATATATTTCTCTCAACACATGATATGGTTATAGTCACATTATTTGGTTATAGTTACCAAACGATGTGTTGAGAGATTTATTTTTAGTTGACCTTTTTCTGTGTGTAGGTAATTAGACGTACTTGCACACAGCCTAAATAGCAATGGGAGATCCTCTGAAAATATACATACTTACATGGGTAAGAGCCAAATATATGTGTAGGTGCAGCATTTAGGGGACTACATCTGGACAGGATCTGAGCTTTGTGCTGAAAACATCCGCATAAGCTTTAAGACCTCCTTCGTCTGAATCCACGAAACTTTCGCAGAATTTCTATTAGCACCACAAATAAGCTTGCCTAGCTGTAATCCAATATTTATTTCACTAAAGCAACTTTATTATTTCCTGCGCAGACACACGTGCCCAGCTACAGAACAACAAAAATCATTCGAAAAACCACATTGTCTGCTAAGGCAACAATTAACACTTGACTGGACAACTTAAGTTAGTCAGGTCAATGCGGCGAGCATACATACATATTTGAATTTTTCCAGAAAATTTTAACTGCCAATACGGCAGTAGATGGGCAAATACAATTTGAAAATATGGAAATGAAAAGTAAGCAGCTGAAAAAAGTTTCAAATATAATATAAAATAAAATTTTCAGCACATATTAAAATTTAAGAAGAAATATTTTGCTTACTAAGTATTTAATAACCTAAGCACTTTTTGAGTATTCGTACTCACATAAATATTAAAAAAGAAAGTGCGTAAATATTTTTTTTTAGGTAGCAGCAGTAATTTCCTCAATTAATTTTTGTTATTTTTTCCAGCCACTTCTATGGCCACTTTTTCATTTTATTTGTACTTTTTAATTGCTTGCTTGACGCACTTATGCAAGCTTCAGTGTGACTTTGTGTGGAAGTTAAAATATTTAGTCGACCAGGCGTGTGGCCCTTTGTTTCTCGGTTTAAACCACTATTCATGACTGCTCGCCAGATATCTTTCAAGTTCTCACCACAAATTGCCTTTTTTGTGTTTGTACGTTAGTAAGTAAACCTTTTTGTTTTGTGGCACTTACAGGCCAAACAACCATACCAGACATGCCGAAAAGTTTTGGTAAGACGATTTTTATGCTTGCAGCAGTAGCTTGTTTAGATATGTGTCAGGTGGATTAATTTGTATGAGATTTGTAAGCCAGGTTTTATGTAACTAACTTACCTATGTATATATATATATATTTAATATGTTTATTAGTTTTGGTATTTAAAGTTTGCTATTGTTGTTCGGACTAGCCTTCCTACGTATAGCAGTCGATATGCACTTTCATATTAAATGAGTGGAATGTGCTCGAAAAATCTGCATAAAAGAATTTATTTCAAGCGCAAATAATCCGAAGAATTTTTGTTAATGCTCACTTTAGTTCAATTTATAAAAGCAAACGTTTTTCTATGTTAAAGTTTGATGAGTAAAATACGTTTTCTTTTATTTAAGCAACGCAAAATGTTATCGTATTTTCTATGAAATATGTATATTAATATATAATCTAAATATATAATACGCGAAGGGATTTTTTTTTGTCCAAGTCATCAGATCTCTACCGTTCGTTCGATTTTCAAAATTTACGTGTCAAATTAAAGGGCTTGGGCTGTAGATGTGCAATAAAGTTTTATAAGGTATCAAATCAAAGAGCTTCTTCTTCTTCTTTTTTGGCGCTGTAACCGCCTAAGCGATTTTGGCCGAGTTCAGCAAAGCACGCCAGTCGTTTCTCTTCTGTGCCAACTGACGCCAATTGGAAACGCCAAGTGAAGCTAAGTCCTTCTCCACCTGATCTTTCCATCACATTCCTCTGCTAGCACCAGCGGATTCCGAGTTGAATACTTTCAGAGCTGGAGCGTCGGTGTCCATTCGAACGACATGGCCATGCCAGCGGAGCCGCTGTATTTTAATTCGCTGCACTATGTCCATGTCGTTGTAAAGCTCATACAGCTCATCGTTTAATCGTCTGCGGTATTCGCCGTCGCCATCGCGTAAAGGCCCGTAAATCTTCCGCAATACTGGTTGATCGCCTGGAACTAGTTGGACGGAGTGGAAGGAGCTACAGGCTTGCCAAATTTTCGCACCCCGGACAGAAAACAGCATGAAACTCTTCTGCATAGCGAGGACAAAATGCTCCCAGCACACAAAATGCTCAGAAAGTAGTATTTAGTGGGATATTAGAAATGCGAACAGACCATTTCTTTAGAAGTATCCTCCACCGAGGCACGCCAAAAGGCATCTTTTCGAGTAAAAGGACGCTTTGCAGACCCACGTAAAACAAGCAATAAACCCAATAGGGTACAGGCGAGCTATCAACAATATTTACAGAGAGTCTTTCCCCATCTTCCGTGACTCTCACCCCATGAAAGTCATGGGGAGAGCTCGATCTCCACCTTTTGCAAACACCGAGCTTTAGCTGTTAAGAGAAAGTTCTGGGTACTACAGCCGTCTGAACTTCTAACGATCAAGACTCCACCCCGAATTACCAAATGAGTGGGTGCCTAGCATGTGAAGATTCCGCGCCACGACACGAGTCACCCATTCACATGCCCACTTTAGCCTACTGAGCTAAGACTTCTCCCTCTCTCTTCGAAACGGCACTTTTTTGGGCCTACTGTTAGTTGAGCTTGACGACAACGATTGGTGAACAAACCGACTTATTCGGAGCCTAGCAGTGCCGCTACAACAACAGCAGAGAAACTCTCTATTCTTTTCTTCTCTTCCATTTAATTAATTTCATTTAAATGTTCATAGCTGGTAAAGTTTCGAAACTTCTATCCGCATTCCACACTTATGTATTTCCCGCTTTTTGTTTTGTTGGTTAAGTTAGTTGCTTTTATTTTTCTTTGCTTGTTTCTTGATAAAAACTCACAGCTCAGCCTTTACAAGCCATTTAACATTTTGTATTTATGTATATTCTGAACATTTGAAAATTTAGTGAATTTTGTACATTTTCTGCCTCAGAAGTGGTTTGCGGCTGGCAAAGTAGACTTCGTCGATTACAAAAAGGGACTAAAAAGGGTTGCAAATTGGAGCGAGCTATGGAGTAAATATGATGCGGAGAAGTGCGGTTGTAAGGGTTTTGCCGGTGGGGATTGTTTTTTTGTAAGTTGATGAAAGTAAAGTGAAAAGATAGAGTACTGATTTTGTATTTCTGATGGGCGTTTAAATTTAAACTAAGCAGATAAATGAATTTAAGGAATAATCTTTTTAAATGAGTTTGTAAAATTCACAACCTAGACGGTAAATATTTTCAAAGTAATTTGTCAATAAGTTGAGTGAGTAAATGTTTTAATATTTAATTAAAAATGCTGATGTTTGTCATATAACTATCAACTTGTTGGTAATATCATTTATTTATATTGTTTTTTGCCCTTTTTCAAGCTGAACCTTATTGGCAAAATATATGTACGCTTGTTCACTTGAATTCCCCTGCTTGTAATTAACGCTGTATGTATGTCGACGGCTGCATGTGTGTGTGTATGTATTGAATATAAAATGCCAAATTGTCACTTTTGACATTAACACACATCCAGTTTTCAGCGGAAGTGTAGCGCAAATCAAACTGAGATCAGGGGGAGCGAAAAAAGTAAGAGGGAAACGGTGATGTCAAATATAGTTGAAGTAAATGTGCAATCATTTTTTGCATGTGTAAACTTGTACATACCCAGTACGGAAATAAACTAGTTTAAATATCTTTGTTCAACCAGGTTTTTATCCACCACAACTAGTTGAAGATGTGACTATGATTTTACTATTTAAATTTAAAAAGCGCCTTTAAAAATGATTAAATATTTAGTTTCTCTGAAATCTGATGAAGTTCAGTCCATGATCCGAAAGGAGTTGTTGTTGGAGTAGGTGCTCCCATGTTATGCTGGGTTGTACCAGAGGTGGTCAGGTCCAATGACATCGTAATGTTATTGTAAACATATTTTCTGCATATTTTTGGACCATTTTTTTTTGGTTACTAGTGTTGGTTATAAGGCAGCGTGGTCCTGTACAATTATTTAACCTAGTCTCACTTCTTGCAGGGCATGTTTATCAGTGTGCATTCGTGTGGCAATAAAAGCCACATACAATTAACTGCGTAATTAAAACTGACCAAACACGAAGCAATAATGATAACTTGATTGCGGTCGGAATCGCTACTTGGCATAGCACGATAATATTTAATCTCATTGCAGGAAATGCTAAAATTTAATGAACTTTAACAATAATAAAATTGTGATAAATTATAATTAAATTTAAACATTTGAGGCCTCTCTTATGTGTCATTTAAAAAAAATATATTTTATTACTTTCAGTAAGGAATTATTTATTGTTTAACCAGCTTATTTTGTGCCTTAATTTATAAGGAAAGTAAAGAAAATTTTTTGAGTTTTTGAGAAGAAGTTAACAGATTATTATAACCGTGCACAATTATGCACTTGGGTATTATAACTATGTTCACATTACGTCTATTTATTACAGCCAAAACGAATAGAGATAGATATAGGCAAATGTATATACAAATGATCAGAATGAATAGAGAAGAATTTTGGTAAAAAATAATATTATTATGAAAGTTTGGGAAAATGGGCGTGACCCCGCCCGCTTATGATGAAATGCTGTATCTTAGTATCCGCTTCAACAATCTTTACCAAACTCGGCACGAACCTTGCCTATGGTCTTGCTAAGGAATCTGTTGAAATCTTTGAATTCGGGCAATAACTACGCTCACCTACCAAATAAAGGTTTTACAGAAACACGAAAACTTCGATAAATCACTAGCTCCTGAAGCAGAAATTTACAGCTTAACTAAATCTGAGTAAATGTAAAATTTTTCGCAAACAATTTTTTCCGAAATTTTCGTAATTATTTGTGTTAATTTTTTTACGAACTTTTAGCAAACTTTGGGGGTTTTTCGGACTTTTCAGGATTCCTCGTGTTTTTTTTTTAATCATTGCTTTTGGTCTTTTTTCAGAATTTTTCTGATTCTTTTAGGACTTGTCAGAGTTTCTTTAGGGCTTTTAGGAAATGCTTCCTGATTTTTAGATTTTTTCCACTTTTTTTGGGACTCTTTTGGCCGATCCAGGATTTGATCGGAATTTTTCAGATAACTTGCTATTTTAATTGCCTGTTTTTTTCTAGGTATCTTTGGGATCTTTTCCGGACTTTTTATTTGGACTATTCTGGATTTTGCGTGTTTTGTTTTCGGGATATTTAGTTATCTTTCAGGATTCTTCTAAACGAATTTCCTTTCGGAATGCTGCTAAACTAATTTCGGGTTCCTCGGGGGTTTTAGGATTTTTTTTGAAAACCTTTTAGCATTTTTTCGGGACTTATCGTGATTTCTTTAGAACCCGTCGGTGTTTTCTGAAATTCTCTTGTTCAAAGGTAGATTTAGTGTTAACTTTGCTTTCCATGCTTGGTCTCGCACTTTCCAACTGAATAATTGTTTGTTACAACAGCTTATTAAATGTTAAAATATAATTCCAATTTATATTCATGGAAATTGTAAATTACTTTTTATGTCAGTCAAGTAGTCATAGGTTGACAGCGGAGCTAAATGGCAGGCCAACATAATCAAACCTAGAAAATGAAAAAAAAATAAGAATTAAATTATTATTTTCCCCGCTATGCCAGAAAATCAGTGCGTAACACCGCTAGCAACAACAGCAGTTAGCATAGGCAGCAGCATCATTAAAAAGTTACATCATTAAAATTTTATTTAAATGTTACTCATACGCCCTGGCGACGCTGGCAGCGAGAACTATCCTTTCCATTGCGTTATTTTATTTATTTTTTTTAATAAAATTGCACAGAATGCAGTTTTCAGCATTGGTTGGTTAATTTACATTGGTCTGCACATTTTTTAATGCATTTGGCAGTTGGCTGCTTCAAAAATGCGCTACTGTAATTGATGTAACAGCTTCCTTGTCTATTTATTAATTTCGATGTGTAACAGCTTTTTAATGGGCAGCTCAGTTGTAAATGATTTTGATAGTTAATAAACGGTTTTCGCTAACGACTTGAAATCTGAAAGCTAGTTAAATTTGGAAACTGTCTTGCTACTACCTACACGCATAGGGTTTTCAGAAACACCCAACACTCCTTTGATTTAATGCGCGCACTTAAAATTTTCTACTCAAACTTCATGGTAGCTTACATGTACTGCCTTTGCCATCATTCCATTATTAGTAATATTATTATTATTTATTGCACGAATTGCGTGCATCTTGTTAATATTTTAAACACACAAAATTGTAATAAATTTTAAATGCACACAAACGCTTTCAATATTCCATTGCCTACAGTTGGCTATTTTAATATAAAGTGCCTTTTAATGAAGTTAAAGTCGAGCATATGTGTGACTGAAATCCCTCACAGGTGCACTCCCTTACATACATACTATGCATGTAGATGCCTCACTCATACTCGTATTTGAACGCAGCTACGTTTGTTTGCTTCTCACCAGCTTTGCATTTGTTGTGCGTCAGCCATGTATGCACGTAAACTAAGTTTTGTTGTTTAACTACTGAGCGTGAAATTTTGCCTTCGTGTTGCAGGTAAATTGCCAATTAATGTTTTATGGACGTAGGTAATAATTATCCATGTGGGCGAGTAACAACTTGGTCGTAAGCATTTTATGAGATCATTTTATTTTTTATGTCATTTAATAAACTGACAATTAGAGTTATCACTTGTATATTTTTACTATATTTCATATAGTTTTTTAATGGGTATGGGAAATAATAATAAATTGGAAATTTAAAAATTAGTATTCTCAACAGATTTTCGTTTACTTTTAAATTAAATAAATCTATGAGGCAGAATATACGATTAGTACTGGAAAACGACACACTTATTCCCATTGGATTGCGGCATTAGTAACTTCTTACATTCCTCCTCTCACCCTAAAAGATATACCATTTCGCTACTCTGACAAAGCGCACAAAATGATATACATAGCTACTGGTTGAATCCAGTCCAGCTAAACACTAAATAGAACCTAAATGAAATAATATTAATTAAAAAATATATGTTTCTTTTTAAGGCAAAAAAGCAAAAGAAAATTTTATTCAAAAAGAATAAATTTGCAAAAGAAATAAATTCCTAAAAACTAAATGAAATTTAAACAAAAAATTTATTTCTTTATAAAACAATAAAAACAAAAAATTTAAAATTAAAATGCAGTTAAATAAAAATAATAACTGAAAAAATATAAAATCTTAATTAAATTACATTAAATTAAAGAACTATGTTTCTTTTTAAAACGATAAAATCAAAAACCTTAAATTTAATTAGAGATGAAAAAATGATAAACTTAAAAAGTAAGAAAATAGGTTCCTAAAGATTTGAAGACAATTTTTTTTTTAACAATAATAACTTAAAACTAAAAAGAAAAATTAAATATAAAATAAGAATTAAAAAAAGAAAACTTTTAAAAATTACTTAAAATTTAAAAAATAGGTTTCCCTTTATGTCAATAAAATCTAAAACATTAAAAGAAAAAAAGATAATTATTCAAATTAAAATGAAAAAAAAGGCAAAGTAAAAAAAAAGAATTAAAAATATGCATAAATATTTTTCCTTTGGAAAAAACAAGAACTAAAAATTAAAAAACAAAATAAATAAGTTAAAAAATTAAATAAAAAAAAAATTATAAAATAGGGTTCTTTAAACTATATTAAATTAAAAAAAAAATGTTTCTTTTTGAAACAATAAAACTTAATTTCAAAAGAAAATTTAATCAAAAAGCAAATGAAGATAGTTTTGAAAAGAAACTGAAGTCCTAAAATTTAAATAAAATAAAAATATGTATCTTTATTTTTAAAATAATGAAATCTAAAAATGAAAAGAAATTTACAAAAAGTTGTTTGAAAAAAGTAATAAAAATATTAGTGGGAATTAAATGAAAATAAAAAAAATGTAATAAGTTTTTAAACATTAAAAAATATGTGCATATACATATATTAAAATTAAAATAAATTAAATAAAAAATAACAATTTAAAAAAACTCCACTGCCCGAGAACTCCGGCTCGGATCTCTCGAATCGCACGCCAGTTCTTTTTCCACTCGGCCATTGCGACTGTTGGAGCAGCGCGAGCAAACTGATATACAAGTGCTTTCTGTCAAAAGACTTTTAGCATGAGCGTTGGCAAGGATACTTTTCTTGTAAGATATTCGTGCCAGAATAACCAAAACCTTTAATTGCCTTACAATAGAATTTCAACTATCTTGGCCAGAATTGCTTTATTAGTTTTGCTTAAAAGTAAGAAAAATATGCAGGTATTGTGTTTTCTTTTTATAATGAACTATCAAAAAAAGGTCTTTTATGTCTAAGAAAAATTAAGTGATAAATGAGATCAGTGATATACCCCTATATGCGTTGTTATGAATCTAGAAATAACATTAAATTCATTAACCAACACACTCATAAACTTACATCCATATAAATACATATCTTACAAGACTTTGAGCAGAAAACACTTCCTTAATTCCATCGGACACTTTTACATCTTTTAATAATGCATTCATCACACTTGCAGACGGCAAACTCTTCCACACCCACATTGTGTGATCCGATGATAAAGTTTTAATAGCCCACAGTGTTCGGAAGTTATTTCTGAGCATTAAAGAAAAACAAAAACGATTTAGATGTAATCAGTTAGGTATTAGACGCGTAAATCCCGCAGAAGCAAGTAGACATATGTGTACATTTAAAAAGCAATGTCGCATACATATGTACATACATAAGTACTTATGTACGTCTATATCTATTGAGAGGAAACTATCGTATGGCCCAGCAGCAAACTGGCGCTTTATCGGAGGATGGAGGGCGCTGCTTTCATAATAAATTAGATGTGTATGTCACTAAAAGAGTTCTTCTAATATAGACACATAGATTTTTGTTTTATTTATACATAGTTACCTACATAAATAATCGTTTTTCAGCGTCATCGATATATGTCTGTATGTATGTATATGAAACTGTATTGATATTTATCGGTAATATTATCGATATTTTCAAAGTGGTGTTAATTATTTAGATCTATTTGGGGTTATCTAAACTTTTGAGCATTTATCGGTTTATATATCGATGTTAAATTTTCTAAATTATTTTGTTCTAAATACAGTTATCTAAACATTCCAGTAGTTATCGACACATATATCGGTTAATGTATTCACACAAATCGAAAGTAATCGATATTTTTTAAGTGTTGTAAAATATTTTGTATTTATATTTATTTTTAAGCGATAACACTAATTTTAATCGATCTACCTCACAATCGATATGTTGTTATGCTATAAAGCTATAAAGCGTGGGTGTCTAGCAAGCGTGCAAACTACTGAAAAAAAAAACAGTTTAAAGATGCTTTAAAAACTTAATAAGAAAAACAACAGCAACAATCATTCATCCATATGCGACAAAAGTTTAAGCTCTCGTCGCCAAATCGAAAAACGTCTCAAAAGTTTTACGCTGTTGACGCCGATGCTAAAAGTTGCAACTGCAGGAAATCGCTTGGAAATACTAATAAATGAACTATGTACATTCATACATATATGTTTGTATGTATGTACATATGTACATATGCATTTACACACGCACACTTGCACTGAATGCAATGTGCCAACTAACGAGCACGAATGCCAATGCCGGCGGCAAGCAATAATCTTCAAAATGACGGAATAGTGGGTGAAATGCAACAAAACAACAAATTCTGGAAAAAAAATAAAAATTCTACAAATACTCTGAAATCTCAGCAACAACTTTTCCTAAAAAGTGTTGTCGCCAATGCGTCTCGTCGTAACAAAATGTGCATATATGACTTCTTATTGCTATCGATTCTGATTTCTCTTTTTTCATTGCATTCACTGCATTGGTACGCCATGCACACGCAGGTCGTTGCCTTTATGCAGCCAACGCAACACCCACAACTGGCTAACAAGACAAGACGAACAGAGCTAGCCAAGTCGTTGAAATAAAGTCGGAATCAAAGAAATTGTTCAAGTTCTGGAACTAAATGCTGCGTCTGTGTGAGTGGGTGGAGTTAAAGGAATTGAGCAATGCGCGGGCCTTGAAATCAACGCTTGCGACACTGAGATGGACCAATAAAAATAACACGCAATAAAGTAATGGTACGCGCATAAAAATAGCAATGTTAAAATAGAGGTGGCGATTAGAAAAAAGTGTCAAAATAACAGCTGACACTAAACTGTTAAAAGTAACTTAAAACCTTAATATGCAATAAGCGGTGCTTATTTGAGGCGTTATAAACGGTTAAAAATTTGGGTTTAATTTTTAAACCGCGCTGGGACTACTGCCTTTTTTAATCTTTTATAGTCTACTTTTTAAACCAGTCAATAGTTTTAAACAATTTTTAATATATTCTGGTTTAAATTTTAGTCCAAAAAGTCGAGGTTTAAAAATCAAACCAAAATGTTTTAATTCTAGTTTCTAGGTTTCATATATAGAAAATTTGGTTTAAAATCTAAACCGAAATGGAATATGTTTGCACACAGCGAAATATGGTGTTGATACAAACTCAACATGTGAAAGCACATTTACATGCGTGGATGTAGCTGAGTGTGCAAAGGTGCGTGATACAATTGGTTGTGCTACCAAGGCCGTCCGGGTTCAATCGCCGTCGGACGGAGCATGAAATTTAAGATTTTTTATTTTTTATTTTTAATTATGAAAATGTTTGGGTTTAAAATTTAAACCGGACTGTTTTAATTCTAAACCCTATATATGTTCTCTCTTTTTTTAAACTTGGAAGGTTTGTGTTTGAAACTGAATTTACTTTGGTCATATATGTAGTCCAAAAAGTTTAAAATTAAAACCGAAATTTTTAACCGTGTAGCTGCCATTGCCAACGTAATTTAGGACAGTCGTATGAGATTCGCCTTGATATAAAATTCAAATATCGCGCCGTATAGGCAGCTTCTTTCTGTATTATCGAAGGTTGCTTTAAAATCGGCATAGAAATATAGTTTGTCACTCCTCTTTTCCCGCGTATTTGCATGTAGTGAGTACCTGATCTTTGTCGGACCTAATAGATGGCGCTTACACATATGTAACTGTTTGGTAGAGCTTCTTCTTCGATTTGTGGGTTGTGCCTTCAAGGGGGAGGGAACTACAGTTTTACGAAAACTCCGAACGGCGATTGTATTTTTATGAAAAGCTGTTTTTCATGGCAGAAATGCACTCGGAGTTTGCCATTGCCTGCCGAAAGGTTTTTATTTTTTGATGTTGAGGTGAACCGTGCTTTAGGCCAGATCCTGGGGAACACAGTGGACTTACCAGTTTTAAAACCACGCGGAAAAGGCGAGGTTTAGTGAGCTTCATTCCCAGTGCCTCATGAGATGTTTCGTCGTGGAGGTTGAATTTTTCGATGTTGGTATTGAATTTGGCAAGTTCGATTTTAGTATCTTATCTAGGGCAGCGCCTTAAGTGCGTCTTAAGCAAAGATTTTTGAATAACTTGTCCCTCTCTACCGCGGCAGCATGGCCTCAAAGGATCGAAATGCTATGATACGTTTTTCTTGCTTCTTTGCTGTTGCTTGCTGTTACTATCTTACCCCGTACATCGCGATTCGATTGGCGTACACCAACCAGCAGGGTAAGGGCCCCTCTTCATTGAGGGTCTTTATCAGGTGCAAATTCTCAAATCAGAGTCTCTTAAATGTTCGCCGGGATCGCCATAAAATGTTTTAATCGCAGGTGGCGCATGAGTGGAGATTTGCCGAATACCCCTATTTTTGATCCGATCTTGTTGAGATTAGAGATGTATACTGAGGGTGCAATGAAAAATAATTTAACCTAACATTAATTCGCTAGATGGCGCTAGAGTCAAAATTTGATAAAATCTGCACTTACCGTCCGATTTTGATGAAAGCGGGATCCGTTTGATGGCGCTAGAATAAAGTTACTCAGAAAATGCGTATTTATAGTCCGGTTTAGATGAAATTAGAAACGTATGTAAACAGCAACAGAGCTGTATTTCTACTGAATGTAAGGAAATGGTTTCTAAATTCCTCAAAGCTGCATTTTTTGCTATAAAAATTTCCGTAAATATATGGAAAAGTAGTAAGCTACGCAGGGGGATTCACGGGTATCAGCTAGTATTACATTTACTCATCCATTATGCTTAAGGACTTTAGTAGATACGGGGGTTAAATCAAAAAAAAAAATCTCGTTAAATCACGCAACGATTCGAGCAAACCAAAGCACATATTCACAACAAAGCAAAATGAATCTAAATGAGCGTGCAGTTCTTCTTTATTTCGTCATCATAGTGTGAGTATGCGTGAAAGCATGTGAGGATATGAGTTTGCTGGTTCAACTAAGTATCTTGCTTCAACTGAACGAATCTAGTTGCATACTAAAGTATGTATGTATGTATGTATGTATGTGAATGCAATTGCTTGCATTGTCATCTTATTGATTGAATGCCGCATATACATACGTAGTACAGCAAATGGAAACGGATTTCAAAATTGCAACTTTACCGCCAGGATTTAACATCTAAATCAAATTGCTAGTGAACGTCAAGAATTTGAGACAACTTTGAGTCAGTTGCAATGAGTTCAATATCAAATCACGCATGCATTGATAAATGCACGGGCGCAAGCACGCACGTAACTATCCCACATATATGTATGCACAACAAATCACACATGTGCATAGAAAGTTTTCCATATGCACCGCATCATTCCATCAACGAGTACATTGATGAGTGCAAGAAAACTGAAATTGTGTGTTGTGCCTCGGGGCACAAATCGCTAGAGTGCAGCGCTGAAACTTGTAAAGCTTATTCCTTTGATTCAGCTTTGCTATTACTCCTACGAAACTCTTTCCTTCGTACACTTTGTCGCCAGTCATGTCTCAGTTCGTTTTTGTACGCCCGCAAGCTTACAAATAGCTAGCTATACGCTGTGCGCATTGAATTTTTATGGCTCCCTTAAATTACAGCCGCCTGCCGCCGCCCAACAATCCACCAGCCGTTCTTGCCACGCCACTTTAATCAATTCTACAGCGATTCGCATTGATTGTAGTACGTCGTCGATTTTCTTGCCAAACAGTTTCGCATTTCAAGAGATGCCTCTATGCAGTATGCAGTTTTCATGCTATTCGCCTGGTTGCCGCTTCCTCGTCTCGTCTGTATGTTTGCTTTCGATTGCGCCTTTTTCAGTCTTTAATAGCTGCAATTTTAACCTATCAACTACAATGCTCAATTCTGCTTGTTGCAACGACTCGTTTCGTTGCTCTTTTGCATTATTCACAACTATGCTTAGGGCCGTTTTCTGAAGAAGTTTTTAAAGCTCACTTTATATTTAAAGGTTGGTTTAAAAATAAAGCTATGTCTAAAGTTAAGCATTTTTATCATCGATTTTTGACGTATGTATGTTTTTTGGTTGTAAACCAATTTAAAACCGATAATAAAATGCTTTACTTTAGAGACAGTCATAAATTTTAATGCAACCTTTAAATATAAGGTGAGCTTTAAAGTTACAGGTTGCTTGAGAAAACGGCCTTAGAAGTACAAGTTGCAGGTCACGTTACGCACGCAAGCAGTATCATCACGAACTTACGAAAGTGTGTGCATATTTACCATAGACACATATGTATGTAAATATACTGGAGAATTTCGTCCCACAAAAATTAATTTTTTATTAAAGCAATTTGGTTCAACATTTTCACCAACAATTAACGCTCACAACTGCACCACTTTCACTAGTGTCACCAGAGTCACCAGTGTCTCCAGTGTCGCCAGTGTCACCAGTTCCTCCAGTGTCGACAGTGTCGCCAGTTTCGCTAGTATCACCAGTGTCGCCAGTGTCACCAGTGTCGTCAGTGTCACCAGTGTCGCCAGTGTCACCAGTGTCACCAGTATCACCAGTGTCGCCAGTGTCACCAGTGTCGATAGTGTACCAGTGTCACCACTGTCGCCAGTGTCACCAGTTTCGTCAGTGTCACCAGTGTACCAGTGTCACCACTATGATATATAGAAAAGGTTCCTTGTCTTCAAGTACTCCGCTCTGCTAGTATGAAGTTACCCACCCGACCGCAGTTTATATCACTCTAAAGCCTGTTTTCCACTATGTCATATTTTTACAACAAACCTATTATGTTCTAAATTAATCCATAAACCGTTTTTATTTCCATTTGGCAATGTGTTTTCGCTCATTTGACGACAAATTTCATTGAATTTAACATAGTGAAAACCTGCCTTAACGTACTGCCGCTTTGCCGCTCATTGCGTGGCCTCGACCTTAGTGTTAGTAAACTAAAGCTCACCGAAAACCATTAAGCTTTTGCAAAAAACTTATTTCGATTATACCAGTAGAAATATTACAAAAAAATATATTTTTATTGCAGAATGTATGTATAGTAGGTGGCACTGAAAATATAAAAAATTGCGATGCCTCGCTCGGCAAAAAATATGAATTTGTTCTCAAAATTCCATTACAAAAATACTTTAGACTCAGGGGTGTTCGATGAACTCTTCTTTTTAATTGCTTGTAAGGTGGTACGGTCTAAAATACATTTAAGAAATAAGTAAACTTTACTTATTTATTATTGCTAAGATTTCTTTTTTTTTGATACGGCTGCTTGCTAGAACTTAGCTGATTTCGATTTATTTTTGATTTTTTATGACATTTTAATATTTTATGAATTGAATACAAACAAAATACAAAAATAAACTATTTAAAATCGCTGAGCATTCAAACATCCATCCTATATAAGATGACTGATAAATCACAAGAAAAGGGGTAAATTTGTTGAATCTGCCATCATCTATAAATAAATGAATATTTTTCACTAAACTGCACAGCAAAGCTAAACATACGCCGGCCACATCTTCCGCGAACGATGTTACACCATATTATTCCGTACTAAGTTTCGACTCTCCACTGCAAACGAGTGCACGCACATCGCGCTACCAGTCCGCTCTATCGGCAACGCCTCAGTCGTCGCCCGTACTACATCCAAATCAGCGCAAAGCATCAACGAAAGCTCAAAATCTTGCTCCTGTTGGCACTGAAGGTGCGCTCCGAGATACAAGTGAGCAAACCACATCCAGCATTAGACCATTCAATATCGAACAGCCAAAAACAGATGAATTCGCTACGCAGACTTCAAATGAAGTCCAGCTTACAGCAGAGATAGCTGCGCAAACCACATCTAGAATAAATGAATTCGCCGCAAACACTTCGACCATCATCATAGATACTCGAGATGGTAGAGACACTGCAACTGAGCTTAATCGTGAAAATAACGTAGAGGTTGCCACAGACCAACGAGTTTTGACAGAGGCCGGCGTACAAGCCACACAAAGCACCGTCGAGTTAGGTGTGCAAACAGAGGCACCTATGGGCGCAAGTAGCATAGCTGAAACATCATTTGATAGCGCAACCACTTCAGTTGAGGAGGTGCACCTTTATGATAAGGAGCTGGTACCGGAAATGGTGCGTCGCGTGAAGAAGTATACAAAGCAGCGCGTTATTAACGAACCACAATTAAAAGATGAATCTTCGTATACCTTTTCAAAGCGACGTTCAAAACCTGCGCAAGCAAGCGGTAGCACTATTGCATCGGTCAGCTTGGAGAGCCTATCGTATGGAAATATTCACAGCGCAAATATAGAACAAGTAACCGAAATGTCCTCACCGTTGACCCATAACGAGGATCGTAATGAATTTGAAGCTCAAGAGTCTGATGTACCAGTAGAGAAGCTACCGGTACCGACTAAAGGCTGGCAGAGTTCAACATCACTGTCCAGTGAACCGAATTCGCCTGCAGAATTTCCCACCTTTCTAGAACTGGGCAATGGTTTTGTAAGTACACTCGCTCGCTTAATGCAATCTTTGGAGCTTTCGTCACTTCTCAACTCCCCACAGCTGTATATGATCATACCACCGGATGGTGGTTACGGCTGGCTCATTGTGCTCATCTCCTTCCTTTGTCAGGTTATCGTCGATGGTATCATATATTCAATTGGCATATTGCTGCCCTACATTGCCGATGATCTTGGCGAGACGCAAACTACTGTTGTGCTTGTTGCTGCGGTACAAGTTGGTAAAGAGCGCTCATGCACCTACAGTGGCGAATTATTAAATAAAAGCTTGAAAAGGGTTTTATTTTCTTACAGGACCTTTAGTGAGCGCATTCATTAATAAGTATGGCTTTCGACCGGTGGCTTTCGCCGGCGCTATATGTTCAATGGTGTTCATATTAATTGGCACTTACAGTCACAATATGATAATGTTAATCGTTTTCTATGGTGCATTGGGTGAGTTTAAATGTAACAAATTTATGCTGATTCTACCTTCGTGACTGATCCCAATCTTCTTGTCCCAGGTGGCTCTTCGCTCAGCCTGATATGGACCTCCTCGCAACTGATCATTGGCTATTATTTTGAACGTTACCGTCCCATCGCCAATGGCTTGTCATGTTCGGGCGCCGGTGCCGGTATTTTGATCTTCTCCTCTATGAATGCGGAATTATGTCCGAAAATAGGTTGGCGCAATACCTCGCGTATTCATATGGTGTTTCTACTCTGCGTTCTACTAATGGCGATCACGTTCATTGAGGTAACTCCAACACGTATCGCAGCAGTGAAAAAGGTGCGTTGATAACGAAAAGCTCCGTAAAATACCAGTAAAAAGAGAAACTAAAAAAAAAAACAAAATCATTTCAGGAGGTCGATACCTCTTCATCGAGTGAGGACAGTTCTGTGCCTTTCAGTGAAGTACGTTACTCGCAGTATCATGTGTCGCACTTTCTAATACCAGCATCCGAACATAGGAGTTTGGAACAAATGTTTGGTAAGATCATTACCATTTTTGTGGAAAGCTTTCCTGACACTCCATAATGTAGCGAGACTTGAAAATTTAATTTAGGTAAGGTTATCTTGGTTGTCCCCATACAGCACATGATAGGGTCACACTTATGTGTGACACTGTGTGCCCGTTGTGATGCCATATTAGAGACTCCTTACATCGCTTCTCATACCTTAGAATTAAAAGCCATTTATAGCCCTAACGAAGCGCACAAAATCGTGCGCTAATGCAGTTCAGCCAAACTTTCAAAAGAATCGTGGAGAAAAGATCGCCGACGAGCCCTCATCATAACGGCAGCTACGAGAGTAGTCGTTTGACTGCATACTCATCTTACTAGCGTGGGTTCCCATCAGGTCGGAATAGTGGTAGCTCTAAGCGGAGTAGAGAGCTAGGTCTATGCTTATCCAATCTGTCCCAAATATGGGTTCCGTAGACCATCTTTTATTTGCCCGTTTGACTTGTGAGTTTGCTCAACCAAAGTTTTTTTCAGCCTAAAGCTCCAGGATCAATGTATAAAGATGGGTCTTCAGGTGTTTGCCATTAGGTTTCCCTTAAAATGGGCTCTTTCTTGAATAGGCCGTAGAGGACTTTCTCTGGTAACCTAATTAAATGCTATAAGATGCATTGAAAGACTGACTGGGTCAATGTTCCATGTAGACTAAAGTGCTCAGTAGTTCTTGCTTAAACTTTTATCCGATCGTTGCATTTTTGAGTTCGTAGCTCTGGTATGTGGAAGGCTTCAACCTTACTGATACTGAGGTTTTTCATTGAATTTCTTAGAATTTATCCTAAGCGGCTCTAGGTTTACGCTGCGCTCCATCGAAAGAATAAACATTCTTCCTTACAATTGATCTGATGTGGTGGATGTCAAGCTCTTTGTTCCCAGTACTACCAATTTGTTTTGGAATTTTTGAGCACCTGGCCGCCGGTTTTCCTTGTAGAGATTTGGCTACACTTGCCTCCGTTATTTACTTTTTGAGCTCATCTCGAGATTTCCCTTCTACGTTGACCACGCCCGCAAAATGAAGCTGTTGGCGTTGGCGCATTAGGGTCGCGTATCAGTTGACCCGTTCTGCGGCCTCTTGCATGATTTATAGGCGGAAAGGCATGGTTTCCGTATCACGGCGTTGCTGAGTCGGTGCACGCGATCGGAATGGCCAACTTTCCCATCCACTTTCGCGGCTTAGTTCATCTGCTAACAGCGGTCGGAAAGGCCGAGTTTCCGATCCTCTGCTTGCGATCTGTTGGAGAGTCCGAGTTTCGCCTGAGGATTCGGATGTCTCGCCTTATGCACGAAGTGGGCTGGTTGTGTTTCCATAATCGTATGTGTTTATGGGCAAGACGTGCTCGGATTAAAAGGTCAGCCTTTTTGGGTAGTGTACTTAGCACAAGCCATTCGGCGATTGAATAAATAAAGAAGGATCAGACAGGTTTACGGGAAGCTCGGTAATAAATATCACAGTCTGAAGGCCCGTCATCCATAAAAATGAGTAAAAATTATCCACCACATTCGAAAAGGTACCCCGGCCGGAGGTTTTTCACTTTCCACAAAATATTTTTACAAAGGCTTGCCTGTGGTCGGTTTGGTCAAAAGCTGAAGTAGTACGCTGGCAATCCAGTATCGAGTATAGGTCTTATCGCCCAACCATCGCAGTGGATAATTGTGACTGTGGGAAGCAGTGACGGTAGAGAGAGAAAGAGAGAGACTGGCGACGGCCTGTATCGGCGGCTTACAGTTACAATGAGACAAATGCTGTTGGTGTCGGTAGACAACCGGTGGCTATCGTCGATGAGGGCAACTGGTGTCAGGATTGGTGACTTTCGGCAATAAAATTCAGAGCACTAATGTCGACCAGTGCATGTACAATTGAGAGTACTGGTGGCAACCGATTGATGTACGGGTGGGCCTTTTTTTTAGTGCTTGTCGTTAACGGTAAGTCTCTTGGTTAGTGCTGATAGACCGTCTGCTAGTGACTTAAGTACGAACGCGATTTACTGCAACCGCCCCTCCTACAGCCTCACTTACCGCTGGCTTTAAACCAGGGGCCTATTTCATAAAAGTGACAGGTGCGACAATTGTCGATTTTTCTATAAAATTTCGAAGCCAGAATTGTTGGCGATATTTTCCCTGTTTCATATACGTTTGTAGGCAACTGTGAAAATTTTCGAAAAACGACAGTGATAATACGGAATATTGTCGACAATTGTGCTGACAACTGTCACTCTGACAAAATTGTCTCGACAATGGCGACAAAACCAAATAGCTCCGTCGGAAAGCTTTCACAGGAGAGTTTTGTAAATTTATTTATATTGTAATTGTGCGCATTTAACTACTTTTCAATAATTTGAACCTTTCATAAAACTAAAATGATGCAAATGCAATTATTACATATGATTTACAAATAAATTTCATATGACTGGCGACGATTTTTTCAACGACAATTTTAAATCCCGACAATGACAATTTGTCACTTTTTAAATGGAATTTCTCATGGAATTTAAGAGTTGGTCACAATTGTTTTTATGAAACAGATCCCCCACCAAACTGTCGAATTGTCACTGACAACATGGAAAATGTCTGTCGTTGCAAAATTATCACTGTCTCTTTTTGAAATAGGCCCCAGGAGTACCCGGCTAGGGCTTCTGAGTGAGAGACGTTTACTTTTTCTGAAGTCTCTAAGGCCATCCGTCGATCCGTCGCTGTTGGGTCTAATTGGCAGAAAAAGTAGACTGAAGTCTCGAAGGCATTATGATGAATGCTGTATCTTCATATTCTCAACATTTTCTCTTTTGAAGAGGTCCCAAGGCCAAGAGAAGGTATATATAGTATATTTAGCCGGTATAGTCTTAGTGGTACGTTGTGTTGTGCCCACATGGAATTCAGCTCCGCCTTCTAAATCGTGTTTCGCTCATTTCAAAATTCTAACAACAAATTATTTTTACATTTCTCAGAGGTGTACCAGCCAAAAAGCGTAAGCACTATCGATAAATTATGTCCATGTTGTCGCAGAGTTACCAAAAAAATTGAGCGCGTCGACGAAAAAGATGTGGTGGGTGTGGAATATGACAATGAAAATCTGCAAGGACTTCAGAATTATGTACTACGCGTGGATCCCATAGAAAGAGAAGATCTTTTCTATACAGGCACAGCTGAATATGATGAGAACGATGTGCCAGCCACTAGTCGACGCACAACGGGTCATCTAATATTAATCGATAAAGAGCGGGTAAATGCTAAGATAAATGAAGGCAAGAATTAGTTTGATTTACTCTCGTAACCCTTAGGCCGCTACCGTACATTATTCACTATCGATAATGCGCGCGCAGCGTCAGCATAAGACCGTACGTCGCACTCTGACCGAGTTGCGACATCGTCACAAATATCCTTATTTGGCCTACATATCGCCGCGTAATTGGATGCCGTCGAAGTTATTCAATGCATTTGCGAAACTTTTCGATACGAGTTTGTTGAAAATAATGGAATTTCGTTTGCTACTATTGTCGGCTTTCATCTTTTCCATGGGCTTCAATATACCATTCGTTTACTCGAAGAGTGAGAAAATGAGTTACACAGTGAAAAAATAAGATTATAAATGTTGCTTTTGTTGCTTTTAGTACGCGCTGCAATTGATCCTTTCAACTCCAGTCTAATCTCAACAACTATTGGGCTCTCAATATTTGTATTCTGCATAGCGTCTGGCTTTATTGCAAATAGATATCGTTCGCAAACGATTTACGTCTGTGGTGGCGGCATTGTCTTCGCTGGCTTGGCAGTGTTGGTGAGCGCATTTTATGGCGAAGATGTTGTGTGGTTTCAATATACATATGCGATCTGCTGTGGTGTGGCGCGAGGTGAGCGAATTTTAAACTCACTAATACTTACTACGAGGTGTCTCATACCAAAGAAACTACAATACCCGGAACATCACTGAAGGCGCCTCCTAAATAACTTTCATATTCGCGCTAATATCAATCTCTCATACGCTGCTATCTATCCATCATTCAATCAGATGTTCTTATAAATATCTCTTTTTTTAGCTTTCTTCTCAACTCTTCGCGCTATTATCTATGTACGCACTTTAGGCTTGGACAAACTAACTAATGCTTTTGGTCTCACTGGTCTCGCCATGGGTTTTGGCGTCTTTCTGGGCACCACAATTGCTGCAGTTCTCAACGGTTGGACAAAACATTATAATGCCGCATTTGCTTTCTCTGGAATTTGCTTAATTATAGCTGGTGTATTGAAATTAATCTTACCAACTTTAACACATTATAGGATTAAACGCTTAATGGACATGTCAGAAGCGAATGCAAATGTTAAAGCAAATAAGAATAATAAATAGAGCTTTAGGATAATGCGTTGAACTTAATTTAATGAAAATAAAACGCAAATAGTTATAATCCTGTTCTTGCTTGCCTTAAGAGAAAGTAAATGTTGGAATATTTTCCCAGAGATGCAAGTTACAGGTCTATTCTGCGCTGGTTATAAAAATTTTTTAACCGGCACATATAGTTCGCGTAAATTTTTAAACCCTTTTCGCATTCTGTGTTCTCTTGGAACCGGTAAATTTTGTTACCATCTCATAAGCTGGTAACAAAATATTGCCTCGTGAAATAAGCAATGCCAAATTTTCCACAATTCTTCATAGCTGAATTGCTGAATATTTTAACTGAATTATCAGCGTACCTACACTGAGGGAAATAATGCAGAGTAAAAATGGATACTTTATATTTGTTTATCAAAAATAGTATTTTCATACAAATATTTATTACGAACGTAATTTTCGAATTGGACCAATTTTCTACTACGACTGCTTTCTTCGAATTTTTTACAATTTTTAATCAAATATTTCTTTAGTTTATGAACTTAATTCTTACCTTGTCAAAAGCAACAAATAGTCGCACACAGCGTAAGCGAAGAAGGTGTATTACTTTTCCCGCTAGGTTGCTTGGGGTTTTGATCTTTGAAAACAAAAAATATCATAATAACTTAGTTGGACTAAGAAATATAAAATAAAATGATCCACAACTGAATGAGATTGGCCTAGTATTAGGTAACATTATATTTGCCTATATGTTGGAAATAATCACTATAAACATATCTTTCTGAAGAGATTCAAAGTTGGACCCAAATTTATATTCTGAAATATTTCGTTTAACCTTGTTTTAGTCGTTAGAACTCCACATTTATTAGCTGTTTAAATATTGTACATAATATCCGCACCACTTTTTAATATGCCCACAATGCATGTGTTTTTGTTGTTGTACTTAACTATGCATCAATTGGCTGGTCTATCGTTTATTGTCGTCACCTGGTGGTAGGCCCAGGAACCGTTTTGTTTCGCCGGATTCAGACTTTTATCGGAAGTGCCTTTTTTAACCTATAAATAACCTTCGAACTTCAACTCGTCCTGGACTTCTTAAATGAGTGAAAATGTTTTTATTGGAAAACAAAAAATATGGATTACCAAGATTTTCTATGTCATAGTCATATTAACGACTTAAAAATTTCGCCTGTAAGTAGGTTATACAGACCGGATGTGCATTATCTTAACGGAAGTGTTTACCAGAAAAAAGCATCCGACAGAAACAATGTATTTTTGTTCGCACCATCCGAATCCATGGTAAAAACATATATGCCCAATTTAAAAAAAATAGTCTTCCGGTTAGTTTGACTCTCTTCCGCTCGGTAATAGTCTTGCGTTTTTTTTTTTTAATAAAACTCATCTCCCGTGGACGGGTGGTCTTCTATAAAAGTTGATGGACTCAAAAACTAATTTATTTAAATGCAGTATTTTTGGAACCCTATAAGTAAGAACAACATTTATTTATTCTTTTCAATATTTTTTGCAAAATATTATCTTTTATTATATTTCTCTTTCCAAGCCAGACAGCTGCATTAGCATGCTTCAGCAAAGATTTACACGATACACGTTAATTTTACAATTTTTTTGTTTGAATTTTTTCCTTATATTGTCCATGTGTTGTTTTTTTTTGTTTTGTTTCCAGAACTACATATGTATTAGTTTTATAAATACAAACACATAATGCCTAGTAATTAAGCAAAATGTCACTTTATTAAATAAAAATAAATTGATAATATTTTTAAGTTTTTAAAATAAAGCGTTTAAGCATATTTTTAGCTTAACTACCAGTTGTCAAGTTGACATAGATTTTTAATGCCTTAAGTTTACAGAAAAATAGTTAAATTCAAGATAGCGACTAGTGAAAAAAAAAACAAATAATTTCTTGACTATTGCATTGCACTTAAGATTTTAATGAAAAATTTAAATTTTTTTTTCAGTTTTCTTATCCTAAACTATACAAGGACTGAAAACATTTCTTTTTTATTTTAAATTTCTAAATTTTTTGCATCTTCTTTGCAATTAAAATCGTTCGTTTTTTTTCGAAAAATTTTTTGAGATTTTTTTTTAATTCGAGAGCACATGCTTTGTAATCGCTTTTAGTATTTACTTAATTACGATTTTTGAATTGATTGTTTGTATTTTATTTTATGTTTTCTTATACTTTTTTTTTTTATATATCCCTTGTTCAATTTTTGTGGTTGTTAGTTTAGGTTATTACTTACAAGTTTCTACACAAACATAAACATACAGGTCTGTTCCGAAAATCGTACGATTTGAAGTCGCTGCAGCTGACAAAATGTTACTAAATAATTGTAGCAAAAGTGATGAATCATAAAAATGGAAATTGCTAAAAATGCAACACTTCCGTCAAGCCCATCGATTTTTGCCTTTTTGATAAGATATCTGGTTGGGCGCTGCAGTTTGTCCACCAATTGTTAATTGCTGAGAGAGTCGCCAATTTCTCCCCTCCGAGTTTGGCAGTTTTACAATCAAAATTTCTACATAACACCGACCTTTTACAAATTGCGTCGAGTTCAAATCGTACAATTTGCAAAACATACCTGATAAATACAGAATTACTATTGCTATTAATTTCTCTATTTGAGTATACTTTTTGATACTTAAATTGTGTTCTGCATTAGATTAATTACAAGGTTGGGCATTTTGCAACAAACAAAATTAAAAATTTAAAATAAAAACTAAAAATTTATGCTGGTGTAAAAAATTCAATAGTTTATAAACAAAAAATCGTGGTAGAAACGACTTATGAGTAAAAGAAAAAACAAGTGCAAGTTTTTATAATTTTTTTACATAACTGAAGAATGTTAGAAATAAGAATCTTCTAAAATATTTTTTTTTTTAAGCTGGTTGCATGAAGTTTTTGTGTTCAATTTAACTGAGAATTTATTTAAGTAATGATTTGTATTCAATTTTGCAAATAAGTCTTCGCGCACTTCACACATTTTTCTAAGAGTATGGCTTTCACTTAACCTTTATAGCCCTTCATGCTTTTTCATGGCAGAATAAAATCGAAAGGTTCATGCCGAGGGTCTACCGCTATTGTGAAATACCTTTTTAATTCGGACCAAATATTGCACTGGCCACAGATTTCGCTACAAGCAAGATAAATAACTGAAGAGTTTCAAACACCTGTCAAAAGCAAAATGAGTTCGATTGAATGCTGCGTTTGGGCACTTAGAGCGGAAAAAAAAGAAAATTATTTAATAGGGCCAAATATAGTCGACGTGAGAAGGGTTGGAAAAATTAGAGGACAAACTTCAACAACTATGAAACTCATATAAGGGCCGCATAGAAACACTGCCAGTAGAATCCAGTACTTTATAGGCTGAACGTATCTAATTTTTAATACTCATACACCACTTCTAGGTCGTGCATAGGAAATGTACGTTAAACTTTACAATCAACGATCAGTGATTAATTAAGGAAATTGGCGCACGCTGCACTTTAATGGTTAGCCGTGAAGGCAATCAATCCGCTGGGTCTGGGTTCGAGTCCAGTTGCCAACCAACATCAAATGAAATAAAGCAAAAAAGTTTTGTCTAATAGCGGTCGTCCCTCGACAGGCAATGGCAAGTGTATTCTGCCCTGAAAAACAGCTTCTCATTATGGACCAACCGCGATGACTGTGTAGTAAGTATGTACGACAGAGGCTTAACAAGAAATGATATGTAGAATTTCCGAAACTAAACTAATTTACAGCAAGATGCGGTTCGGCATCTTTACAGGACTCTGTGCTATCACACCACTGCTTCGACGATCGTCTGTGTTAAATACATCCCTGTAGAAGTTGCGGGGATGAAGAAAAGAAGATGGACTTACCATTTCCTATGGTAATATCCCATCTTAAGTTTAGTTTTGAAAAGTAAGTAATTTAAGAGTTAGTATATGAAATTATTATACTCGGAACCCGCTGATGGAATTGGGAGCCACTTATTGCGATGGAAAGACCAAGTGGAGAAGGACTTGGCTTCACTTGGCATTTCCAATTGGCGTCAGTTGGCACAGAAGAGAAACGAGTGGTGGGCTTTGTTCAACTCGGCCAAGATTGCTCAGGCGATTACAGCGCCAAATAAGAAGAAGAAGATATATAAAGACACCTCCTGGCACTCATAGCGACTGCCAATTGTTATAACTGTCATGAAGTTCGAAAAAATTAATTTGCAATGACAAAAAAAAAATTATGTATTTTTTATAAAAATTTGTTTAATTAAAAAATATCGAACATGTAAAATATTAAAAAAAAAATAATGGATTTAATTTTTTTTAATACGAGTAACTTAAAAATATTAGAAGTGTAAAATCTTTAACAAAAGCATTTTAAGTTTTTTAAAAACAAAAAAAATATTTATTCAAAGCTTTCCCTATATCTACAAAAAATTAAAAATATTTTTTTTTATCTTGTAAATAAAACCAAATAACTTTAGATAATCATGTACAGTGCCGGTCATTTGAATAGCACTATCTTTTGATAAAAACTATACCAAAAACTAGCTGTAAGTGAAATTATTTTACCAAAATTGAACGGGGTTTAAAACTGCATGCTCCCAAACACTTTGAAAAATTTTTATAAACAATTTTTGAAGCATGATAAATTTCACATAAGCTTAAAATCGGATCGACTATATGTTATGCTATATTTTTATAAAAATTACCGAATGTTGAATAAACACAAGAAAACTGTGAATACTGTGGATCAAAAGAGGGTGCTATTTAAGTGACCGGCACTGTATAACACATAAAAAATAATTCAAAACCGGAGAAACTTAGAGCTTTTACTAAAAAAAATACCTAATATGTACACTTCTGAAGAATTTTCGCGAATCAAACTTTCATTGCTACTTAAGGAATTCATTGCTATTATAATAAAATAAAATTAAAATAATAAGAATAGAGTAAAATGTTTAATTTAGTTTAAATTAAAATGTAATGATTTAAGACTAATAGGAATAAAACTGCTTCATTAAAAATTTTGTTTCCCGGCCCTTCATCAATTCAAAGAGGGCAAATTTGGTATTTATACAAAAACCAGAATGAAAAAATTAAATTCTGGAGTGTTTTTTATTAATGAAAACTTAAAAAAAAATTGTATTCAAAATATTTCTAAATATTTTTTTTAATGCACACATTGAAAACAAAAAAATAACCTTTTTTTTACTTTTTGTTGCAAAACACCAACATATAATTTCTCTTAAAAATACGAGTTGGGTTTAATAATTTTAATGCTTTTATGCTAAATATTTATTATTTTTCTGTTTTTCTCCATATTATTTTAATTCTTGTTTACTGTTTTTTATATAGTTCTTTTTACTTAGCAATACTTTTTTTTATTTTATTTTTATTTTTGTTAGAATTTTTTTTTTGTAAAAGAAATCATACGCTTACGTTACGAACTACGCTTGTTTTCTCTGCGTCCTTCATGTAGTGGACCTGGAAATGCATAAAAAAAAAACCATTTATGTGTATTCAAAAGGAGCTTAAGTGCATATATATATTTTTTTTCCACGGATTCGCATTCAATTCATTTCTTTCACTCAGCGCACTGCTTTCAATAAACCCCAACCCAAATTGATATTTTTTTAATCCGCAAATTCACTTTTTGCTTCTATTTTTTTCTTAATGCCCCTCCATATACGATCACCAACCCACACAAAAATTTTTAACTGTCAATCTTTGTCCAGCTAAATGTCACTGCTTGTCCAACTGTCAATCCAGCATTTCGAACCCACCCGCTGGCTGGCAGTATTATAAACCCACACACACACACACACACGTATACATGCGCACTTAGATTCACTTTAGCGCACAATTTACAATTCACTTACCAATTGAAGTAGGTCGCCGGCGAGTGGCAACCCTTCTCCGTGCCGCACCACTTGGACTCTTGCAGCGCTGGACATGGCCGTCCGCCACGCTTGCCATGCCTGATGACCTTGCGATATCGATGCATCTCACCGATGCCGCAAGTTTTGCTGCAGGCCGACCACTCGGACCAGTGGCTGACGCGGCAATCGCGTGACTTCGTACGTGATTTCGTGCGGCGACGCTTCGGCACCGGCCCTAACCAATTGGTGGCGGCATAGGAGGTGGAGGAGACGCCTGCGGAGATTGCAGTGGCAGATGAGCTGGAGGCTGAGGTATTGTAGCTAGCCCCCGAGCGGCGATAACTGTTGGCAATGTTTTGCATGATGGCATTTTTATCATTTTTCGGCACTACATTCGCGTTGCTGCCGCTGGAGGCGGAGTTGCTGCTGCTGTTGCTGTTGTAGCTGTAAACGGAGGCAAAAGAAGAGAAGAAAGGAGATTGTGTCAGTTATTAATTTTACACAAACGAGTGTGTGTAGATTTACATATATGTCGGGGTGTGTGTGCCGTTGGCGCCCCTTCACCCTTTGCGCGGCCCATCCCTTAGGCTGTCAATCGGTTTACTATTCAGCCAGCGTGTGGGCTTTATCTCTTTTTACTTGGCTACTTATGTATTTATGTATGTATTTATGTATGTACTTTTGGGTGTGTGTGTAGGTGTGTTTGTGGTTTCGCATTGCCAGCAAGATTGAATATTCCGTGTCGCTGCAATTTCACATGAAATTAATTTCGTGCCATTTCCATTAACCTCAATTGGTAACAGTGAGTCAATATTTCTGTGTGAATTTCGGATGAGAGTGTTCGAGGCAGTTGTAAGCGAGGTGAAAAAGCTGCAACTTTGAAAAACAAGCAGCGTTTTACTTGGTGGGAATAAGAAAAGAAAATGGAGGCTTGAAGAAGTGAACCGAGAAACGAAACATTTTTACACTAATTTAAGTAAATTTGACATTGATGGACGCGAGAGTTTTAAAGACGATTTTGTTGGCATAATGAGTGTACGAAAAAATGCTTAGACCATGGTTCACCACTTGTTGCGATATTGCATACGTCTTTTTAACTACAGTGGCTATATTTTCCCAGCATTCTCTTGCACTTATCGACATTAGCCGCCTTTTTGGTACAGCCATAAGATTATGAAGCATTCAGTAGAATCAAATCTTTCTCTGTTTTCTAGAGCAAAAGCTCCTTTAAGATAACCGTCAGGAAAATCATCTTGAAGGCGGCCACGCTCGAACACATTCAAGCAGTGCTAAAAGTTAAGTATCCCTTCAAAAAGTCGGTTTTTTCAAGGTCCTTGTTTCAGTGAAAACCTCTTCATTTGTCGGAAATCTCTTGGCCCCGAACATTTTTTGAGGTTTGGTAGGCGCACTGTGGTGAGTGTGAAAAATGTGCTGGATGAGCTAGCGATTCGTTACTTAATTCATGCAATTGGTCATTGCATCTGGAGTCATGAGCGTTCGAACATTGTCGTGGGGAAATATTTATCCTTTTAGTACAGCATTATTTGTATTTGTTTTTGTCTAAAATTAAAGTAAAATCTGTCCAGAGGTTCATAATAATGCATACATATTCGAAAATAATAATATAATAATGCATACATAGAGAAAACACTTCTCCACGCTTCCACATGCAGAACTCTGACAAATCTATAGGTAAGCAGCTTCCATCCTTTCACTCGAAAAAGGCGAAGTGATTACAGAAAAAAAGCTTCTTTAAAATAATGTCTCTGGAGCCGATGGTATACCAGCTAATCTGGTAGGCACATGTGTAAGCTTTCCTAACATGGCGTATATACACCATTCTACAATTCTGTGCATCATACTGAAGTTCTTCATGACCGAAATGATTAGAATTTATCAGAGTGGATTCATGCTAAAAAAAATTAAATTACTGATTTTTATCAGTCTCATCCCCCCAATTGGTAATACCACGGTCGCAGATATCACATAAATTTTGGTCCCGATTAGAGACGGTTAAGGCGTGTCGCAAAGGGCCACATGCCTCTATGGAGACTCAAAAAATTAAAAATATTTTTTTCATTTAGTAACCAAAATCGATACTACTAATATCGAAGATATCACATATAAATGTTTGCCCCGATTGGTGCCGGTTAAGATGCTCCACTGAAAATTTCCTTGCACTCGGCACCTATGGGGTCGACAATAAAAGCAAGGACGTCCACGCAGCGCATGGAAGGATATATTACCGCTGAACTTATCTACACTTGGAGTGAATTACTGGTAAAACTTCGCAGAGGAGAGAAGCAATCGATAAGGGTTTTTAGTTTCAGCTGAAACCGACAAACTATGGCCTGCTTTTCAAAATTTTTAGTTCTCTGTCGGCATCGATTCTTCAAAGGAAATAATCATCAACATATTTTTCGACATCAAAACTATCGATATGAGAGTAAGCCCTTATCAGCACATTCAAGTAATTTTATCTAGTACCGATAAGCGTGATAAAATATGAACACCCCTAAAATAAACACATACATAGCTAGAGTCATAAAATCTTAAATTACACAAATTATTTCAATTGAAGTAATCAGGCTAAATTCTTAAGCGTAAAAATCTCATAAATATTGGAAGTCTGATTTCCCGCTATTTATTTCACAACCTGTGCCCTTGCGATGTGAATTTCACTGCCTTGAACGTTATCTGATAAGATAATGTCACGAGTCGATGACGTCTACTTTTCCGCATATCAAAATTTGAATTAGGAAATGATTGATTTGCTTCATATGAAATGAAAATACTTGCAACAATGACAGTACACTGTCACTGTTATCAAAAATCACAAAACAGTTGAAAACGCTTACCGTACGAAGACAAACTAAAGAGCTAAAGTGAAATTTCATTGGAGCTAAGCACTAAAATAGGGAAAAACTTAAAACTAGCCCAGCATCGCCATGCGTGGACACGGTGGATTTAGAGCTGCACCCGGTCCGGTAAGAATGAATATGGCTATGCGTGCACCTGCCATGAGAATGGGAGGCCCAGGTCCAGCAAGAGTGGGACTGAGTACGGCTGGTCCAGGTCCAGTTAGAGTGGGCGGTGGCATGCCAGCACCGGGCCCTGCCTTCGGCGGTCGTCCAGGTCCAGGTGGACCTCCGCCAAATCCCGGCGCAACACGTCCGCCACCGCCAGCCGGACCCACACATGTGAATGTGAACGTCAATTCAGCCCCACGACCCGTGGTGAACGAAGTAGTTGTAGTTGGTGGTGGAGCACCGGTGCTACCAGGTGCCGGTCTCATGATTGGTGCTTCACTGGTTACCGGAGCGGCGATGGGTGCGATGGCAGCATCAGCCATGTCTGGACCGAGAGTTGTGGCTGCACCAATGCCACAGCAATCAACTGTGATTGTGAATACGCCTGGGGTACAGCAGCAGCAGCAGCAGCCAACATCGACAGTTGTGGTTAATTCGGGTAATTCGTCGCAGACAACAGCGCCTGCGGGCTCCAGTGTGGTTGTAAATTCTGGTGCGGGCTTTGCAGCTGCACCAACGACAGTTGTGGTGGAGGGAGGCAATCAAAGGCAGCAACCAGCGACGGTGATCACCGAGACAGTGGTTATACCGCCGAAGCCGAATAGTTGCTGTTGTGTCATTTTATGAGTTGAGATGGAAAATTCAGGCATAATAAGGGACGTTATAAGAAATATCTAAATAATTATAAGATAAACTATTGTTCCATTAGTGAATTTACAATAATTTTTTGTATAAGTTTGCTCACTCTATGTACAAAGTGGGTTTGTGAAATCGAAGCGCTATTAAATGATGAGGTATCAACTTGTGAACTATCGTCCACTTTTATAAAAGACTTCTTGTGGTGGTTTTGTCTAGTTAAACTGAAAATCAAACGAAGTTTCGTTGTTTAAAATTATTAACCTTTTTTTTTAAGAATCTGAGCACAAAAATTTAAAATAAAAACAGCAAGTGTCAACCATTTGCAATATTTGAGTGTGTAAATAAAGCCGTATGAAATATCAAAGTGAAGGTAAAACAGTTTTCTTTCACAGCAAACGCATCTATTTAGATTAGTGCTACGGAAGGCAGTCCAGAAAAAAGAAGAGCCGCATAGAAATAATGGCAATGAACCTCAAGACCGAAGTCTTTCTGTGAATATACACATGCTCGCGAGGATCAGGGAAGAAACGAATTTGTCAAATATAAAGAAATTGGTAAGGTATCGGGGTCTAAGCTCCAGTTCGACGGCATTCATTTTCGCCAGGTCTTTTTCTGGTCGATTGATTGGACGCAGAATATTTCGATATTTCGAATGGCTGCGTATGGCAGTTTTTATGAAAATCAATGTCTTGCTGAGATATTTAAATTAACCATAAACGATTGTTGGAGAGTAAGACCCGGACGTAAAAGTGACCGGGTAGACCATAAGGGCTCATACAAGTAGCGATATTCTTTGCTTCTTATTTGGCTAATAGGCGTCGATATTCCAAGGCGAAGTATTTGCAGTTTTTGGCACTCAAGACATTGTACAGGCCTCTAATCACTTCCAAATTAGTTGGGAAATACACTTCTTGGCATAATTTTTTTGGAAAAAATAACTAACTTGTATTACTCTGGGTCTGTTAAAAGTACCGCAGCTAGAATCGATCTACGACTAAGGGCGTCTAACAAGCAGCGAACAACTTGCACAATCCTCGACAGAGAGGAAGTTCAGGGAAACAGTGAAGTGACTGGGAATTTAGTATTACTCACGGCGAGGACGAAATACCCATTTTCACGGACGACTCCAAAATCGATATCGGAACAGGATACGGCGTCTTCTCCCAAGATCTAGGGACTCCTAGAACACTGCAGTGTTTTTGAAGCTGAGATATATGTAATCCGCCATGGCAGCAAGGCTTGTGAGCTTTGGGATCGGCAGCGGCTAATTCGATATGCGTTAAGGAATGCCGAAGATCCCAACTAGCGCTCTAACACCACCTAATCAATATTTACTGGTTGCCGGGGCATAGTGCAGTCCCGGGAAGTAAGGAACCAGACTAATGTGCTAGAAAGTGGAAGCGATACAGAATGTTAAACCTCCCCTGCGACTTCTGTCTTCAAAAATTAAAAGAGTGACCAGGGCAGCCGCCAATATTAGGTGGTGAAATCTGCACACCTGCATGGCATCGCACTCGCTCTGGCCACGGCTTGACGAACGAAGAACATGGAGTTTATTAAGGCTTACAAATCCAAACGTTTTATGGCCGCCAGGTTCCAAGCCCCGCAAAAAAGATTTCTGTAGCAGCTGTAGGGATGAGAAGGAGATAGAATCCGTCCAGCACTTCCTTTGCGAGTGTTCATCACTGCTAGGATTCCGAGTGAACTCTTCTCAGAGCTGTCCGTTTAACCTAACTAACTCTGGGTATCAGATCCCTTGCTAGCACCTGACAATAAGATATTTGACTATTTAACTTAAACTTGCTCAGCACAGGTATTCCTCCTTCTTCAATAAGTTATAGCACTTCTACCTTCATCCACCGATACCGTCGGTGCGTCCGAAACTGGATTAATATTTCACTCAGCGTGGACAATACTCATGTTGCCCTCAATCTCAGGTATAGCTAGGTATGTGCTTTTATTGAGTAGGTGGAAGTGCACAGAACTTTTCAGATTGCAAACTAGTCACTTCTAGTGGCGCGTACACCTGTTGGTGATTGACATATATGGCAATTCCATTTGCGCTTCCTGCCAAGAAAATGTTGAGACAGCGAAACAATTTTTGTGCTTCTGCACAGTCTTTTGGAAATATTAGTAATGATTGTTTCGACAGCGCTCTGTAAGGAGACGAACCACTAAGGTCTTTAACATCCAAAAAACTGCTGGCTGTGGCTGCGTTCAGAAATTCATCAAGTCAAAGTCAAAGCATATTTGCGAAACTATGTTCCAATTCGGCATTCGATCGGTGTTGTGCATATTGGACACAGGCTGTAGTTAAATTTATTTATTTTATTTTGAGACATTAAAAAATAAAAAATTAAGATTTCAGTATATCATTAAAATTTCGTGCAAAATCCCTAAAGCTCTTTACGTACAGGCCTTGAGAAAAAAAAGCGAAAAAATATCAAAATCTTCTAAAACAAAATACTAAAATGAACCTTTGGAAAATCCCTGGGAGATATTGGAAATTTCCGAAAGTCTCAAAAAAACTAACAAAAATTTAACTAATGATTCCAAGAAACTCTTGAAATCATTTTATACCTTTTCAAAGCCTAAAACCTAAAAATGAGAAAATTATGGATTTTCTGGCTGAAAGAACAAACAACTTTTAAAGCCATGAAGAAATAGTGTCCACCGGAATGAATAAACGTCATTCAATGTTAAATTTAGGACAACGCGGTGCCGGTTTTTAGACAAGGGATGACGTAAATAATTTTTTTGCTGTGTTTTTTTTCCAAAAAAATTTTCACGAATCCATCAAAAATCCACTTCAAAAACGTGCAATGTCACCTTAAAAAAAAAAAAACTGTTTTAAACAATGATAATAAACTTTACGACCCAGTGCATTTTTATAAATTTTTACAGACTTTTCACTTCAGCCAGAACACACACATCATGCCTTTCCATCAGGCTCAAACTTTTTCATAAATCCCTAACCAATGTTAGCTAGAATGAATCAAACTTTTTTTCCAGTTCTACAAACATCAACTTTTATTTCACTTTACTGTCTCTTTTTACATCCATTGACGATTTCGCCATTTTATTGTAGATTAATGAAATCAATTTGAGCAAAAGAAAAAAAAAAAGTTACAAAATATTTGAAAAATCTATACAACTAACACTATTAGCAAGAAAAAAAAACCCCAATTATTCTGCATCACAAAATCGCACAACAGCCACCCGTTGTGGTGAGCGTCATTCTAGGTGGCTGCTGCATTCCCTCAACTACAACGGTAGTTGGTGGTGGCCTCGGCTGCGCGTTAACGTACACAGTTGGTGGCGGCGGCTGTGGGCGTCCTTCAACAATAACCACATTGGCGCCTTGTGGTCGCGGTGGCGGTCCAACGTTGATATTTACTTGAGCGCGTTGAGGTGCCGGTCCATAGCCGGGTGGTGGCGGCTGTCCATAGCCGGGCGGTGGCGGCCCATAGCCAGGTGGTGGTGGCATGCCGAGCTACTATGTATATACTATGTTGTGCGGTGATGGATGTGTTGATTTTTGATGTGTCAAAATGGCACAAGAACGAAAACCAAAAAACGTCAAAACAAATATTTGCGTTTAAGGCTGCTGTTGAAAATGAACAGCAACTGTTCTGCTCGCCACTGCAGTGATGGACTGACTGAACATTGGTATTTTGCTGGTCAATGTTTGCTAATTTGTATTTTTGTGGTAAAAAAATATGGAAAATAATTGAGTTCTACTTTTTTTACCCACTGCGACGCATCAATCAATTTGCAATTAAAGGCTTAAATATACATTTGCTGGCAAGCGTGCATATGCGCGGATGTACGAGTATGCAGGGAGATATTACAGATATTACATAGTTATACACATAATATAAATTCACAAATATTGTACGCACTACAAAGTGTGATATTATCTTATCTCAGTGAACTAAGGCGATGATATGGATATTAAATGCTTCATGAGCAGGTACATTCATATCTGTATAACATACCTACATATGTATGTATGAAAACCGATGCGTCAGCTGTGCTTCGCGTCGACTGATAAGCGCCAAAATTGGTGACAAGTACGATTATCGAAAAATTTTTTTATAAAATTTACCAAAAACAGAGATTCTATTGAATATGCATTTTATAATGAAATCAAAGAAGTTTGATATACTATCTGTATTAAGCCCAATTATTTTGAGCAAGAAAAACAGTTGTTTTAAAATTTTAATTCTTTTTTTTAATTTATGTTGTTATTCTATTCAAAATCTTCCGACTAGATCCTGCTTAATCTTTCACCGAAATCGGTGTTGTGCATTGAAGGATTCGAAGTAGGTCACTTTAATGTCCCCAAAGCAAAGGCAGGCACTTTTATTTTCCTTTGGAAAAAACCAGTTCCGTATTAGGTGAATTAACTATCAAGCTATTCTGGTTGATTCACAAAGTGATCGTTGACCACTTATAGTGGAAAAATTGTTACTTTGCGTTTTCCGAATTTACTAAATTTTATGTTTTCATACCACTGACTCCACAGCAACGGAAGTAAACACTTACTTAAAAATTTTAAATTTTACAAACTTAAGAGCACGAAAAACTGTGTTTTAAAAAATCGTGGAAAAACTTTTACGATTCCGATTGAGCTTTTCTGGCTCTGTTAGAACATCGAATCTATAGAAATGTTAGCCGCTATTTTGGAAGGCGCTACGTCTGCTCATCAGACTCTTTTCAAGTCTTTAGCTGGAATCGGAGTCGTGCCACTTAATTTGAAAAGCGCGCGGCCTAAGCTATACTCTACCTGCAAATGATGTATGCACATACATACATATATATTTTGGCACAATTATTATGCAAAATAAGGCAGATATGTCATCGAATGCATTAAGTTAGATGCGAAGCAATGCCAAGAAAAAGACACACGCATTCAGGAGTCTTATATTTTACACTACACAAGAAAGACGCCTGCCGACCGTCGAAGCCCAGCTGGCACACTTTTGGCAGGGTTTCATCTTTTGTTTAACTACCTATGCGCTCCAGACATTATTTTCTTCACTTTTTGGCACTCCAACACGTTCGTACCACGACAAAGCACTTTATCGTTTTCATTGTAGTTTTTTCTTCTTCTCTTTTTATATTTCGCTCCCACGTAGCTTGTTTTTACTGCTCATTTTCTCTTTTTTACTTCCCTTATTGCTTTCTTGATTTTTTTTATTGGTCTTATCCCCAGTGACTTAGTGACACTTTTTCATGCCGTGCCTGCTTTATTCATTCTTATCGTTTGGTTTTGCTGTTGTCTATTCATTAAAGATTCAGGTTACCAGTGCCAAAAGCAGCGCAACGTTGATGTAGTAAAGAGAAGTTCCGACAATGGGCGTCAACATCTAACAGTATAGCCATTATGTACACCACCATCGTTTGGCGATGGTGAGTCTTTCTTTCTCTGTGCCAACCTCCGCAATTGTTGCTTTAACAGCCACTGTGCTGCTACTAAATACTCCAACTTGCACTCCTGTTACACTCACTGCTACTTAAGCTGCTTCTTTTACTAACACTGCACTGTTTTTTTTTTGCGACTCAGCTATTCTAGCACTTCATTTTTATTTTATTTTTTGTTCGCATTGCTTTTGTTCTTTCATGTTGCTCCTTTTCTACTCCACTTGAAACTAGCCTCTATTTATAATTCTGCTAGGGAAGCGGAAGAAAGAGCAACTTACTGGGAGACTCACTTTTTGGCGCTTCCTTAGCTGCCAGTCTTTTGTTGGATTTGTTGTCCCAACGCGCAGATTAGTTTGTTTAAAAATTCAAAGCGGAAGCTACTACCATTCATTTTTTCAGTACGTTTTTTTTGGTGAAGACCTCCTTTGTTGCATAGAAGGAGTAGCAGCACAGTAGCAGCACCACAAAGTAGTTGCATCGCCTCGTTGGCGAGTGCTGTTGAACCTTTAAGTGGTTAGTGGCGGTGTAGTAACGTAACCGAAAACGTGCCAAATAATACCGCTAAAAGCGTAGTAAAATGAGGAAAGCAGTTATTGAGTTCCGGGAGCTAGTTCATTGCCCTATCTGACAAATAAAAACTTTGAAAAATTATAGAGTTGTGAGGGATGGCAGCCACATTAATGATTCAGGAGAGTTCAGAGAGTGCAAAAATTGTTTACTAATTTGGCAAATTATTCAGCAAAATCGTTTTTAGCGTTGAACTCCATACCAAGTTTCTCAGACGTCCAGCAATATTCAGACTTTCCGCTCTTTATTCAGCTTTAAAATAGCTAAATAGTTTGTTATTTTATGATTGGATTCGATTCAGCCATCTAATGCCTCATTTTGCTACAATGTGAGAAAAAATTTAACCAAGACCTGTTATCGTTATTTTGGGTAAAAACTGATATATTCAGCTGGCGGATAATTATTCAGCTAAGCATTCAGCTAATTAGTTAGGTGCTCATCAAATTCGTTCGCTCACTAATGTAGTTTGAAATGGTTTTTGCATATTCAGCGCGTTATTCAACTACTCAGCACGACTAATATTTAGATATTTAGCCATTATTGTTTGCGCTTTAGTAAAGGCCTACTTTTCACGACTTTAAAATTAAAAATACAGTTCTAGGTAAACCAAAATTGATAAAAAGCGATTTAGTAATCGTCTATCCATGTACATAATTTGGTCACTTTTATTGTAAACATACAATGCGTCAATATATAAATAAGTAATTTACACTGAAAATATACATACATATATGCAACTGCGCATATCTATATATGAATTTACATTCAGCCTGCCATTTAGCCTATTCAGCTATTTATCTAAGTAGTCATTCAACACTACTCAATCACAATGCATTGCATATCTAAAAAAGGCGTGCCAGTCAGTAGTAAGTCTTTCAAAACTGGCACTCTGTTCAGTTCATTTACTTGGCTAATCAGTCAGTCAGTTAGTGGGCCAATTTTGTAGGCGTACACTGTAGGTCATTTATTGCATTTGCATGGCATGGAAAAGGCGTGTTTTATTTAGTTGGAGTTTTTTTTCATTAGCACTTTCAAATGGATTTGTATGTCCGCTAATAAATTTGAATACGAAATTACCAAGGCTGCTTCAAAGTAATTCTAACAGTGGGATGTCATTCAATCTCTGTTCTGGCTGTATTTGGGTATGCCGTTTGGTAGTTGATACTTTGTAATTTAGGTATATACTTTGAATATGTATGTACTTAAATATTCATTTTAAGCCAATTCGTATAAGTGAATGTTCGTAGATGCACAGACTAGTTTTTTCGTTTTACTGCTAGGAAATTTTTACGCTCTTACTGCCCCAGTGTTCTGCTCCTAAGTGGCCTAAATAAAGCGGATAATTAGACTCACATTCACTTTTTTTAGAACACATTTATACATGCATGTATACGATAGCGATAGAAGCTGACCTAATCAGTCAGACAAAAAATTAAATACCGTTTTTCGCAGCCACCGAAGCAGCAGTGTCTTCATATTCTGTGGTAGAGATGCCTTATTGTAGAAACTTATGAAAGTTGCTACAATTGTAAACACTTCTACCCTTTGGTCGAATTAACAGATCTACTTACTGTTCTATTTGATTTATTTAGATGGCCAAAGCTGCCGTTCTATTCTACAAGTTTGGATCCTTGGCTATTACTTCCTTGTTTGCATCAGAAACTGTAAGTAGATTTGTTTTTATTTGCTCGATGGTGTATCGCAGTACCACTGCTACAAATTAATCCCAACAAGCTTCCGAATTGCCCAATTCATTCGCTCTTTTATGGCTATGTAAGTTCCTTTGATCGGGAATGCCTAGAAGAGCGATGAACCTTGACTGAGGCACTGAGCATATCTCCATTTTGCCTTCTTTACCTAACTTTGGTTCCAATACCTGCTGTAGCTAAAAGTGCAGTCCAGCTTTCATAATAACGCAACACATATTACTAGAATTTTAGCTTGCAAAATGTTAGCGTGGTTTGCCAGTCGCAAGTACTAGTCGATACTAAAGTCTTTGGAATAGACTTCTAACTCTACACCGCGGCTCATCTTGAGCCCATCAGTGCAAATACAGTTACTTAGCTTAAAAGCTTGACCAATTCCCCATTCTTGTTTTCTACTGTATGGCTTAATACATATAGCGGTGTAATTCGAATAAATAGTTTTGTTCGGAGTTAAGATTTCAATACTCACAAATATTTCACATTGGTTTTACATGGGTTTAAATCACAATTACTACATGTAGCCCACAGTAAACTGCATGGCGCGTATTTTAACTGCTAACATTACATCGGCTGTTACGTGGTAAATTTCGTTAGTTACTGTAGTTTTTCTTTATTTTTGTGTAACTTTTTCGATTAGTTTCTAAGTAAGCCAAGAAATATGCATATTTATCATCTTCAAACTCACCCAGGATTCATTTTCGCCAACAATTGCGATCGTATACGATCTCTTTCCGTCACCGATGTCGGTTGTGCTGATATTTCATTTTGACGTTCACGTTCAATGCTCGCCGAAAGTTCATTATTAGTGATGGTTGAGCTGCGGAAAATATGAATAAAAAAGTTTTGTAACTGAAGATTTACAAAAAAAAATATATATATATATATATCGTTACGTAGTTAACATTGCACAACAATTTTAGAGAAAAACGACCAACACAGTTCGATAGTATTGGACTAGGGTAACCAAACCTTAAGAGCGTTTTGAAAACTTATGGACGCTTTTAAGAGCTATATGCACTCAACGTTGAGCTTTTTAAGTGTATTTTTCAACTCCAATTTCTGTGCTCACGAACTCTTTAAAATAAGCAGCAACAACTATGGCACGAAGCATCTAGAAGTTTTGTCTCTAAGCCGAAGTCAAGGATTCGTTGGTAAAATAGTACCTTTTTTTCTGTAAGCATCAAGGTACTCGTAATCTGTTTAATTGATGGAGGTGTTTTCAACTATTGGATTGACTTAAGAGCATAAACATCTCAAACTCTTCAGCCAAAAGTTACCAACCGATTCAGACGAACAAATTGAACAAACGGTATCTACAGTTTGCTTGGAAATAAATCTTTTGACGAAATATTAGCTGAAATTTTTTGGTGGAGGACGAAGACATACGATACTGAGATAAAGATGTAGAAGAGGAAGTAGTGGAACCTAATGTAAACGATTTACTGGATGATTTCATGAATGTGAATGTTTTTAATAACTTTTGTTCTAATTTATAGGCCATGGAGGTCTGGGCGCCAATCAGCCGGGAAAATTAAGTTCGGAACATTACTATGTGTAAATTTTTCCTTATCGGCTTGAGTAGAGAGTCCTTTTGAAACCATCACAGTAGCCAGGTGGTGGCCACGAAGACCCTTGACGATTCCTCCACAGTGAAAATTTGTTCGTCAGTAAGCATGTCTGGGAAGTTGGCACACGGTATGATGCAAACAACAAACGTTGTTCTGAGTAGCCTTCCAATAGTTCTAGAGTTATTGAAAAAGCATAACAAAAGTTCTGGATATTTTGATTAAACAAAAATTTTTGTAAAATTGTGTATGCCACATTCACGCAGCATACGACATGTTTCAAAGAGGCAAATAAAAAATTGTTCTGAGTAGCATTTCAATATTTCTAGAGTTCCTGAAAAGGAGAAAGAAAGTTTTTGAAAAGCTACTCAGAATAGTTATAATTTTTATTTATTTTTCAAAAATTTAACTTTTTAGACTTAAAAAACGTAAAATAAAGGA
>NW_023458562.1:32584725-32646021 GCF_013731165.1 Rhagoletis pomonella
AAAATGAAGGCTCCAGGGAACTAAGAACACTAAATGCCAGTTTTGAACCACTGTGCAGCAGGGGGTTTATTGTTCTCTTTCAATGGAACTTTAAACTCAGCGTGCAACACGATCCTGATCCTTACTTCTGAAAAATGAAGAGCCGATTTAAAGGACAGTTAAAGAAATAAAGGACAAAAGGCGTCCTTTATTTTGAAAAAAAATTTCAAAGAACAGGGGGTTAAAATAAAGGACTGTCCTTTAAAATAAAGGACGGATGGTCACCTTAGTCATACCGTATGCCAACCAAATCACAATTATGGACGGATTTAAATGAAATATCTCATAAGTTGAATTTTTGACAATTTTTTCCGGGTAAAGCCCAAAACTGATGTAACTCTGACTAAAATATTTGGTTTAAAAAGCATAAATTTCAAGGGAATTTTTTCTGTGTATTATTCATTTTATACAAAATTTTGAAACGAAGCCTTGATAAGGTATATATTGCCTTTCCAACAACACCAATTACGTCTATATTTGGGACACCAAAATTTTTGATCTTTGCCCGCTCGCACAGCACTGTGAGACGGCCAGATTTTCTACGGTCAACACTGCCACCAGCCTCCAGTTGAAGTCATGCACCTAAACATTTGCATGTACTAATACTAGTAAGCTTGTGAATTCGGAGTTATCTTGTTTTTGTCTACCTCTAAATTCCCTTTCTTCTACTTTTTTTTTATGACTTACTCATGTTCAGCTTCTAAGTGCGTTTGCGTCTTAACCGTCTCATATTTGCGATCATCTTCGGCAAAGTTGAAAACTTCACTTAGCTCGTACTCCTTCAACTGCAAAAATAAATAAAGAAAAATTTGATAAAAGAAACGGGCGAAAAGTAGAGCAGAATCAGACACACACGCTTACATATATGTACATACATACTTAGTAAAACAAAGTTAAAAAAGTTTAAGGCAGTGAGCAAAATAAAGAATTTGGCACAAATTTAATCACTAAATCTCCAACTAAATTAAACATTATCTCTATATAGGCATGTGCATATGTACATATTTATTTTGTGTATGTATGTTTATGTGCTCACTGACAAAAGACGCGACTAAAATGGCCAATTAGCGCGGCAATCAGCTTAAACGGAAAATGCTTAAAACAGCTCAGCTCAGCTCAGACGAGAAGTAGCAACCAGGTGTAGGCGTTAACTAAACAAAAGTGAAGAGTATCTACTTATTGCAAATGAGTGTGTGTAGGTGTGCGAGTTTGCACGAATGTGTGCGCTTTTTTGTTTCCCTGGCCTTAACAATTAATTTTATTTTGACAGACACTCATTGTTAACTTTTTTGCTCCGCTTTTGCTTTTGTTTTCTTTAATGTTTTCGAGTAGTGTTAGCTTTGAAAGATGGAGAACACAGATACATACTTAGTAGAATAGCTACTTTTTAGTCATTTTTATAATATGACTCAATATGTGACTGACATGTAAAAGTTCTTCAAAAATACATACCACATTCTTAGCTTTTATTATCCTACTGAGGGTTCACAATTTTAATTAACTTTAAAGAAGAGGGAGTTTACAGTTCGGCGAACAATTTTTTTTTTGTATGCTCACCGTTAACTTCTGACAATGGGAACGAATTTCAATGTTTCTCTATTTATAGGAAAGGTGCAAGCTTAAAGCTGGAGCAGTTCTGATGATCGCTTATTGACAAAATAACGGTAGCATTTTTTAATTGTTTGGTGAATATTAGTTACCTTACATAATGATCTCACCGGAAATCACTGTCCAAACTCCTTTTATTTCCATTTTGAGGACCGGATCAACGTAACCTACAAAGCGTAGCGAGAGCTTTCCCTCAGCTTTACTCTAGTTACAGTGGATCTCTACCCCAACAGAAGATCCTCTTTCTCCGTTACTCGTAAGACTTATTGTGGATACAAAACGATTAGTGCTTCTAATAAAAAGTCGACAGTTTTAAGAACCTCCACCTCAACTAGAGCTACAGTAACACCAAGCTCTTCTATGGCACAAAGAGACCACAATGAAAGTACACAGCGGGTGTAATTTCTTATATCATGCTAACCCCTGATACGAGAAGTCCAAAAGCGTATTTCCGTAAAATAAAGTAAAAAAAGTGTACTATTTAACGTTATGCGCTTTCCAGTAATTAGCTCAGCAACCACTGCTGCAAATGCACACACAGGGTGAACTAGATTCCGTGGGCTACAATCAAAATACCTCAGTGGCGGCTGCGAAAATGGCAAAATGCTGGGTATATTGCAAAATTTTCGAAGATTATAGGCATCATAAGCAAACAATTGAACCATTGATTCAACCCGCGTTAGCAGAAGTGGTGCTACTGCAACGCCCTTGTAGTCTACATATACATATTTATAGTAAAGCTGTAAAAGGCTGCGATGTATAAAATAACCTATGTAGGTGTAATCCGGGGATCTTCTGAAAATTGTTTAGTCCCGAAATATCTCATAACGACCTAAAATGAGAAACTAGGTACCAACGCACATCTTGGATACGCTCAAAGCTTTTAATCCAGGCATTAATAATAATAATAGATTGGAACTTACACATATATTAGTTTTTGGCCGAACTTCCCCTCCGATTTGTGGGGTGAGACTTGATATTGTCCCTCACAGGGGAGGGACCTAAAGTTTTACCCCGACTCATGGCAGAAATACACTCAGAGGTTTGCCATTGCCTGCCGATGGGTGACCGCTGTTAAGAAAACAACTTTTTTTCTAGAGTCTTTTTTGCGATGTTGCTTTGACTCAGGCCTTGCGCGCACTGTTGACCACTAAACACACAGCGGCCGTCGAGGCATTATTAACCAACAAAAGAAAGCGAGTAATACGAATATCCGGTTCGAGCAACAATGCAGGTACTCTCGCTTCTCACTCTAATCCTCTAGTTACACTGTAGGGAAAGTCTCAAGTTTTTAAATGACACAAAAAAAGACGAAACGTAGATTACGAATATGTATTCTGTTGTTTCTAGATCAGGCCATTTTCTGAAGTTATTTTCAATTTTTATGGAAAAAATATCAAATTTTTCGAAATAAGTCAAGCTACTAACTAAGAAAATCTATGAATAATAAAAACCTTGTGAATGGTCAAATGAAAATCTGTAATAATTTTTTTGGACGAAATGCGAAATGTATGTAAGCAGGATAGAATGTTACTCATACGCCATGTATGTATCTTATCTATGCAGAGTAGGGCAAAATTTATTCGAATGACGATTAACAAATATATAAATTCTTGTTTTCGTTATTCGTAAATAATAAATAATTAATTTTATTGAAAAAAAATGATTCGAGTGATGGATAAATCATTTTATTCGTTATTGGAACTTCAATGCTCATATAAATCTTTAATACAAAATTTAGATGTTTTTAATATCGATTGTTTTCATCCAGTATTTCATCAACCCGACAAAGTGTATCTTCCAACTGTAGCAGCAGAATATTTATTCACCGTTAAGTTTCATAGGAGGCAAAGGGTACTGCCATGAGAAGTGCCCCTTTTTGCATATCCAGTTAGACCTCTGCATGACCCAAAAATCCAATTCTAGCCAGCAATGATTATCGTCAACCAAAAGCACTAAAGCTTTGTACCCATTTACTCGGATATACTATATTCATTCATTAAATTTGTCTTACCTGCATTTTTATGCTTCCTTTCTATTTCTAGTTCTCCTACTCGTGCTCTTGATTTTCACCTTTTCTTCTATTACAGAAACGCCCAATATCGTCGTTCGGCCTTCTACTTAATATTAGTTGAAATTTCTTCTTTTTGTTCCAAAGAAATCTTTCTACCAAACAAAAAATTTTCTCTTCCAAAAACTATTCAATAAATTCCTTTCTCAATAAACTTCTTGTTTGTTTTCGGGATTGAAATTCTTCTAACAACAGACTTTCAGGCTCACCTACAACTTTCTGGTATAAGTGCTACCAATAAATTCCTGTGCTATTTGCTCGCTCTCTCACCCACACATGAGTTTACTCACACTATCGCATTGCGCTTCAAATAATTTTCTCGCAAAGTGGCTCCAACTTTGAGCGACTGGCGGTAGCCGCAACATCTCCAATGTGTGGTGTCGCGCATTTTAATTTGTTTTTAGCTTTGTAATAGCACTTCTATGCAATTATGTACTGTAATTTTGTTGTCGTTGTTTTTGTTTTTTGTTTTGCTTGTTACTGCCTGTTGACTTAAGCACAACGAGCGTAGTTTGTTAAGTATTTGTTTGTGGTTACCATCACACTTTTGCGCTTATCGTTTCTGCTATTTGCTTGTCGTCGTGGTTTGGCGTTACTTCGTCGTTGAGTTTTCTTCCATGTTTACAAGCAAACAATCGATTTACTTTCTTGGAAGTATATATATGTTTGTATGTTTGTATGTGGACTTTTCTTTCTATTTTGATCAAGCTTCATTGCCTTAGCTTTTCTTTTTGCTTTACTTACATACTTACATTTAAGCAAATTTTAACTGCTACATACATGTATGTAAAAGCAGACCTCAACACTTTCTACTTGGGCTGACTTGCTGAGAGAAAAAACCAAAGCAAAAAGGCAAATAAAAAACATCGCTCGCAGCCAATAACCATTCCGCCCAGCAGGCAACCAGCCGACTCATAATCCCTACGAAAGCTGTGAAATTTTCTACGCTGGATTATCGTAACGCTGAAAATTCCTTACCGCAGAGATTAAGTGCGATTGGAATTTGTAAATGAGCTAAGCGCCAGGCGGTGCGGCAGCAACTGTGAGCAACATAACTGAGCAAGGAATCGAATGCAATGTTTGCCATGGTTGTAGGAGTAATTACTAGTGGCGTAAGGTCGTGCAAATATTCAGATTCTTTGCAGAAATCTGTGTTACTTTGCTAGCACGTACGATTATTTGTTTGTTCAATGTTTTGCTGCTCAGAAATGCTTTGCTGCTCGTTTGTTGGTTATTTTGGTTGCCGCTTTTAGCTAGTTTTTTTTTGGGTGGTTGTTGAATTTTTAAGTGAGGTTAAAGTGGCTCTTTTTTTTACTTATGAAGCAGTTTTTGGTTGATTAAAATTAAAAACAAAAGCAAAATTAGTTTTCATTTTATTTTATTTATATTAAAAATATGGAAGTTTGTGTGTGAGTTTGTTGCTCCTCAGCTCAAAAACTTATTACATGTACTTTAATGAAATTTTACACATGCCACCGTTTCGAAAAGCTAACATTAATTAATAATAGGTTAAATAGAATTTTAAAACAATGTGGGTGTCAAACGAAAATGGTTGAAACACGATTTATTTTCAAAATATTTTTGAAGAGAGTTACCACCGATTTGCAAAGTTAAAACCAAGTTAACAAGTTTATTCGAATATTTAAATATGAATAACAAGCGAGCGAAGCTTAACAGCCCATTTCACGATAGCAATTTTATTGAAAAATGATTTTAATTTTTTGAATTTTATATGGAATTCGACAGAAAATAAAAAATAATTTTCTATTTAAATTGCTGGTGAAATCGGCTGTAAGAAAGCTTTATTTCGAAAAAAATTTTACCTGTTTGGAAATTCAAATTTCAAAATTCAAAATCAATTTAATAACAAATTAAATAAATAAATATGAAAATCGAGCCCTAACTGTCAAAAAAATGTAACAACATTTTTTCCAAATTTTATTTTTGATCCGGAGATGCATCTAGATGCTCTAGGAACATTTATGCATCAAAAATTAAATTTTGAAAAAGTACCGCTTACGTCTTTTTGGCGGTTAGGGCTCGAAATAATATTGAAGAAGGTTACCACCTGTTTAGAAATGCAAATAAATTTAATTGACAAGATAATGGAATATTTTGATAAGGGCCTCAAAGGATAAGGTCTAAAAATACTTTGTGCTTAAAACAAGTTTGAAGAGAGTTGCCACCTTCTCCTTAAAATTTAATAGATTAGTTCATTGTAACCTTTTAAAAAGCATATGTAGGTGTAAATAGAAAAGATTTTGAGAAGATTTTAAGAGGGTTGCCCCCTGCTGCCTTACATGGAAGTTTAGTCGATGTTTCGTGCATATCAACTATAATTAAGTAATTGTGATTTAGTGAACGTCACACCGCTGCAAAGAATAAGATTCTCCCCAGCGGGCCGAAACAATGTTTCGAAGGAAGCTTTTATAGATCGGATCACCTAGGTAGGAGCGACGAGAACAAGCTGAAATGCTGGGGGAAAGGAAAACGTTAGGAAATAAATACTTATATTGATAGCTCGGCAGCCATTGAGGTTCTACTTTCATAAACTGAATAGTCAAAGGCCGTTGTAGATTATAACCAGGCAATAGGAAAGTTGGCGATGGCAAAAAGAATACACATATTTTTGATCCCTAAAACAGAGCTGCTCCAGGTAACGAAAGAACTGATGGACTATCCAAGGACCACAATTCGCTAAAGGAACGACAATGCTCTGAAAAAACGGTTTAGGTTGAGCAACAATTCACTGCTCATAAATGTATCTAGCAAACACTAAAACGTTGTTTTGCTTTAAATGAAGCCAGCATAGCGGAACGTATTTTCTCGGTATGTATGAGTGCCAGGAGCTTAAAATGCTGGCCGAAAGGAAAAACAGCCCTTTTTATAAAGTATCAGAAATTAAGGCAATGCGGTAAGCTTTCAAGACAAGGGCGAATTCCTTTAAAACCGACCACGGCGAACTAATGCTGAATGGTGATGGCTTGAATCCATTACAGGAGATGACTCCGAGCCCCAATCGAAGACGACGGCGGCGATGTGCCACTACCCGACTATAATAGGGTACGAAAAAAATTTTCTAGCTGAAGAACACCAAAGCTGTTTGAGCTGACGGCTCGCCAATTCAAGTTCGCCGGCGCAGAAACATAGATAATTAAGGCATCTCTAGAAGCGGCTCTTGGAATGATCTCGCGGAAGATTTTTGTGCATTTCCGAATTGGGGCGAAGGTCTTGGCTTCACATGGCGTCCACAGAGAAGAAATATACATAAACTTAAACCGAAAAAAACTAAAACTGCGAAAGTACAAACCGCAACAAAACATACACTAAAATCCTAATAAAATAAAATGGCTTCTTTTGGGTAGTACCCTAAAAGGTCAACAAAAAAAGTGAAATTACGAAGTACATTTCCATGAAGAAATAGGGTGACCTAAGCGCCAGAAATTAAGCTCAAGGTTTAATAACCCAGCATTAGGTACTAACAGTCATACAAAAATCGTTCGTAGTCAAAGCCTCCACCAACCATATAACAATTTCTTTACCCTGATTGACCACAGAGTGAGTGTTGTTTATCTAGCAGCTATGCGACATAGCCACACTACTTATTATAAATTGTACGGAAAGCGTTGTAGTTAGGTAAAGTGGGGTGGTGATTGAAATTGCCAGCCTAAGGCTAAATAAAGGAAGGTTACACAACCAGCTAGGCACTGTTGTGGCAAATGCTGTACATAATACGAATTACTGAGCAGGCAATGTGGTTTAGGTGCTTTCGCAATCATTCCCGAAAACTGCGCTGCTGTACTGCCAGTATACTAGTTTGCGTCCGTAGATGTAGTACGCTGCCTTTTGCGGTTTCGACTTCTACTGCTGGCCTCTTCATCACCCCCGTTATGCCATTGACTTTTGGGAGGTCCGCTTGCGGTTATAAAATAGAAATTGAAGGCGTTCGTATAATTACAATGAGGCAACAACAACCATGCACACACACAAACACATACAGAGTAACTCATAAACAGCAGCAGACTATAATAAAGTGTAGTGCACATACTAAGAAATTTGCAGAAATATTTGGACCATTTCCCTTGTACATACATACAACCACGGTTGCCATTTGTTTCTTCTTTTTTTTTGTCAAAAAGTGTACATAAAAAGAATTTTATCAAAATATATTTTAGTTGTGTATATTATTCAAGTGTTTTACAAAAGCACATTGGTAATAAGTCATGTTATTCAAAGGTAATTACCTTTGGCGTGAAATATTTTTCTAAAGTATTCTTCACTTATATATATGAGTAATTCCATCCAAAATTTTTTTCGTGCGAAACATTTTTTTTGTGGCCTTTGAGGCAAAATATTAGATACGTATTTTTTTATTTCGACACAATATAAAAAATTTTGGAGTTATGAATTTACAAAATTTTCACGCTTGAATAAAATACCTCTAAACATTTGCGTATACGAAGAAAAGTATTTCATTATAAAAATAACTAGCCGGCCTAAAGTTTACGCATTTTTCTTAGCTTTCTAATGAGAAATACGTTGATTTTTTTTTTTTTTTTTATAAACAAAGGGTACATTTTTATAAACAAATATTTTTTTTGAACTATTTTTATTCAGTTATTTTCATTGAAAAATGCACATTTGGCTCTTTAGTTATTGTGTCGAAATAAAAAAATACGTGTCTAATATTTTGCATCAAAGAACACAAAAAAATGCTTAGCATGAAACAAATTTTTGAATGTAAATTTTGGATGAAATGACACATACATATATTAGTTTCTTAACTTTTTTGTTGGCAATCTAGTTTTATAACCATAGATTGGCTCGTTTGGCAAGAACATTTTCACCATTTAATGTTAACATTTTGAGGTATCTTAACCTTTTAAAATGAAAAAATCGTTAAATATAAAAAATTACTAAATAGTTGCGACAGCTATATCTACATAATCTTTTATTTATTTTTAACTTGGTGGCACACTCTTGAAACTTCCCATAGATGTTGTACTCGATGCCAACATTCCTTGCCTCTAATATGAACATTCTAGTTGAAAACTTCCCAAAGTTATTTAAAAAAATATATGATTTTTTCGCGTGACAATGAAAAAGTTAATCATTTCGATACTTTTGGGGGTTTTCAATCTTTTTCTTTGACACTCCTTTTTTTTCTTTTAATAGTTAGACGTTCGCCATAGATTTTAATAACTCGCGAAACGGTATTCCTTGACACGTTTTCTTTTTAGCGATGGTTTTGGTGTATGAAACCGGAAAAAATCACCAAAAGTAATACATTTCGGCCAAAATGGCAACCGTGCACTCGGCCATAGGTACATATATGAACCTAAATTTATAGAGCTATTTTTGTGGTAGGCAAGCTCTCATTTACTTACGCACACACTTGTTTAGTAGGTACATTAGCATCATCTGTGTGCTATTTGCAACATTAGTTATGCTGTAGTAGATTTTTGCATGTGTATTCAAGGAGGCGTTATGGGCGCAACATTTTGTGGTTATGTGGGACACTTTAATGGGCGTATACATGCATTTTGTTTTAGCACAGTTATTTTATGGTGGTAGTTAGGCAGCATTTAAAGTGATGCTAAAATCTTGTTACAGGCAAGACGAAAGGACGAGCCATTTTATAGGTACGAATATATAGGAAAAATCTATAAGCCCATATTTTAGGTATGCCATTCGATTTTATTAAAGTGACCTTTGACACAAATTACTGTCTTAACTTTACATACATATATGTACATTTTATTCTAACTGTACATATTTTTGTTCCTATATACATATATTTTATGTACAGCCATCATTGTGATCATTGGTTATTTGTAGTCGTTAAGGTTTAAGTGAAATATACATATATGCATAACTATTAATGTAGATAAATTTATCTTATCCACTCCCAAAAGGCCAAAACTGTGCTCATCAACCATTCGACCTCGATCACCTTAATCGCTTGCCGGCTTGATTGAATTGCTTGTTGTTGAGTAATTTGTTTGGGGATTTTCGATTCGCTTATAAATCTCAGCTCCTATTGTGTCAATTAATCAACGCATTGCTGGCGCAGCAACGAGAACGTATGGAATTGCAGCCGGCAAATCTCAAGCTGTTCATAAATTTGGTCGTACAATTTCTAAACAATCGCAGTTGTGGGCCAAGCGAATAATGCCTGAGACAGTGGACAAATTAAAAACTAATTGCGTGAAATTAGTGAACTACTATAATATACGGCGATTGAATAGAGAAGCTGCGAATAAATTAGGAAGTCTTTAATTTAGTCAGAAGATTTGTATCTCAAAAAAAAAAACTCAGTTGTTTTTTATGTATGTAAATAAATTTGTACTTATTGCTGGGAACTTGACATTTTGGTATGCCAACAATCATAAATTCCAGATCTGGGCATCTCTAATCCACATCACCATTCACCAAAGTTACTGCGTGGTACCGATTGTAGGTCGGCGGCCTTATTGGCTCGAACTTTTTTGAAAATGACATTAGCGGTGACCACCACTGTTAACGGCGAGAACTAAAGGACGATTACATAAGCCTGCAAAATTTCATTTTTCTCCAGTTTAAATAGCTGTTAGGGGTTTGTCTGTGAAGTTGGCAATGGAATGACGGAAAAAAGAGGAAAAAACTGCTTTGAGTAGATTTTTAATAGCTCTATAGTTCCTGAAAATAAAAAGTTCTGAATAATTACTTCTAGTTTCATAAATCGCAGAATTCCCCCAATATGTCCCGTTGAGCATTTTTTGTCTCAGATTTTAGATACCTCATCCGATCGTGCAGAGTACTGACGCCAATTGGGAATGCCAAGTGAAGCCAATTCCTTCTCCACTTGGTCTATCCATCGCAGTGGGGCGGCCTCCCGCTTCCTCTGCTACCACCAACGGGTCCTGAGTTGTATACTTGTATACATAAAAAAAAATGTTGCTGAGTAAGTCAGTTATGCAGCTCTAATTATCTTGTCCAACATCAAATTAAAGAAAACACATGAAACAGAGTCGCCCTGTCTGAGACCTCGTTTGGTAGCAAACGGCGCGGTGAGATATTTCCCAATTCTGATTTATCAACGTCATTTACACAGCTATGACAGTTTCGCGGGGATGCCAAATTCAGACATCGGCAACTCCTCTCAGTGCTGTCGAAGGCGGCTTTGAAGTCAACGAAAAGGGGGTGAGTGTCGACCCTTTTCTCGCGGGTATTTTCATAGATTTGGCGTATTGTGAATATCCGGTCTATGGTGGATTTGCCAGGTCTAAAGCCACACTGTGTATCCCAATCAGTTCGCTGACGGTGGGCTTCAGTCTTTTACACAATACACTCGCTACCATTCGGTAGTGTGAAAAGTGTTCCCTATATAATTTAAGTACGTTCTGGACACCAGTAACTAGGTCGCCATTGTTGTTCTTACAAGGGTACGCCCTGGTCTTGAAACCTTTCGGCGACCTGCCTTACTCTCTGGTAGAATTTTCGGGCTTTTCTGCTATCGGCCTGCATTTAAAACTCTTCGCACTCACGTATTTCGGCCTCTCCCTTCTGATTTGCTTCCCGCTTCAGTTCCCTATAGCGGTCCCGCATAGCTCGCCTTGCAGCCTGGCCCTGTAGGCGGTATGTTTTTTCTCTACAGTCCCTTGACACTACTCATCGCACCAATTGTTCTTTCTGCCACGCTGAAATAAGACTGCTTCTTCAACGGCGGTACTTAGTGAAAGGGAAGTTCTTCGCTTGTGTCGGTTTGTTGAAGCGTACTCTATGAGAGCAGGCGTGAGGGTCGAGTATCGAATGCAGCTTATCGACGTTAAACTTTCAATAAACTTTTTGGGCGCACATTTTTTACGGCACAGAGGCAGGAGCATATCATCGCTGCAACAATATTAAAGTCCGAGTGGATGTTTGGACTTCGAACCTGCCCAAAGCACTGAAAACATGCCTTTCGTTTATCATGGCGTGATCGATTTGGTTTCGCTTTTTTCGATCTAGAGACAGCCACGTAGTTTGATAGATCTTTTCATGGATCTTTGCTGATCTTTGCTGGAACCTACTTGTTGGGAATCTAGATCACTTGAGTCTGCTTGACGAACTGAGTTTGAGTTGTGAGAGGTCCTTTGTCTGTCTTCGTATGCAGATTTTGTCCAGAAACACTTCGATTGAATTTTTTCAGGGAACGATTCTAATCACTTACATATGTCATATAAATAAGTTTTGCTTGAGAATGCAAAAACTCCTGGGTTATTATCCTAAAATCCTTGCTGTACAAAAAATGTTATGTTTTACGGCCATTGCTACAAAAATCTACTTCAAATCAAGACTCAAGGTAACATAAATATTTAATAACAGCAGTAAAAATGATTTGAGCAGCAAAAGTTTACGGTAATGACCAGCAGTTACATTAAATCAAGTCTTAAAAATTGCATACGAAAGCGGAAATTAAAACGCATTTTAATGTCCTCCTGTTACAATGCCGCATAAACTAACATGCACACATACACACACGCACATCCTACGCCCATTTTACTCGCTTTACTATAAATTTGCAAACATTTCAACGCCCCTTTTTTCCCTACTTTGATGTGCCACACTGTAATTAAGTGGATGTGCTCATTGTAAAGGCATAGAAAAGGGCGCAAAAAGGCAGACGCAATAAAGTATGGATATGTGCGCGAGTATGTGTGTGCGGAATCACTGCACTTACATTTAACATGTAATTTTTATGTAATTAAATGTTTTTTCCCTTACCTCAAGCGGAATGTGTGTGGGCGTAGTGTCGCCGCGGAGCGTAAGCAGAGTCAGATATATTTGTGCGGGAGTGGGTGCTGGGCATGCAGCCAGGGATGCCTTAAAGTTTGATTAAACGTTTGGATACCCGTACATCGCGTATGAGTAACATTATTTCCTGCCTATATTTCAACAAAAGAAAATATTGCATTTATTTACGCGAAAGTGGTAGTACTTGCCACTTCATTTCTGTAGTGAATTTTTTCCTCTACGATGTAGTATCTTTATATCTTTGTTTAAACCATTTGATTTAACGCAGTTAGAGTTTTTGGCATTGAGCTAGACAATGCTTGCAAGTTTTTCATTAACTAAAACATTCGAAAAAAATATATGCTATTTTTATTCCATCATCGGACTAGACTTAAAGGTTCCGTAATAGTTTTTGCGAAGAAACTTTTGAAGAAAATCGATCAGTACGTGCTTTTTTTTGGAAGTTGACATTTAATAATTAAAATTTTAATAAAATCGGTTATGAAAAACTTTTCGATTTTTTATTCCAAAAGTGTTTTGGAAAGAAAAAATTTCAAAAATAGATAGTCAAATTTCAAATCTGATTTAAATTTTCATATTTAAAATAATGGTCAATCAAATTTCAAAAAATTAAAAAAAAATGGTTTTGAAAAATTTTTCAACTTTATATTTCAAACGCGTTTTGAAAAAAAAAATTAAAAAAGATTCGCTGTTTTTTCGAAAAAAAAAATTCAAGAAAAAAAGTGAAAAAAAAACTAAAGTCGGAATTTTAATGCTCTCATCCCCTGAGAATTTTTTTATATCGAAAAAACTTGACCCCTATTTTTATTGAATCAAAAAGTATTTACTTCAAAAACTTTGAGCGCATTGAGTGGCTTTTAAATATTTTATTTTATTTAAAAATTTTTTTCAGTTTAGAACAATTCTGGGGGGGGTGGGAGCTTCAAACTTTCGACTATATATATTTTTTTTGAACCACCCTAATATATATATATATATATTGTTTTCACTGAAAAAAACTTTAATGAAAGTGAATAATAATCATTTCGGGGAATACCACTGCTAATTGGAGAGCTTTTTCAGGAATTTAGGGGAATTAGCCTTAACGGAGTTGGCAGCCCTGCATGCAACATCAGCGCTTATATTTTGTGGTAGAAAATTTTGCGTGATTTCTTGCCACTTACAGGCCATAAATATGTGCGAAGGCATAAGAATTTTTTTTTATACATATTTTCATGCACGCACATTTTTTTTATATTATTTATTTCAGTCACACACACACATACGCGCTTCGTTGGCCCGTTGTATTGCGCAAGTGAAAGGTGGCCGGTGCCGTTAATGGGTCATTAGTATGCTCATTTTTATTCTATTTAGTTTCAGCTTTACGGCTGACCACGTTTTAGGCGCTTTTTCATGCCATAGTGAGCATGTGTGTGTGTATAGTACCAACATATGTATATACGCGTGCCTGTGTGTATGTGGCACATGCCATACACATTAATATTGGCCGCCGTTAATTGCTGCTTGTGGCAAATGCAACTGATTTGCTGTTAATTAAGTGCGGCAACAGCTGACAACATGCTACAAAAAATGGGGCAAAATCAGCAAACAAGCCCGCTAACAGGCGTACAGTGTGTGAACCATACATACATAAGCCTAGAGCCTAGAGCCCAGCGCTGCCTTATTGCCGGCCAATTAATCAACATATCAAACGTAGCGCAGCGTGTAGTAAATGACGCATATTTTATCATTAACAACTTTAATATACAAATACACTGCCAGCTATACACACACACACATACATAAATATATATTTACTATAAATATTTATATTTGTAAATGGCATATACATAAATAAGTTTGTATGCATTGCTCCACTTTCGCTTCACTGCCACATTTAATTGCCTACTTTCATCAGCGATTCGCCAAGTCGTCGTCGTTCGCTTACTTACTTACTTACCTTAATAAATTGAAATGTCGCTATTGGCGGCAATCGTTTGCTCTTTGGATAGAAGAAGCTACTCGCTGGATGTGCTGGATAGCGTGATGTGATGCGATAGATGACACCTTGTGGCGATGTTGGCCAATTGGGCGCAGTAAATGTGAAACCATTATCGGTGCCCGCATCCAGTGGATCCATTTCGACGGTAACAGTGTCAATCCAAGAGCCGCCGACACAGAGCTGTAAGTAATTAAATGAAAATAATTAAATAATTTATTACGATGCTTTTTCAGCTGGAAATTCGTATGTGGTTAAGTAAGCGTATAAATTGAATAAACATCAGTTAATTTCTGGCAGTAGTAAAGAATTTTATGCTCACTAGCACTGTAATCGTAAATAATCTGTTTTGTCATCTGAGGGTACTTTTTTTCAAAAAGTTCTTTAAGGAACTATTTTCCATTTTTGGGGGTATTTTCAAATCGGTCCAGCTCTCGTAAATCTTAATATTTTTCCGAAATATTTTGGTGGGCGTCTTAAAATATAATAAATTTTGAAATGCCGGCAGAAAACCCGCAACTATTTTTGGTGATGCAGTCTAATGTACATACATACATATATCACACATTTTTGTAATTTTACGTGTTCAAGTAATTGAATTAACGAATACTCTTCAGCGCTATTTGTAAACATTATTTCGCAAATCAGCATAGAAAAATTACATTAAAAAAATCGATTTACTTTTCATTTGTATAATTTTGTGTGTACCCCCCGTGAAGTAAGACAAGCAAACAACACAAAATATCAGCAATGACAAAGCATACTTTTAAGCGCAAATTTACAAAGTAAACACATTTAATTCTTTCCACTCCCAATATTCTTACCAAAATCCGCTAAATGAGTTTGAGTTCGAATATTTGTATATGGCTGTGCATCGCATTAATTGGAAAAGCATTACTGTCGGCTTAGGACTAACGAAAATTATATTCATTGCCAGTGGTGACGCTTTGAAGTGCTCACAAACGAGCCTAAGAGTATGCAATGCAGACATAAAAAATCTGAATATAATGTCAATGCTATTAAATGTAAATCGTCACAAATCGCATTAGTGAGAGTGATATGAAATGAAGAAAGATTGCGTGGAATAGTAAAGTAAGGGAATAAAGTCAGAGTGGCGAAGAACGACAGACAGTGTGTGGAGTGAGAGATTGAAAGGGATTGAGTTAGGTACGATACCTTTCGGATCGAATCAATTGGAGCTGATAGAAAGTAGTAGTATTGCTTGCGGTCATTATGGAAAGCATTTGGAGTGGATGGAAGTGTAGTAGACAAAGACGATTGAGAGCGGGGTAGAGTGCAAGCGGCAAAGCAACACAAATTGCTAGAACACACAGCATATTTGTGGATTCTAGGGCATGCTGATTGACAGAAGCAATCAAATAGAAATCAAAATCCAAATACAAATCGAAAGCAATTGAAGCTGAAAGCCATTGATGGCATTATACGACTATATAGACAAATAATTCAGACAGCGCTGATGTTGTTGTTATTGCATGTCATAAAAATAACAACAAGCATTCGTATGCAGTGCGAAGATGGAAAGCAGTCAACGAGAATAATGATGACAACACAAATGAATACTTGAAGAGCAGAGTGGACGTAGAGTACTCGTCAAAAGAATGAGATGCAGGTTGTTGATTTCTATACTAAATAAGCAGAGAACGGGAAAATGTTAATGTGGCAGCTTTAAGTGGTGGTGTTATGACCAGCAATGCCATGCTTGTTCAGAGCATGCGACTCGTCGACGACCACCAAAGTTCCACTGTCTGGGTATTAACCTAAGTAGCAGTCACCTCAATCGATTTGTGCGCTTTCAGCACGTTACGCTGCTTCTCTTCTATTTTATCTACACCCACTTATTGTCATGTTCTACTAAATACTGTCTTATTGCGATTCGCGTTAGATATCTCTTCATGCCACCCACATTGTTTCCGTCACTTTGCATTTAATTTGATTGCGTTTGTCTCACTTCAGCGTTGGTTAAGTTGTAGTTGTGGCTTCACCTTATCCTTCTCTCCCTTTTCCACTAGGCACTAGTTGAAGTACATACAAGATGTAGCACCCTTTAGCACAATCTTAGCGACATTGTCGCACCGTATTTAGCCATTGGCGTTGCATGCAACTTGCTTCCGGTTATCAGCTGTTGGCTGTCGGCTGTCGCCTGCGGCTGTCAGCTGCTTTCCACTACTAACTATTTTACATCAATAATCAGCTCAGCGCGTCTGCAACCACTGACGCTTGGGGTTATTGTGGTAAATGCATTAATGTCGCTGCTAATAAATTGGTTTGACATTTTGAGTGTACCGACCGGCAATTGCAAGTACCTTTCATATGCATGCAATGATTGTGCGGCATGTAAAAATAACGCTTCAGCGCACATTGATTATGCAAGGTAATATGTAGTATGTAAATTAGGGGTGTCCTTAAATGTAGGAAGCAAATTTTTACATTCGATTTGCTAAGCTTCAACCTCTACGTCCATGCTACTATAGTCGAGGATATCAAATGCAAATTTTGGTCCCGATTGAAGTCGGTTAACTCGTGTCGTACAGGGGGCAAAGTTCATCGACTCAAATCGGGGAAAAAATTTATATGTGATATTTTCGACTTTAGTAGTATCGATTTTGGTTAATAAATGAAAAAAAAAATATATATATCTTTTTAAATTTTTGAGCCTCCATAGAGAAATCTGACTTTGCCCTCTGTGCGACACACCTTAACCATCTCCAATCGGGATTAAAATTTGTATGTGATATCTATGACCGTGATGTTACCGATTGAGGAGGTGAGACTGGAAAAAATCGTCTATTCGATTTTTTAAGAACCGCCCTAATGTACATACATTACAAATGTTAATATGCATATCATTTCGTTATGTACACATCTAAGTACGTTTGTAATTTAATGCTGGAATATTTTGCACAAAGGTAGCCGTAACAAATAGACTATGGTTGTATACCGCAAATGTGAAAGGCTTTAAAACTGATATTAAATTTGTAAAAAATTTTATTAACGATTTAGTTTCTTCACTCAAGATTTGGTGAGATTTTAATGACCAAAACTGACTCCAAAAATGGCGATAGACGTGGCAAGATAAAAATACCGTGGACCCTTTCGACACCTACAGCTCTCATTAAGGGAGCAAAACATCTATACTGAATTTATGATGGGAGAGAGACTATGTCACCACCTACTGCTGTTCACCCTGTTAGACGAATGTTTCTATGTAATCCGCAAAAAAGCGATCTCACACTTTTGCAATCTCCCTCTAATGGACGCGAAGAAAGGGGTGTCGAGTTTCTCCAACCCGCTCAAATAATGGTGAAGCTAGTGCAAAAGTTGTATCGTAGGCGCCGATCGAAGACAACGAAGGCGATATGCCACATCACTACAATAGCAAGTAGCAATTTTCGAACTAAAAATAAAAGAAAATAAAGGAACTGACGGCCTATCACCCACGCTATTCAAGTACGTTGACGACAAGGACAAACGCATTCCTTTCGACTGGAACTTAAGTGGGATATGCCCAATCTCCGAAAAAGGCGAACCTTTCCCATGCAACAACTAACGCGTTATCAGCTTACTTAATAAAGTATACAAGGCCCTATGAACCGGCAAGGGATAAATTTTACATTATCATTGTGGCTTTCGACTTGGTTAGTAGTAATTCCCTAAAACAAAATTCTTACTAGATCTGATAAACGGGTCTAACGGGAGCGAAACTTGATTCCAAAAAACCCTTAAAACGGATCCGGAAGTAGCGCACTTCAATTCCAAAAGACGCGAAAAACGGTTTTGGAAGAACCGAAACTAGTTTCCAAATGACCGTAAAACCAGTTCCCGAACACGGTTCCCAAAGAACCGAAACTCGATTCCAAAAAATCCGAAAATGGACTCCAAGGGCCGAAAAAAGGTTCTATACGAACCGAACTTCGATTCCAAAAGAATAAAAATTCGGGTCCAAATGACTGGAAAACGGTACCGGAAAACCCGAAAAGGGTCTCGAAACTCCATTCCAAAAAACCAAAAAAAACAGGTTTCGGAAGAGCCCAAATATGGTCTCAGCAAATCCGAAAAATAAGTCCAAATAACAGATAAAACCATTTTAAAATAACACTAGTTTCCTGGTCCTACTTGAAACCGACCTCGACAGAACCAGTTCTTTAAAACTTCGGTACGGCATGTCACTGCTGGTTAGCCCACCATTCAAGATTAACGCAAGGAGACCCTTTATGGAACAAAAACTTTAAATAATTTACTACTTTATCAAACTTGTATATGTATATCTTTATTCCAGGAAAATTTTCGGAACATCTAACAATTGTTCCTTAGATTTTTTATTTAAAAAAAGAGTTACCATCTTGTCTTACAACAATCGAGACCCTAACCGAACATCCAGAGCGTGTTAATCTACAACTTATAATTTTAATAAATACTGAGATGCTCCATTTGAGAATTATGATTTAGTACAAACTTGTCGCATATATTGTGTTGCATACTTTTAGGCAGTGGGTGTTTTATTTACCAAGTCGCGCATAAAACATATACTCCTACACTTTTTATATACGAGTCGTTAAGCTTATGAGTCAAAATATAGTTTATCCGGAAATTTACAGTTTTTAGAAAAGTAAATCTGGCAACACCGCTCACAATACAATTCAAACACCACTTCGGCCTTAAGCACTCTTACCATTTTCAGCATCTATTAATTTATGTAACTTGCCAAAATGAACGCTCTGTTCCTTTCTCACACTCTTCTCGTCTGTTTTTACTCCCTTTTTTAACTCAAACTCACTCACCTGAAACGAATCGACGCCGATAAACCAATCGGGCGATGGTACAATGCGCGTCATTAGTGATACTAGACTGTGATTGCTGTCCACAAAGAATTTTGTCTCCTGTCGGCCATCGCCCGTCAGCACTGCCGGTATGTTGAATTCGTCGAAAACGCTGCGTTCACCAACACCAACACCCACACCAGCAGCACCGCCACCCCCATTTTTCTTTATGTTCGCTGTGGCCGTTGATACAAAGCCGACAAATGAATTTCCGTTTGCGGCATTTTGCTGTTCAAACAGTTGTTGTTGTTGCATTTGTTGTTGTTGCTGTTCGCCAGCAATACTGTCCAGCAGATCACTCTTGCCTGTTTCAGCAAATTGCTTAACACCCGCTGTAGCCTGTTGGCCGATGTGATAGAGCGCATAAGATGAGTCGTGCGTGCGGCCTGCAAGAATGAAAGAGAGAGAGAAAGAAATTTTAAGAAAATGTAAAAAAGCGCTGTGAAGTGAGGTTAAAACGAGTACTGAAAGCTTAAGTGTATTCCGCATATTGAATGAATAAGAATAAATTAATTAAATGCGCGCTCAAGCTCCAGCTTTTTTCTTTCATGCAAAGTGCACAATTAAAAATGTATTACAGAGTTGTAGTGGGTGAGTAGCTGGAGGTGTTAGATACTGCAGAGAAGGCAGAAATTCAGCAGGGACGAAGGCATCTGGGCAGCAGTGAAGAATTAGGCAAATTACTCAAATGGCGAATGACTTCTTCAAAGCGGCTGAGGCGAAATAGACCGAGATGAAGCAATGCGCTGCTCGCCTGACCGCTTAAGACAACGGAAATAATTTGCACGGTAGTAGATAAGTAAGTAGTTGGTGCAGGTTGAACTGCGTGACACATTTGGGTCAGTGCCCGACGATGGTGGCGGGGTTGTAGTAGAATGAAAGAGATTGCTCAAATGAATTTCAGTTCAATGGACTATGAGACAAAAGATGTTTAATTAATTAGATGTTTTAATTTTGCATGGGTAATAAGGATAACGGAATGGAAAGAGAACAGATATGGTAATGTTTAAACATTTTCTACAAAGAGAATCTAATTAGAATAGTTTGCTTACTATTTTATAAGCACGTTATAAGTTGAGTGTACAAAATATTATATTATTTTTTTGTTCAAAATAACGACACTGAAATATAACCAAACTTTTGATTATTTTAATTTTTTCCAATTTTTTTTATATTAAACAGCCGGTTTCACCAGCAATTTAAATGGAAAATGTTTTTTGATGTTCAGTCAAATTTCATATAAAATTCAAAAAAAAAGAAAATAATTTTTTACATAAATTGCTTTGGTGTAATTGGCTGTAAGTGTTTAAATTTCTTCTTATTTTCTATATTATGTAGACATTTTTTTATTTTTTTTTTGCAAGTTCCTAACAAAAAATTCTCACATCCGTAAGTTGGTTTTTTCTTAAAAATACTTCATAATAAATAGAAACATTTTTGTCTTAGATTTAAAACTCCAAAAATTACATATGTAAAAGTAAAAAGTCTTACCAAAAAAGTGTGTTTTTCAAATGGCACATAATTCAGTATCGAAAAAAGTTTACTTAATAATCACTAGCCTCTCTATCACTTTTTTCACGCTTATCACACTTTCTTTCGCTTCAAATCATATCAAAAACAAAAAACGTAATAAATAAAACCACCCGCAATTTTGCTTTCACTGATTGTGCGCGCTTGGCAATAAATTAAATTAAATATTTCCGCGTAAAAAAAAAAATGCTGCACTCCCAAAGCACTGAGCGCAAATAAAGTTTCGCTTTTGCTGTAGAGCGTTAAATCAAAAATTAATTTCAGCATTCCTAATGGGAGTGCACATTCATACATTTGTGTATATTCATATCTATGTACAAGTATTTGTGTAACTATGTGCAGATTTTCTAGCACTTTGTTAATGTGAGCGCAATTTACGACTACGTTTACTGCTGCTTTTGCTTAATTTTGTGGCAAAGCGTTTTAGTCAGGCAGAGCATGGGAAATTTACTTAAGCATAAGCAAGCGTACATATATACATATACATATGTATATATCTATAAAGCTGAAAATGCTTACAAATATATGTATGCCTTAATGCTGCAACTGCAACTGTAGTAGACTTTCTCGTAAATGCATTTCGCAGTCGCTTTCACCGTTACTCTTTTGGTGTATGTATGTATGTATGTACATGTAAATGTGTAAGTATTAATGCACACCTGCTTTGCTGGAAAATTTAGTGCATTTTGCACTTTAATTTCATTTCTTCACTATCTCACTTACGCTCTAACTTCTATGCCATGCCAGCTAAATGTTGATTTACAGTTTAACTCCCTACAAGGGAATGCAAGTATGAATAACTTTACTATAACTATACATGTATATGTATGTGTATATGTATTGTAGGTGTGGTTATGTGTCTGTGCTCAATTTCGCTTTGTCTCATTATCATCATCTTCATTCTCAGCACCATTAAAATTTGCAAATGTACGCAATTTTCGCTGATTTTAACACCCTCGCTCTCGCTTTTTTGGCCTCTTGTCTGAGAGTATATGGGTATGTATGTAGATTTGTAAGCATGGCGCTTGCACGACATTAAAATGCTACCACAGTGCTACGTTGAAAACCGCTAACGTGCACAGAAATGCAAGAAAGCCTGAGGCTGCATTTGCTAATGCAGCTAAATTACGAGAAAGGCTACAGAGTGCTGTGGCTTGAGCGTAGATGACTGGTATCTAAGGTTTAATGTTTGCACGAATGTATGTATATACTTGTATACATATATATAGGTATATACCTATGAAATGGTTTCATTTGAAAAACAAATGAACAATGCGTACTCATTAGACAAAAGCGCCTTCTGAGTGGGAAAGTGTGCTTGTACACTCACACACGCTTACATAGTTTCTAAACTGCCAGGGCACTGAACTGCACTGAAATTAATGTCGAACTAATTTGATCACTTTAAAGGTGAAAATTCTGGAATGCTATTCAGAAATCATCCCTCGAGCTACATGCTGTTCATTGTGCTATGTTAACTACTATTTTTGTGTTCCCCATGGTTTGGATCTATGCATAAGTCGGGCTTTTGGCTTTAGGGCTTTGCAGAGTACTCCTTCTTATCCTGGCTATCAAAAGCTGTATACCTAATCCTTGCAAAAGGCGGTCAGAAATTCAAAACAGAAGCAATCCGATGCCTTGTACTCTTCCAGACAGGAACAAAACAAATGGGATTGTCACGATATAATAATCGACATTTTTATCGATCTTGTTATCGATATTTTTATAGATTTTGTTATCGATTTTGTAATCAATATTTTATACGATTTTGTTATCGATATTGTTATTGGTTTTGTTATCGACATTGTTATAGATTTTGTTGTCGATTATTTTTCGATTTTGTTGTCGATTATTTATCAATTTTGTTAAAGATTATTTATACATTTTGTAATCGATATTTTTATCGATTTTCTTTATCGATTTTGTTATCGATTTTGTTATCGATGTTTTTATAGATTTTGTTATCCAAATTTTGATCGATTTTTTTATAGATATTTTTAACGGTTTGTTATCGAAATTTTGTTGAATATTACTATCGATTTTGTTATCGATAGAGTAAAAAGATAAAGGAATAACATAAATGTAGTTAGAACGAACAGGGGTAGAGGTAGGGATCTAGGTAGAAAAAAGACAAAAAATATATCCCTAAGCAAAAGCAGATGTATACATATACATATGTATGTATTTGTATTGGTTATGAGACAAAATAGATATGTAAGGTAAGTTTTACTTCTGCTGTGTGGCACTTACTTTTTAACCGACTTCCAAAAAAGGAAGAGGTTATCAGTTCGTCGGAATATTTTTTTTTTTTTTTTATGTATGTTACCGCATAACTTTGGACCACGTGAACCGATTTCGATATTTCTTTTAGCATCGGAAAGGTAGTATCTCAGAGGTTCTCGTTAAGATCCGATCAGCGGATCATGAGATATATATATATATTTATATTTTTTTTTTATATGAGAGTTGAAGTCGGTTTTTTTTGTTAAAAATTACTGGTTTTCAATATAATTTATCTAGATAACTGAACAAAACTTGAATTCAGCTTGACTGTCTACAAATAATTAAACTCTTACTTAAATATTCTCCTAATTTCTTGCACGTTATTCCCGTAGTCGATATTTTTAAAGAAAAATTTCGACCTGGATACTAAGCTTATCCCTCATTAACATCGATCAAGTATATTTTTTGGGGTCATTAGTAAAGATTCTACAATAAGAAATAATAGAAACTTACAAATTTTTGCTGTTATTACAAAAGTTTGATTTTTTCCTTTCAAACCATGTACTTTTAAGAAGTATGAACATATTTTATAAACTCTGTGCAGAAAAATTTTTAGTAGTTCTAGAATTTTTTACTGCAAACTTTTTATCTACTCAAACTTGTATTTTCCGCTCGCAGCCTTGAGTTTTTACCACAGTCATTTAGGTTTGTTATTTTGAAACCATTTTATTATTTTTTATTCATTCTATTTTTTAATAACTAACTTTTTTCCGCTCTTAATTTTTTGTTAAATTTTTTCTGTAGTATTCATTCTTGTACTATTCTTGCATTAAGAGTTATTATACATACCCATGTTTCTCTGGTACACCAATGCAGTGGAGAATTAATATTTTTCTGAAGTTGAAATTGGAAAAATTGCGCAAGTTATTTGAACATATGTATTTAAGTTTATATGTGCAATAAAGAAGAATTGACTTTACGGTGTGTAGCATGGTGAAGAACGCGAAAACTTGCTTAACAAGTTTGAAACTCTGCGGCGATGTTGGCCGCAGGCGAATTAACTGCAGTAAAGTACACCGTGACGTATGAGTTACATAGTACGTGCGCTCTGCCTTTTGCTGCATTTTTCAATCCCATTTCATATGGAATACATGCATTGTATATATATGACAATTATGGTGGTTATGTAACAAATGATAACATTAAAAAATATAAATTTAAAAATTAATTAAAAAAGGCTAACCGGTTGTGCCATCCTTCATTTATTGTTCCGAATAATCAAACAAAATAAAAAATAATAATTAAACAATATTTTCGACAAATATATTCATGTATTCGACAACAAAAGGTAAACACATCAAACCCTAACCCACAAAAAACGTAGGCAACATTTTTGTTTTAACTTTCGTTTTGATGTAAAAAGTAAACTATGTAGATGATTAAGGAGCAAAGTAAATTTTGAAAAAAAAAAAAATATTTACGTTATTTGGCGGTTAGGGTCTATTTCGTATACATATATGTATACATTGGACGATCGCGATATCGCTATATTTTTAATTTGAATGCTGAAATAGTTCCCTTTTTTATTCTATTTGAAAGCGTTAAAATGTCGATAACATTATCGATAAATATTTATGTGTTTAACAGTAAATAAATCAATATGCTATTTATATGTGTCAAAATTGCTGAATTTTTAAAATGTATATCGAAAAATATATCGACAACGATAATTCGAAATATTACTATTAAAAATGTCGAAAACACATTTGACATGATCACCGTAGAGCAAATCAATAAATCAGTTATGTCAATTTCGATAAAAATGTATGTATATCCATAACAATAAATGCAAACATGTTTATGCGCTTACATATTTATATATTTTATTGAAATATTTAAGTCAACCCAAAAGCTTACTGAGCTTATTGCCATCGCATTTAATTAATTTATCTCACATTCAACATTTCATGCCTGTGCTTTCCATTTCTTACTACAAACTTTTTATTATGCTTTTTAAAATAAATTTAATGCAGAAAAACGTCTTTCATTCGCTTTTATTTTAATTCATTTTCCTGAAATGGAGATGCGAACATTACTGACCCAGTGGCATAATAAGCCAAGTATAAACATTGCAGAAATATATAATTGCATGCACACAAATGGTATATGTAAGTATGTGTGCGCAAACCCGTGTATGCAGCGCTTACCTCTTCATGCCTCGCTACATACGACAATATGTAAGTAACTTCTTTATTGGTCAAATGCGTCTACAAAGGACTTCAGTGCGCCGTGACAGTATAAGCTCACGGCGCAACAGCAGCAACAGTAGCAGCTGCATATGAAACTATAGCCACTGGGGATACTTTCTGTTCGCTAAAAGTACATTGAAGTCACTTGCCATTTTCATTATTATTTTATGAGATTTTTTTTCTTATTTTTTTAAATGTAAAAGAACATTTTCCAGCACTTCCATGCAGAAGAGAGCGAAATTGCGCCACAAGCTTGCTTGTGTGGTTGTGTGTGTGCACGTCAGCTCGTTATGGCATTAAAATGTAGATGAAAGTGACTTACTTTCACACATGCATACGGTTATAAGATATATGTATGTAAGTATGCAGTAGCGTTGTGTTAGTATGTTAGCGTATGTAGCATATGCTGGTGATGTAGGTACCTATTCTGGTTCTTTTGGCTCGTTAATGTCAACTCTAATAAAAGTTAAGCGCCACAAAAATGTGACAACAATGAACAGAAATATCCCTACATGGGCAGCTTATGGCCCAGTTGCAGTATGTGAAAAGCGGATTACATTAACTTTTCTGTATAATACCTATCTAGTGTATATACATACATATATGGCTTGTATTTAGTTGTATACACATCGACTTAGCAAAATCTCGTATCTCAGAAATCACTACTAGCTAGTTTCTCGTCAAATTAATTCAAAATAGGCCTTGGAATACTACGATGCATTATATTTTATTCTTAATCAACTACTTAGTACTTAATCTTTAATATTCAAATCAAAAAGTTTATTTCTTTTTAAACGCAACAATATTTTTTGATCGATAGGCAAACTTATATCCACTAATTTGTGTTTTTTTTTCATTTAGCAGTTTTACTGAACTTTTGACCATTTTTATGGAAATATTATACCAATTTCAAATTCAAGGAATTTGCCCATAAACCGTGCTTTATAGGGAAAAAATTATTTTTAAAAGACATACAATTTTTTGCAAAATATCAGAAAAAAATCTAGCTCGGGAAATAAAAATTCTTTGCATGGAGAATATCATTTTTTATCAATAAAGAAATTGATTGAAAAATGTATCAACGAGAATCTACTTTTTTTATTACCTTTCACCTTGAATACATTTTTTTGCAGACATGGGATCGATGCATTCACAATGCTGTTCGCAATACTCATACCAATTTTCAGCTTTATGCGAATTATTGTAAGCCTGCCCCTATTTATTGAGCTAACTTGACTGGGCTAATTCTGGAGAGAGGAGTAATTTATTAAAAAACGTGTCGTTTATCTCTCAATTAACTATTTTTTTGAAGATAAATATATTTTAGATATATACTTTAGATACATCTATATCTATCGAAAACACATTATCGTTTTCGATAACAGTATTTCCCGATCAGAGAGGTTTTGCAAAAATATTTTTGTGTCAATAACAATTAATAACAATAATTTATTTTCGATAATTTTTTAAGCTTTCTTATCGATATCGATACGTTTTTGATACTATTACGTATTCAAGGTTTAAAATAATTTTTTTTTTGTTATCGATGTGCCCATCTATGGATATACTTCGATAAACTTTTTTTATAAATTCCAATTTCTTAATTTCTGACCAAAGTCTGCACAGCAATATTTTACACCATAAACAACTTCTCCAAAAACACGATCCTTCGTTTTTTGTTACACGTCTTCCCAATCCCCTTCCCATTATGCTTCAATACTTCCAAAATTTTTGCTTTCTAATGCATGCAGGAAGCTCCATACCTTATTTCGTCTCTACATATTCTTTCGCTTCCTCTTTTACCCTTCTATAGTATCTTCTCCTTATCTTTCGAATGCTTCTTCCACTAAGACTCGCCTTCTATGTAGTATTTATGTACTGAAATTTCAACTAAAGTTTCTTGCATAGTTCTATTGGCGCTTTGTTGTGTAATGCAAATTAACCAGAATTTTATGGGCCCTCCATGTTCTATAAAACTTTTACAATTAATTAAAAATTTACTCAGTAACTTCGGCTGTTCGGTTGTTTTCATACTTGGCAACTGCGCCACGATACGACGCCACTGACAACCGCTTCCTTGCTGGAGGCTTGCATAGTTTTGCTTGCATAACTTTACTTCAAGCGACAGTAAGTCAAAAAGAGGTTGAAACTACTATATTTTATTTAAACTATCTCCTTTTTTACCATGCGTGCTTCTTAAATATTTTGGCATGTATTACTTGAAAATTTTTCTTTTCAAAAGGTGCAGTGTAAATAACTTTGGTGCAAGAAAACTGCTGCCCTCGAAATGCAAAGTTGTGTATATTCTTCGCACGCATAAATTTATAGTTGTTATTTTTTAGTTGAATGCGTTTTCGTCTAGTTTTAGCTACGACCTTCAACTTTTTGACTTTTAACCGCTTAAAAGTTTTACCCTTTTCATAGCAGTTTTTTGTTTCTCTAATTTTATTTTCCAAAAGTAGTATGTGTGCTAAATGGCATTGAGTGGCATATTGTTTCGCTGTGTGTGTGAGTGTATCAAACTTTCACTTTCATATAGTCGTAAAGTACGCCACCATGTCAGTACTTTCATTAAATTTATGAGCATTTATTAATTAATTAAATGGCTGGCAATTAATGCTATATATTAATGTGCAAAATTTAAGTGGACTGTCAGCGAGAAAATATTTCAGCTCTTAATTGGACTGTTAGGTGTTGAAAGTAAAAGGAGACGTGATTTCTCAAGCAATTTTCGAGCATTTTTACAAGAAACTTTCTGGAGAGAAATTAAATTGGAGAGAAACTTTTATAAAACTTACTTACTCACATAGATAAAGAAAAATGAAGTAGTGGATCAGATACCAATTTTTCTTTAAGCAGCAGCCATATAACATTGTTTATGATTTCAAAACGAGCGATCTACATAGATGGACGAGAAGGATGCTTTTTAGAAATAGCATCTCACATAAATTATCTTCAGTTAGAAAATCTTACACTCACTTTCACACACTACTGGACCCGAAAGTCAATTTAAATCCCCCCTGAGGGAAGGGTCACTTCTTTCAGAGAGACTAAATGAGAATAACTCGCCTACTGTGTTTTACTGTGGCGCCAATTTAACCGCGAGATGTGCAAAAAATAAAAGAAATACCTTTAGCCAAATACCTCGCACCCAAACCAATATCCCTTCACATGCTTATTCACGCTTAAATACCAAGTTTATTCCGATACGAAATTCACGTAGACTTCAGACTAGGTTGGGAATGAATACTCCTCAAAGGCCATATACTAATCCCTGGCTTTGCCATACCTACATGGTGTATAGAATAAGACTTTAAATCCTACTCGAAATGTACTAAATATTTTATCAGCTTATTTGCCATTGAGAAAAAAAAAAACTTCAAAGAAAGATACGCGTTCATTGCGAAATCGCCAATTTGCATCAGATATATGTAGTTGGTTGGTGGGAATTGGAAACCACACATAGTGCATTGGTTGTTTACTTTCATTTTGCTTGTACCTAATATGGGCAATTTCCCACTTCGAGTGGTAGCCTCCTTTTTCCAATAGGCAAAAACTGCAGTTAAGGCTTGGTGGAAATAAACTATTACTCTGAGAAATTTTTTAGGCATCTCGTTGCGATTTTCTCTAAACTTGTCGCGCAGTCTTTCTGTTCAGAATTTTTTCATGAACACTTAGGAATTAAGGGCCATTCACATACAACTTTCCTCGCTTTGCTTGACAGTTCAAACTTTGAACACAGAGCGTGAAACACAGAAGGTATGCTACAATAAACGCTTTGACAGCTTTTGCCTTCTCCTTTTCCTCCATATTTTTTTATCTATAAAATAGATAACAATATAATAATATGCATTAATAATAGCAATAAAAATTCCTATTTACCCTATTTTTGTCATTAAATAAATGCAAATGCAAGCGCACGAGAAAAGAGACATGTAGACAGCTGATTGCCAAAGCGGGCAAAAGTTGAGAGTTGCCCAAGATTTTGCTTCGTGTTGCTTTGCTTTGCTTCAAACGTTTTTTATGTGAGCAAACTCATGCATATGCCTAAATCGATCTTATATGTCAGAGCAAAGAACTATTAAGCAAAGCAAAGAAAGTTGTATGTGAATCAGCTTTTATCGTGGTTAAAAATAATTAAAAACAAAAATTTAAAATAACGATTTTTCTTTGATCGGCAAATATAAAAATCATAAAAAAACGATTAAATTTGACCGAATAAATAAAAATAATTATTATTCTTGTTAAAAAATAAAAATAAGAAATTTGTCTCGAAACTTGTCGCAATTCTTATTTTTTTGTCATCCCTTTTAAAAACTGACAAAGCTCTTCAGATTTTTTTGTTTAATTCTCAGGATTTTCGTGTTCAATTCAGGAACCATAACGGTTATGATCTTTATAACAAAAACCATAATTTACCCTTTAAAATTTTTTTTTATGATTCCAATTTTTTTTTATAACTAATAAACGTTATTTTCGGATTTTTATTTTTTCAATCATACTATAAGCGTTATTTTACATCGTAAAAGATATAAATCGGTCACTGAAACGATGTCTTCATTCAAACGTTTAAAATTAATTAAGAAAAAATCAAAATAACGATAATTTTTGATGGACAAAATGAAAATACAAATCAAAAGATTATCCTTGATCGAAAAAATATAAATAAAAAAGTATTTTAGGTATTTCCACCTGCCTGGTTATCCAGTTAAAATTTATTAGTAGGGGTATTCATATAACGCAATAAACTGCCGATAAATATAACAAATTTATAAATACCATGAAAATTTATAATTTTATTGCGTTTATCGGCAGTTTGTGACGTGATGTATACAAATATTTAATTATTTGTTTGAGTTTTAGACATTTTTTAATATTAATATTTTTTTCACTTTTCGGCACAGATAAAAAAAAACCATTAGTTATTTTATTGGCATTTGCCATAATTTTCAAGATTCTCTTTGGATTCCTCTGTAGGATTTTTTTGACTTTTTCGGGATTTTTCAGAAATTTTTTCGAATCCTTTAGGATTTTTTTGTTGATTCGCTTGTTTGCAATTTTATGTCAACAAATATATTTAAAGCTTTATTTAGGTTTGTAGGATCGCCAAAAATAAAATTGAAAGCGTTTCCAAATTTTTCGTTAACATAAAAGTTACAAACAAGGCGAATTCACATAAGGTGGTGTTTCTCCATCAGCTTTGAATGGCGCCTAATTGTAAATTTTTATTTATTTTTCATGTGAGTGAGTGAAAAAGTGAAATTATCTTTATTTTCTTTCCTTCTTTATTCCTTAGAAAAATATTGCAAAAATTTTGACAATAGCCCACTAAAAGCTCAGATAAAATACATGTAATTTTTGTAGCTGTAGAATCGATGCCACCTTATATGAATTCGCTTTGGTTAAATATAATTTTTGCTTAAGACTCTATAGCCAACACCAATTTTTGCTTTTATTTAAAATCAAACACATGATATCGTCCTTGATTTTGAGGTGAAAAATTTGAATTTGTTACGCGCACAACAAATGTTTATTATGCAAATGCAATTAATTAAATGCGTCCATTAACTAAGTGACAGCTTAGCGCAAATGAAGCGCATAAATTAGCAGAGATCCAACAAGATGAATACCGCCAGCAAACGCAAACAAATAAATCCCACTGGGCAACAAGAAAAAACAGATATAAATATGTGCATACAAAAAAAAAATAATAATTAAAAATCTCTATAAACTTCTGCAATTAATTTCCAAAGAAAATAAATATTTTAAATTATTTTTTGCTTTATTTTACCGCTAAATTTTAGCAATGAATCTATTTTGCAATTCGGCGAGTTTCCTAAAATTTTCATTTAAAATTCCGCACATGCCTCGATTGGCAATAAATAAAATCCTTAATTGTGGCTGCCAAGGCGCTTTGTTTGCATTTCTTTCTTGTTTAAATTTTATTTAAAAAGCCGACCGACTACTTTGCCTCACCGTGTTGATATAATATTACTTTTCCTATTACTGTTGCTGTAGTAGTGGCAGCAAACAGCGCATGCTTTTCATTATTAGTCATTTGCCGGTTCGTTGCAGTCGGCAAACAAATTAATCTACTATAATTCATAAAAAATTTCTTCTGTATAAAAGCTAGATTCTATATGTATGCATATGTATATATGTATATGTTTATATATTATTTCGTAGCAGATGTGTGGCAGCAGAAATTAATCATCACCGTATAGCGTAGATGATAGCTGGCAACTTGCCCAGCGTGTCACATGTACATATGTATATGTTTGGATGTATACAATGTATGTACATTAGGTCGTGTCAATTCTTTTTTTTATCATGCGCGTATAGCATAGGAGTATTCTAGGTTCAATTCGAAGCAAGTTTGTCGAAGAAGCCATGGGTCTAAAATCAATTTGCAGTTTGCCAAATTGCGAAAATTGGTTTCGTGGAAAATCTGAAAATTTCACGGTCGCACCCTCTGTTGGAAGTTTTAAGAAAAAGATAAGTACAGAAATGGACTACCCATACCAAAAAACACTTGATAGCATGTTTTTATAAAAAAATTTAAGCACTTCTTTACGACACTACAGCAAAATACTAAGAAATCTTTTTTCGAAATTTGGCAAACTCCAAATTGATTGTACACATATGGTTTCTTCGGTTACTTTGCTTTGAATTAGACGTAGAATCCTTCTTTGCTATAGTCGAAAAAATCTCCCATACAAATTGACCCGCCCTAGTGTACATATATACAAATTTGGTAAATGTACATACATATCGTGTGTTTATACTCGTATATTGTAGTGTTGGCAGCGCACAGGTAACTCACCAAATATGTGTTGCCAACCGTTGCACGCTAACGATGAGGGTGGTAAATGCGTTGGCAGCTAAAACTAACAAAAACTATGGGCAACGCGACACCTGCGCGTAGACCTCAATGTGACAAATCAAAGCGTAATGTATGTGTATACATATATATGTATGTAAGTGCTTCTGCCACTTAATTAATGTCTGTGTCAATTTACGCTGCTGGTGAAGCGCACGAAGATATGTACATATGTATAGCACCTGTGCACACACGTGCACCCGCAGACAAATGGACCTCGCGGCAAGTTGGCGCTGCCACTGCTAGATGTGGGTTCTCTAATTTCATTGCAATCGCCAAAGAAGCGTCACCATGCTGACGCCGTGTACCCGATTCGGTTGATTGGTGATGATTCAATAAATTCGGATGAAATATATTTATGGAACATATAAGAATAGGTGCAAAATGCAAAATGATATTGTTTGCAAATTTAGATTTAAGTTTTTGGATTGGTTTTTAATAATTTTCTCATAATTCAAACGCCAGTGGGGGCACTATTTTGAGTACTATTAAATATACCATAATACACACGACTGCATTTTTTTTTTTAGATATACAGTGATTAGACCAAGAAAACGGTGCCTAAACCAGTAGCAGTTCAGAGTGTTCTGCATCGAAACGCGGGCGTGTTATGCCTGCATCTGAAGCGAAACCAAGGTTGCAGCTATTAACCGCTGTAGAGTACCCAATGAGATCACACTTCCCGGAAAATGTTTCTTCCGGTGAAATTTCCTGCTTACCACCGCACAACACTCCTCCAGATCTTTATGAAATATGGTACTGACTTAACTGGATTAAATACTTCAACTTCTCAAAAAGTTCTTAAAATTTTCTGATAGTATAAATGCGATTGTTTATGATTATGATCGATATAATTCAGCTACAAGAATATGTGTATGGACCATTCCAGCCCAACACGGACACGATTTGACTTTTGCATCTGCGATATTTTTATTTTCAAGTTTTTTTGACCAACCATTTTCGAGATATCGATTTTTGAAAAAAAATTATTTGTTTTAAATTCCCATAACTTTACCATAAGTGGGCAATTGTAACCATTTCTTATTAAATGTTTCTTCTCAAAACACTTTCAGATCACAACCAAGAAATATTGCATAGGTATTATCAGTAGAGAAGCTGATTAGATATTTTTTTTTCAAATTATTTGGTCTGGAAATTGTCAAATATTTCAAATTTTTTCTCACAAAAATTCTAAATTGTTAAAATCTATTTGCATGTGAAACCGTTTTCGATACAAAATAAGCGATTGAATAGCAGCTTTTTGAACATTCGTCCAACTCAGCAGCACAACCACTGCTTACTGAGCCTTGCAAAGGATGTATCAATACTTCGAGAAGCATACAAATTTGCAAGGAAAGAAAGTTGCAACAATTTTTATTTTTTTCCAATTTAAATTTTTTATTTTTTATTTTTGGCACGCTTTTGGCACATGGCACGCTTTGATTTAGAATAAAGAATCAGAACAGTTTTGACACTTTCGATACCAGAAGCAACAAAAAAATACACACTCCAATGGTACTACCTGTTTGATATGCCTTGATCATAACAAATTTTTAATATAAAAATTTGATCGATTTTTTGAAAAAAAAACTATAAAGACAGCAACTTTCATCCTAGTCAGATAATGGGATAACAATGGTACATGGCGTATGAGTAACAGCGTAACATGGCGTGTAAATCAAAGGCCAGTACTTCAGTCAGAGCTTTTAGCGTTGAAGTGGGCGAAATTTGTTACTTTGTTTGTTCTAAAAAAAATGATCCCATTGTTACCCCATTATCGCAATAAACTCAAAAGTTGTGGAAGATGTAAAAGTTTTTAAAAGGAATTTTGAGAAAATTGATCAATACTTATGTGCTTTTTGAAAAATGATTCGACTTTCGACAGTATTTATTTAAACTTGACAAAATCGTTTAATTTCTTTTAATATCATATTCACTTTTTTCTGTGCTTTAAGAGCCATTTGGAAACAACTAAATTGCTTTCCGTAAATTAATTTAATAATTCCTGATTTTCTATTTTCTTTTAGTTTCAACCCGTATGCATTTATTTATGTACATAATAAAACTTCTAACTGTCACTTTTCTTCTACGCCGACACATTGAAATGCTTACCAAAACTAAAAAAAAAAATGCCCACTGGTTCAAGCTGACACATTTTTTATTGCCACTTTTTTGGCTCTTCATCCACACGGCTTGACCTCCTTTACAGCTGTGGCAAGTGTTTTTTTTTTTTAATTGCACGCAAACAATTTTCGCCGCTGTCAAGTTTTTGTGCTTTTGCAATAAAATAGATTTTTAATGGCTCATTTACTCAACCATATAATCAAGTGGCATATCAGTATTTTTATGAAACATAAGCAAACAAAATTCGGGAAATTGAAAAGCACACAAACACATATGCATAATTTGTTTAATGTATTTAATAAGCGCTTGCGATCATAAAAATCATGAGTATGAAATTGAAAAAATTTTAATTGTGAGAAAATATAAAATTATGGCATATAAAATCGTATGCACATATTTATAATATACATTGTTTATATGTGCGTTTGTGCATACATATGTACTCGTGAATAAGTATGTATGTATTCAAATATCTATGGGCTAGTATAGTTGCTTATAATCGTTTGTTTGTGTGTGTTGTTCGAAAATATTGTGACTTTATGTTTTTACCGCCCATTTGCCAACATATTTGCCATGATTTATTTATATTTCTTGTTTGCTGTGGTATGGCCAGCTGGCATTCAGCGCATTTAACCGCAGCGGTTAGCTCTTATGGCACACGCACATGAACCCAAACGCCTATGCACTGAACTGTACGCCATTGACAGCTGTGACAAATATGCATTCGATTTATTGTTTTTCAGTAACTTATTTTTCGCTTCACTGATAAAATATATTTGTTAGGAATTTTTTTCTCGTTATTATATGTCGCTAATTGTTCAGCTAATCCTCTATAGTTTACCATTAGTTTGCAGCACTAAATGCAATCACCGTGAAAGAGCTTAAAATAATTATTGTAAATAGCAAGTATTTTTTCGTATATTTAAGAAACATTTTTCATTAATCCAATGCGAGTGCCTGTATTCACAAACCAATTATGCACAAAATGCAAAAGCACTCAATTGCAGATCACCTCTCATTCCACACATTACTCATACGCAGAGTCACACCCGTCTGTACCCATTCGATCTGATAATAAACATGTAAGTTAGTTGTTCTTCCTTAAAATACTATTTTAATTTACTTTCACATACCTAAATACTCTACTGGAATATCAAAGACCACAAACTTCAAAGGTTTCTAATACATACATGGGGCATTCCATACCAAAATGGACGGGGTTCCCACTTCATGTGTTCGATTTGTTTCAAATGTTTAGGGTTGATAAATAATAATAAATATGAAGTTTGAGCTTAATTAATACATTAAAAAAAAAAATCAGACATATGCACATCAAATTTCTCTTTGAAAATAAATATTTTTAATTTTTTTTTTTTTAATTTCTCACATAAAAATTTTTTGATAAAAAAAGAGTTTTCGTAAATATGCCATTACAAAAAAAAAATTCAAAAAAAAAATCACAATGGTAGCTCTGAGTATTGCGCAATATTTAAGTATAGTATTATACATAAAAAATTTTTGATAAAAAAAATTAGTTTTCGAAAATATGCCATTACAAAAAAAAAATGAAAAAAATCACAATGGTACCTCTGAGTATTGCGCAATATTTAAGTATAGTATTATGGGGTGCACTCTACAATAATTTGAGTAATTCATTTTTTTACATTACAAATTTAAAATTTTTTTATTTTTTTTAGATTTTTTACGAGTATACAAAATTGTAGCCCTTTAAATTTAAAAGTAATAAAGTGCAAGTTTTAAGTGATTGCAAAACTGGAGTTAATTTATTTTTTTTTCCTTGAAAACGGTTTTACGCATTTTCCTTCATAAGAAAAAAGGGAAAAAAGCTGTCAGCATAAAAAATATTAAAAATAAAAAAAATCTAAAAAAAATTAAACAAATTTTAAATTTGTAATGTACACATTTTACTCAACTTCGGTGTAAAAAAATTCATAACTCAAATTATTGTAGTGTGCACCCATAATACTTTTTCATTTCTTTTTTAGATGACATATTTTTTTTTTATCATAAAATTTGTGTGTGTAAAATTGTTCCAGAAAAATATATCTAAAAAAAATTATTTTCATAGAGAATTCGTTTGTGTGTAGGTGTAATTTCTTCATTTTTTTTCCCGCCTCGTTCTGGAGATATTTATAAAACGATTAAATCGATTTGTTTTTGTTTTTGTGCTGTAAAGTTTTTAAAAAAAATCAAATTAATCAAGTTCAAATTTCATATTTATTTATTATTTATTTGTGTTAATTCATCAATCCTACAGATTTTAAACAAATCAAACACATGAAGTGTGAGCACCATCCATTTTGTTATGGAACGCCCCACATACATAGGCATGTATGTAGATTCCTAACACTCAACAGGAGTAAACTATCTCCATTACGTTTTCACAAATTCCAATTCAATTTTTATTTACTGTACTCACACATGGTAATCGATAAATAAAAATATTTTTGCATTTGAAATTTCCGTAACATTATTTTTAGATTAGAAATGCACTTGCAAGAGGTTTTTAGTGATTTTTCAAGAGGCAGGTGCATAACAGTAGAAATTTACTGAAAATGTGTAGACATTAGTGTGCATGTTTTGAATGCCACTTTTGTGTAACGCATATGTATGCCATGTGGGAACAGACATAATGGTTATTTTTATGAAAGTAATGGCACGTGTATTTTTTATTGCCCAACATTGTCATAAAAAGTGTTGTCATTTTATGCCTGGTGATAATTCAGCATTATAAATTAATTTTTTCTTAATACCCTACCTTTTTCAATTTATTTAAAAAAAAGAAACCTTCAATATATATTTTTTTCAAATAATTCGGTGTATCGAAAAAATTTACACCTAATATAGTTTTCAGCGTCTCACGTAATATGTCTGTTCCTTCGTTAAAATTTTTGCCTATATTTTCGTTCGAAAGTTTTCGCCTTAAATGTCAACTCACTTTCCCTGAGAGCTATACTTCAACGCCAAGTAGAGCGCTTCTGAATTACACTTGTGTAAAAACACACACACATATTAGCATTTAAATATGTACATTGTCTACATGTAAACCACTTTTATACGTGTTTGCACATGTTTGTACATGTATGCGAATGTTATACCAATGCAATAAACTAAATGTCATTAGCATACTTTTAGGCACTCGAAATGAATGCAAGTGTGCTGTTAGCCCCGTTGCAACAGAGCGCAATAGCGTTAATAAGTGCAACGATGAGTGATGAACGACGACGGTTAACGGTGAACGGCAAGTAGCGTATGTTGCGCATACATAGTATATGTAGAAGTTGAAGGTAACGAAGAGATGGGTGAGTGTACGGCACTGAATAAGCGCCGTATTGGTGGAGTGAATTTCATTAAATAAGCGAAATGTAAAGCATACTTTAAGGCACACAATCATAAATTCCGTATGAATAAGCATATTTCCATAATTAGTGCAAACTTGAATGTTTCTCCGTTCGTACGAATGTACATTTGTGCATGTGTAATTTTGTATGCTTATAAAAATGAGCTCATTAGCCAATTTTTTGTTTACTTCGCAGTTTTTCTTTGCTCTTCTGGGTACTTGTGTTGCAGCGCGCCGCCTAAAAATATGTTAGCATAATCATTATGAATATGCGCGCGCGTTCGCTAACATACTTTTACTTTCACGTCAGACAAGTTGCGTAAAAGTTTCGTATGTATTCGGAAAACTTTTTGCAGTTCAGCGCAGAATTTAATTTTTTTAGCGATTTTAAAAACTTTGAGCGCGTTATAATATGCATACAACTTTAAGCAGACAGATGTCGCGTTGAGGCAACTGAAAGTTAAACTCGCTTATTATTTATTGCTGAAAACTATTTCTATACAATTTATTTACAAAATGAATTTAACTTGGCAGATTTTGCTGGCACTGTGCATGCTACTTGAGAGTTATCTTTATTTGGGCGTCCGCTGAAAGTGTGCCACTTGTACGGAGATATGCACAACTCTTGGATGAGTGTGTGGATTTAAATTTCTCCCATAAATTAAGCGCGACTAAAGCCACTTTTAAACCCTCAAAGACTAAACTTCTATAGAAGAGGAGCGTTGAGTATATTCTCTCCCCAAAACCAATCTTCTATTCGTACCCGTTTGTGGCCAGCGACTCTCCGATCGAATTTTAGTTTAGCGTCATGAATACTAGACTGTCTTTGTCAGTATTACTGTACTTACTCAGACATGTGGCACTGCGTTCGGATCATTTTCCATTTTCCTTTTATTTTATGTTTGATGAACAGCTTTGGCCAAGTATCAAATCAAATAAATAGTACGAAGACGAATAAAATCCGAGGCAATGTATGGGTATATGTTTTGCGGCTGGACAGCCCCAAAGAGCTCTCATAATCGAACGTAGAAGACATCAAGATTCTCAGCCCTTTTCGGTAAAAAGCAAAATATTTGATACAAAAATTGAGGAAAGATTCCCAAAATAGGATGTATAGCACTCCTCGTGGTCTTGGACACTAAAGGCAATCTGCGGTAAAGGAAAAAACCACGAAACTACAAGCTCCCAGCAATCAAACAGTTCTGGCTCAACTAGTCCTCTTTGCAGCTCCGAGTAGAATTGGCGATCGCCAGGAAGTAGAAAAGTATACAAATTGTACTCTGACCATAGTCTGATGCTAGGTAACCGAAAGCCTAAGGACCGCCAATCCTCTGATGGTCTACTCCAGCCACAAATTGAACTGATCGATTCATTTGTCTAAGAACCTCAGGAAGACTTTGACACACTGGGCAAATGGATGGAATCAATTGGTATGAATTGGTCATAGAACCCTGACATTACCACTTCTTGCCAGTACCAGTTTATGGCTCCACCAACCGATTACGGCTCTGTCAAAGATTGATTGTGCAAGCTTGAATGGCAATACCAGCTTTTTTCTAAGAATACATGCCCACAAAGGAGAAGCATGGAAACTTTTCTAGAATGTATTCAAGCCGAATTTATCTGAATGAATAATAAAATTAAGCTAACGTTAAGTGTAGGAAAACGACAATGCATTCAAAATCGTGGCACTTTAATGCAAAGCTTAAAATGTCTACACAAAAGTGTATCAACGCTGGAAAATATGCAATGAAATATTTCTAAATAATTCATGAAATTGGTAAAGTAGAGCAGTAGGGTAAAAACGTATGCAAATAGTTGGCGCTAAGTGCATGTACGAGTACAAGAAGCTGAGAGAAAAGAGTCAAAAGTGGAATGCTTAGTTTTAGGAGTAGTAAAATGCAAGAAGTAGGAGGAGTAAAGTGAGCACACGATTGTTTAAAATAGTAAAGACTACTGGGAAAACAAAAGCAAAGAAGTAAAAACTGGTAGTAGGAGAATTGGAGTTTAATAGATACGAGAAATGAAAATGCTTGAAATTGTAGCTGTTGCACAGTTGTTGTTGTTGTAGAAATAGAAACGGTGTTTAGAAAGAAAAATATCTGACAGATAAAGTTGCCAGAGATTCTGCATACATATGTATAAAAGATGTCACACAATTTTTTTGGAATGGGAAAAACATGCCAACAAATTCCTAAAGCGAATTAGCTACATAACTAGTAGTAAAAACTGCAAATAAATTATGTATGAACTCAGCTCAAAATAAATTCATGAATTTTATTTCGCAAAGCAATCTGAATACTCGAAATAGCAATATAAATAAATAAAGGGTGCTTAGAGAATTTGTGCAGAGCTTTTGCACACAGCTTGTTTAATAAAAAAGAATCACATACTATTATGTTCATTTCAATTCATAAAAGCGCACTTGACAATATAGCTATACTGAAAATTTACATAAACTATATTTGCGCTAAACAAAAAAAAAAAAATTTCTATGATAAATGAGAAATCTGCAAACTAAATTCGCACGTCAACAATTGCAACAAAGAAAGTGCTGCATACTTGCAGGCACTTGAAAACTTATGCAGCTACATATGTGCACACATATGTATGAGCCAGTGACACAGCCAGGTTTTGGCTAGGGAGGGATTAGAGTGATGTCTAATGAATAATTACAACCGACTGACGACTAATGACTAGTGGATACCTACCACACACACGCAATCAATGAGAAATGCCTAGTGAGTTATGCCACGAAACTGGTGACTGATAGCTTTTGGCCAATGACTACCTATTGAAAATCAAGCTATGACTAATGGCTTATATGCATTGACTTATGATTGGTTTTTAGTCGACAAAAAATGATTATTTTTAACCGAAAAAATAAAAATATCTGCTTTATCTCATATAGAACTCATTCGTTATTAATATTTTTATTAAATCGGGTATACTCTCGCCGGGACTTAAGAGGATCCATTGTCCTATAGACATACCGCAGAAAGGCTCCGTGCCGCACAAGCGCATTTGGGCTTTTCCTTCAAACCCTTAATGTACCGGAAACCACCACAGCGTTACGCTATTGTTGGCCCCAGGTGGTCCACAAGCCTTCGTACCGCTTTAGATGAGTCTACGGCCTTTAATGCTGCCTGACTTCCCTACATAATATTGATACTGGGCCCGTTCGTCTTTCTATGATGACATTCGCAAACACTAAGTTCGATTTTGATGTCTTTCGCCTGAAATAGGGTTGTTTATGTGCTCATTGGCAGACTTTTCTGGAAATTGTGTCCAAGTACGCCAGCCACAGTACTCCCGTTTTCCATCTTCGATCCGTCGGAAAACCATACTTGGAACTCTTCGTCAATCATAGTTATTATCGCTTCACAGCAGTCCCTTTCAGGAATTCCGACCTTGTAGCGGGATCATCCATGAATGGCTTAGGGAACTGCAAATGACCCCGACATCTGCTGGACCAGGGCGCATAGCTACAGGAGCTCGCAGACCAGTGGGTGCAGCCTGCTGAAGGTGGCATCCGCGTTTACTTGTTTAGTTTTTGGCCACCATGCCAGTGCCTCACATGCAACAACGGGTTTTATCACCGTATTGAAAGTCCAATACGCTATTTTGGGTGATATTTCCCAAGTCTTACAATAAAGTCTCTGACAGGCGTAAAACTCCCTTGTAACATTCGAGAGATGTCAAGTGTTAAAAAAAATCAAAAGTAAAAAATAGTAGTGTATTGGACAAGGGAGTGGATCTGTTCTCAAAATGCGCCCCCCTGGCTATGCCGCTGGAATGTGGAAATTTAAAATAGCACCGACGCAGCATACTTTTAGGAGCAACAGAACACAGTGCAGATGAATGGGAGAAAGGTTTGAATAGATGTCTATATGAAAGAGTGCCTGCTGTCTGCTTGCCTGCCTGGCTGTGTGGCATGTGTAATAAATGCAAATGCCAAAAATATTTGCAAATTGTCATTCAAAATATTACAATTTTTTTGATTGCTTGCTTGCTTGCTGTCTTGCTGAGCACGTTGAAGAATAAGATGAGTGCGAATGCGGAATTCATGACATAAATATGGGCGCTCAAACAGATAGTATATAAAACAAACACAGCTATAACTACTCTAACACACATGCAAGCACACTTTGAAAGTCCTACAAGCATTGTATTCACATGCCAGCTATTCAAGTACATTCATGCTGCTGCTGCTTCTCCTGCTGGTGCTGTAACTTGCCGGCGGATTGCCAGTTCATTGCCTACATGCAGGCGGTTGTTTTCGAGCGAAATTGCAACCCTGGGAGCAACAAATTGTGAATTGTATGCAAAAGTATGTACGTGTGTTGTATAAAAGTGAATAAAATGTCATTTGAAATGACATTTGAGTTGACATGGCTGGCAGCCGCAGCGTTGTGTCTCAGTCATGGAGCCTCAGCAGCCCTGTAGCCTACTTCAATGCGCTAACAGCAAGTCATTGCAGTTGATTTTAATGGACAACTACACATGTGTAAGTGAGTGAGTGAGTGAATGAATGTTTTCTGTTTTTTTTTTTTTTTTTTTTGGTGCAACATTCGTAACAGTGCCATGTGGCATAAATGCAAATTGCTCGACCCAGCGAGCACTGCAACGCAATTGAGGACAACTGTAGGCCGCCAAAAAATATCAAACATACATTTGGGAGGCATATGTATGTGTGTATGCAGCAACCACTACTTTCCCAAAGGTGGCGAAGAAGGCGTAAATGTTGTGTAACCGATTGCTTCACCACTCCCACGCAGTTGGCGTGGAGCCGTCGACCGGCTTTTTTCTTTCATACCTTTTTTATAATTTTTTTTGCTGCATTTTTTTTTTATTTTTTTAATTCCGCGCTGCTTGCCAACTGTGTATCATTAAAGGTTGCGCCGCTTTTAGGCGCAAATGCGTTTGGTTTTATTGTGTGCCACTCAAATGTATGCAATATGTATTCTCACATTTTTCTCTCTCTCTTTGTAGGTGAATTCATCTGCCATTTTCATTCATGATGTTCAATCGTTCACTACATTCGCATTTATTATTTTCGTGCTTGTTGTGCTCCAAAACTGTCATTGCATATTTTATGGCAATGTGGTTTGATGATTGCATTTTTTGTTTCTTTCATTAAAACTGTTCTCTACAGCTTGTCATCGTCGGCTATACTGAGTCGTTTCATTGCCTGCGGTATTCTCCTTTAGAGCAATATCATTGAGGTTGCACTGCCGCAATTGGTGGAAATTGGCAATTCAGCGCGTAAAAGTATGCTTTAACTTTGAAATTGTGCGCTAATTTAAAAACAAAAGTTTTAAACAGTTATATAAAAAGGTTATCATCTATCTAAGTTAAGTACAAAACCCGTCGAATTCAGGCGTAATAAAAAAACAACGATTTTAAAATATTCAAATTTACGCAATAAACAACAAAAAAACAACTCAAATAAAATCACCAATATAAAAAATTCAAAAGTAATTTCGATTAAGTATAAAAAATAACAAATTAACAAACAAAACTCATTAAAATATTTAAATGTGCACATTAAGTAAAAAAATTAGATATATATATATATATATTTTTTTTTAATTCGGTGGCCACTTATCAAAAAAAAAAAAATGCTCTAACTCAAAGGCAATGTAGATAGGGATGTCATATGTTAAAAAATTTGCATTTTATTATATAATTATGGTATAACAAATTTCAAAATACCTCTTCAGATCAATATCTTTTTAAATGGTTTGCACCGATGCAAAAATTAAAAAATGTATTAAACCTGATATAAAAAATCCTAACTTAGGCATCAAAAACTTTAAATAGAAAACTTTTTAAAATACTGAAACTCATAAATAATTTATGGTAAAAGCGGTGCAACGTGTTTAAATATTTTAAATTAAAATTTGCGCATTAAGAGGTCACACTAGTCTGAAGAAAATAGAAAATCTAAAATTTTTCTGTCGCCTAAGAAATGTTACATACTCTTAACCGCTTCCCTGTTCCTAAATTCAAAGTTCGTTTAGATTCAGGGTGAGTGACTCGGTTTTTCCAAACATGCTTTAACCGTTTTTTACATAACTTTTGGACTGTTCTTTTTGAAATCGCGATTTTTCGAATATCTAATAAGCCGGAGTTTTGTTGTTGAATAAACCAGATTTTTCATCTAGCATATTTATACAACCACACCTACCTTTTCCAAGTTGGATTTGGTCCGGTGGTTAACGAAGACCAGACGAAGTATCTGCTGTCATCAAACAAACAGTCAGCGCATTCGCGCCTTGGCGTAGGTGTCACTGTTGACAGTTATAATTTCGAGAAAGTGGAGAATTTCGTTTACTTGGGAACCAGCATTAACACCGAAAATGATACTAGCATGGAAATCCAACGCAGAATCACTCTTGCCAACAAGTGCTACTTTGGACTGAGTAGGCAATTCAGGAGTAAAGTCCTCTCTGGACCAAGTGGAGGAGAACTTGGCTTCACTTGGCATTTTCCAATTGGAGTCAGTTGGCACAGAAGAGAAACGACTGGCGTGCTTTGTTGAACTCGGTCAAAATCGCCTTGGCGGTTACAGTGCCAAATAAGAAGAAGCGTCTTACTATAGCTGATCTAGTGCTTAGCTTCAACTATACTAAGTAAGCGATCTCGCGGCGTCACCTTGCTGGCCGTAGAAGAAAAGGACAGAAAGTTAATAGCTGGGAGATGCAGTAGACGTTTTAGTGTCAATATCATATTCAAAGTGCCGAGCCGTGGTACTCTTAATCCCTGACACCGTTCCCGGGGCGCGCGCGTTGTCTAGGGTTGTGTGCTGTTGCAGTCATTTCAGTTCTTTGAGGACGAAAATATGGCTAATGCCGGATTTCCATTGCCATTTAAAAAATACCATGTGGAAACAGAAAAAAGAACTATTTTTATGAACGCAATGGCACTGGTATTATTCAATGCCCTACAGTGTCATTAAAAATTGTGTCATTCAATGCCAAGTGGAAATTCAGCATTACAATGATGAACATTAGGAATCGACCTAAGTTTTCTAATAAGTTCCGTGTGTTTGTCCAAAAATTTTTTCCGAGAAGCAGTTCTGCGGGCAACGCATTTACTAGTGGTAAGGCATCGGGTCATGGAGTTGGTGGCTAGCATATCAGGGTGGCCAGAAGTCGGTGGATTACTCACTAAAGGCGTGAGAGGATTTAAAAACATCTACTACATCAATAAATTAGCTTCAGTATTTAGCTCGATTTTGAAGAAATTCCCAGCCTAAAAATCTTTAGTTTTTATAAATATTTTCAACTATTCGGTAAAATACAAATACCAAATCAGCTGAATGCCAGCTGCTTGCTTAGACACTGCTCGATGCATATACATCCCGCTGTGAAAAACCCAAGAGCACCTGTCAAATATTAATGAGGACTTTTGTTCAAAGGTATTTAATGACCCTGCAGTGAAAAGCCAAACCAGTTAGAAAAAATACTAGTTCATTAACTAGTATGTGCCTACCAGTTCGACAATTTCGAAGAACTTAGGCGATCAGCGACATCTGCCTTTGAATTGCCAAAGCCAAAAATAAAACGCAATTAATTGCTTTTCTTACAAATGTCGGCTGTGGCGTCGCGTGAAGACTACTGGTTCTGGTTCTGAAATCGCAGGTTCGAGGCCGCTTGGAGGTGGTTAAGATTTTTAAAGTTAAATAAATGTAAGTAAAAACAATTTATTCAATTTATAAATAAATAACAAATTTGAAAATCTAATTGCATTACAAAAAACATTTAGGAAGAAATGCTTGTGCTATAAAAACAAAGAAATAAAACAAAAATATTTTTTTTATTAAATTTAAAAATTACAATAAACAGCCTAAACAAAAAAATAAATTTATTAAAAATAAAAATAGAATAAAAAAAAGAAAATAAGAAAATTTTCCCTGCGCCAGGATTTGAACCTGGGACCTCAGGCTTAACACGCGAGTGCTTTGCTCTGTCGGCCATTGTGACTGCTGGAGCGTCGCGAGCAAAAAGGCACACTAATGCTTTTCACGGGGCATGAATTGGCAGACTACCTCATCAACTGGTATGATGCTACTAGTATTTATACTAGTAGATGCTGATGCATAGCCTGACAATTGATATCTCGTAGGACATCGCAATGTTAAAAATACCAGTCGCTAACATTGAAAAAGGATAGAACATGAACTAGTTGAGCTGAAACGCAAACTGGTAGAATTCTAGTTCACAACTAGTAGCTTTCCCTGCAGGGGACTCATTCATTCTCATATCACAAACAAAGGAAAACACGTCGAATCCCTTTATTTTACTCCAATAAATGGCTTCATCATCTAAACTCAAAAGAAAAAAACGAACCACCCTTGATGCACATAAATAAATAGAAATACAAGTTATTATACTTATAAAAGCTAATTAACACACGCTGCGTGGCTAAAAAAGTATATAAGCAACAACTGTGAACAAAATTAAAGCACAAAACGACAAGCCAAAAAAAAATGAACAAAGTCCAAACATCTACCCCAACGCACAAGCAAAAGTCACTCAAACTGAGTGTTTGATGCAAATGGGGTGCGGTGAATGAGTGCCTGCGTCAGCCTGTTACTAAATATGTTGGGATTTTGGCAGTTGGTTTAGGATATTAACACGTGTTAATTTATTATTATTCATTATATTTTTATGTGCCCAGTAGATAATTTCAGGAGTTAAAAGGCCTTACTGAGAGTCAAAAGAGGCCTTCCAATCTACATTCCTTTCTACTTATACTTTTTGTATGGAGTGGCACAAATTGAAGGGCTTCTTCTTTTGCTACCCATTGAATGCCTTCCAAAAAGGCTTTTATAGGTCGTACTTCAGAAGGCATTTTGGAGAAGTTCTTTTAAAGTATTTGAAGTATTTGCTTAAGGTTCATATCAAATATGTGTTAGTGCAACATAAAATGTTTATTGAAATTCATTTGTAATGCATTTGCGTAAATTGTGAATGGATAAGCCCTTCTAGGAGGCATGCATGGAATCACTTTTTTCAGCCCTTCTTGGGTAGGCCTCTTAGAATGGCTTTACTTAAGAAGGCCCACCTAAATTACCTTCCGGGTGGGCTACAAGCAAAGGCGGAAGCCACAACAATGAGCATGTAATGTGCGTTAAGGCAATACAGATGAAGAGCTTAATAGAAACAACAGCACTGACAGTCAAGAGCATGCCTAGCAGTGTTAATAATAAAAATATAACCGCCCATAATCAGACGCATTTGTCAGGCTCACATTTAAGCTTAGAGCAATGGTTAGGTTTGTCTGGAAAAAACTTAGAAATTCTAGATTTGAGTGGGAGTGTAGAGAAGTGGAGTGAATGTGAAAAATGAGAAAGGGGAGACTTATTTGAAAGAATAAAGGTATAATATTATTTATGAAAGCAGACGTCAGACGGAGAAAAGTCAGAGCAGAGTTCTAGCCAAATACTTGAATAGCTTACGCTATTTTTGTCGCAGGCTTATCTTAGACGCTCTTCGCTGTCCATATTAAATATAGCAGCAGGATTAGGGGGTTTCTTTTGGGACTAATATTTTTTACTATTTAATGACAGCTTGGCTATCAAAACAAATCATAATAGACCAGACGAGTAGAACCCGAAAAAAGACAAACAAACAACGAGATGTTTATCTTATCTTTAGTGCTGAATTACATTCAAATCATTTTCCTTACAGGGTGGAGGATCGGAAGATCTCAGAGTGAGGTACTTATAGAGCCTTAGTAGAAGAAACGGCTCGAAACCAAACTGGGACTCCAACTAGGATAATACTTAACTGCCTTCACAGAACGCATACACAAAAGACAACTATAAGCTTATTACCGAATGAATCAATCCCCATTTCCAGCTTTTTCTGCTCAAAGGAAATGTATTCCAATCGACTACTGTTCAATTTACTTTACTTTTATTGTTATTCATATAAAAAATTCGATTTACATATTGATGTAAAGCTTGATTTTAGACATACCCTGTGTTATCGATTTTGTTATCGAAATTTTTTGGCCGTATTTTTATTGATTTTATTATCGAAATCAGTAAATCCTCCGATTTTTAATTGAAAGAGTTGTCAATATTAATAATGACATCGCTATCAAAATTGTTGTCGATTTATTTAGCGCTAATATTATAGATATCGATATGTGTAAGAATTTTTGTTAGAAAATATAGTTTTTAACATTGTGGTAGTCATCAATAATGACTTTACTATCGATATCATTAGCAGTATATTTATCGATAAACTTATCGGTGCTTATTGTGTGGAAAATATTAAATGAAAGCGAATTTTTCATTACATCTCTTTATATATAAATATTAAAAATTTGCCCTTAATTTATTTTTGTTTGCTCAAACAATATTGTTATCGATAACATTATCGGCATCTCTCTTCATAGATTTGTCGGTATTATCTTAAATATGGATATAGCTTCCAGAATTTTTTTTTAAATAACTGAGCTATTGATACTGCGAGTATTATGGCATCATTATCGACTCGTTATCGATATCTTGATTAGGATTATTATTGATAATACTCGATTATAATATTTTGGCGCTTATAGAAAATCGTATATATGCATGTACATATGTATACATGTAAATATGCCTACATAAGTACGTACATATACGAATATAAGCCAAGAAAGGATTATTTTAAATTTTGGCCAATGAAAAATCCCTAAAATAGCTTTTGCCTAAACTAAAATAAACAAGTGGTGAGCGTGACAAGCATAATTGGGAAACCAATGGCTAAACTTCACTTGCCACTATTAACCTACAAACATACAACAACATGCGTACGTGCTCGCCGCTATGAGATGCTCATCAATCTAAAAGGATTTGTACAACTCGAATGCCACTTATCGTGTCAATATTTACAAGTTGTTCGAGATTAGACAGCGGCGAGGGTAGACATGCTGTTGGATAGGGATTAGGCGAAAGACAAATATAAGGACGGCATGAAGGTGGAGAAGGGTTAGTGGTGGAAGAAAGGCTACTAGCGCAAGGCTTAGAGAGTTTAATAGTGACAAGAGCGGTGGTGAGAGGTTAAATAATATTGCAGCAGATAGCTGGTGACGAATGGGCGTTGATGTATGGCCGGCGTGAAATATCTTGAGTGGAGCCAGCAACAGCAGCTGTCCGTCATGCAGTCTGCGACAAAGTTAGCTGGCCTGTTTGTCTGTCAAGTACTTGATTCGCGCACATGAAACTTATTTGTGGATGGATGTATGATTTTAAGCCACATAAATACTTGAGCAGACAAATACATACATATGCACATAGTATGTTGGACTACATATATACGCTGTGACGTCTAGGGTCAGTCAGCTTTGCTAATCCTCTGCCATTTTTAATCAAAGGCAGAAATAATTGTTGATGTTGCTACTCTTGGAATTATTTGCTTTTTGATTAGAGATGACCGCAATGAAAAGTAGAATTATTTGCAGCAGATTAAAATAAAGTTGCTTAAAGCTTGACAGCAATAAGTTCTATGTTGCCGTGGTCCGATAGCAGAAACCCATAACTTCGTATCTGTCTCGCCGACGAAGAGGTTTATATCTAGGTAGAAACTTGAGAAGGGTTGCCGCCTGTTAAAATATTAAATTTAATTAAGGTAAAGGAATTATTACAAAACGGGTAACAGCAGAAATGGTTTTGAAAATGCTTTATTTCTACTCAGGAGGAGGGTTGCCACCTGCTTAAAAAATCAAATTTAACAAAAATTAAGGTACTTGCGTATTTTAAATACGTATCGTAATTGGTGTGTCTGGCAGAAGAGGATCTTGTTTGAAAATACTTTTGAAGAGGGTTTAAACAATTTTGAAAATCTCTTTTTCTTGGCAGCGTTTAAGTATGTTGAGTTTAACTGAGTTAAATTAAAACCAACGTAATACGCAGAAGCTTTCGTACACTAGTCTACATAAGTGGAGATCCATGTAGTGTTTTTTCAATTATGTATATGTTAGCTTAACAGTGACAGCTCAATCACGCTGAAATTTTGTACGGTGGCATCATTGGCCCATTTTTCCTTGAAAATGCTGCAGAAAATGGTATTTCGTTGAACAGTGAGCGCTGCAGGGGCATAAAAAACAACTTTTTGTGGCCGGAAATTGATGACATGGACTTGAACGGTATTTAGTTTCAGCAAGATGACGCGCCATGCCAAAGAGCCTAAGCCACATTCGATCTTTCGGGCGCCAAACTCGGCAATCGTGTTATCAGCCAACTAGGCGATGTCAATTGGCCATGTTGGAGCTGTCATTATTATTCGAACGATCTATTAACGATTCAGACACTTAAGCCGAATATCGCGCAAGCCAATTGTGAAATATAACCATTAACCGTTTTTAAAAACTGGGTTCGCAGGATGCGCTAATGCGAAGCCAGACGCCATAAATAATTTGAATGTTTGCTCTTTCGAATAAACCCATAGTATCTATACTGAAAAAAAAAATTATTTTTGTACATTTTTTTAATTTTTAAAAAGAAGACATTATATGGACCACCCTGCATATAAAACTGAAATGCCTTTCGTTCTAGTACTTACCCACCGTATATCTGTTCTTAATACCCTAACGTGCCACCCTAATGCCAGTAAATTAAAGATCGTGAAATATCAATTCTTTTTTTCTAAGGAGGTGATTCTATTATTCTAGTTGAAGTATTTAAAAAATAATAATTGTTATGCGAAATGTAGGTGTAGCCGAAATATATAAAAAGGAGACCCCGATGTTCAGCCAAAAAAATAATCGAAATTGTCTTTCAAAAATATTTTGGACTCCGTGATGTGCGGCGAACTTGTTTCTTCTTTTGCTTGTAAAGTGGTATGGTTTAATGTATACGTATATGTACATAGTATATGACAACCATCATCACTCTTGACACACTTTCTTTATACATTTTTACAAGTAATAATCTTTCAGCTTTCAACCTTTTGTACATTCCCAACTACATCGACTCGCATCTGTTTGTCATCTCTGAGCATCTGTCAGAAGCGTTTATTTTATTTTCATCAGCTTCTTTCCGACAGCTGTGTTGGTCTTTCTTGGCGCACACTTGACCGCCATCATTTGTCATATAAAACAGCACGAGCACATTCACACATACATATATGCGTGCTTATATTCATCCATTTGTAAATACAAATGTAAGTACATATTTATATAAATACATCTGTATGTTTGTAATATTTTATTGCTTTTTACGCTCGAACGCGTACGGCACTTGTCTTTCATTTCCACTTTGCCGCCACATACTATTTGTCTTTGCTGTGACAAGATGCTTGTCGAGCTCAATACCGTCGGCGTTACTTTGGTAGGAAGCAGAAGCCGCTTTTCGCTACTTACTTTTCCTTAACATATGCCATGCGACACTTAAATGTGCATTTGTTCGCAACTATGTAAATATGTATGTACATATGTACTTTTGAGGGCATATAAGTGAGTGCAAACATAAGTATTATTTCTTTCTTTCATCTCCTATGGGTATTTATATGTACATACATACTCGTATATTGGGCTTTTAATGTAAACAGTTAGCAGACAAGTGCTGAAAATATGGCACACCATGAATTTATTTTCGTGACACTTGAAGATTTTTATGATATTTTGCTTTTAGTTCATATCCATTTAAGTGTTTTTTGACACAGTTACACTTTGTTTATTTTAGTATTTATTTCCATTTGTTTAGCGGTTTATTTATTTCAGTATTGGTCAGAGTGGGTGATATACATATGTAGCTTGGTTCCCTGGGATGATGCCGGTAAGAGTGCTTACTTCAGATTTGTTTAGCGTCATAAGTTTTTCTGTACGACTATTTATTTTTGAGTCTCGCTTATAAGGATTTTTAACAGTCGTTGCGACTGTTGTGTATTTTTCAACCCTCGATGGTAGTGGGGACTTGTCCGCTACGCTAATTTTCATTTCCGAGCCATGTCTAGCCATCTCGTCGGCTATTTCGTTCCCTCGATATTGATATGACCAGGAACCCAGCAGAAAAGGTTTTCACATGACTCAGTGAAGACGATGATGAATGACAATTCCGAACTATTTTTGACTTTAGTACCATGGAACCTAACATTTTCATTGCCGCCTGTCTGCCAACGAATATAGTGACAGTTTGTCGTCTTCTCTATGCCAACTATCATGCCTGAAAGATACTGCAGTTAACAGGCAGGGGGCATGATTGCCTTATCTGCAGTTCCTTGGCAGTAGGCCACATTCCCAGTCTTCGCTTGTTGGAAAGATTATGGGAATCTTAAATCTTAAAATCCAGAGTGGCGTGACCTAATCATTTTCGACATCTAGATAAGTCGGCCATGGTTCCCTTACGCCGTTCAGTATCAATTATCCAATCAATCAATCAATTTTGATTCCCTTAGTCTAAAGACCTTTTTACGCTGCTCACGGCACCTGATATACCGAGGCTTGCAAGTCTCTGCACTCTTCCAATTTATTTCCGATTGCTACTTTACCAGACCAGCGCTCCATCACATGAAATCGGTCGGTCGACTGTGGTATATTTACATATCGTGAATGATATGTGGAGACAGGCCCAAGTTTTCCCCGAAGCGCTTTTTGCAGGCAGAGTACGCTGATAGGCTTAGAACCAAGAATAGAACCTAGGCATAACGCCTTGAAGGAAAGGTTCAGTCTAGTCCCGTCTAGCATTGGTAAGGTGGATTCCATAGTTCTTGATTTTCTCGTGCGCAAGACAAGTTCGATTTTAGAAGGATTAATTTTTTTGTCCAGTTGGCAACACTGTCTTGGGCCGTTCCCAATAGTTCACTTATTTTTGACAAGAATTTTCAAAAATAAGTATAGCCAAGTCGTCAGCGTAGGCAACTACCTTCGTTCTCCTTACTTTAAAGCTTTCTAACCGGCTTACAAGATTTCCTCTGGTTGTTCTTCTAAATCACGAGCTCTGTACCTACAGCTGCGTTTATTACTCCGCATTTCAGCTCTAGTCGACCCACACTACTATATGCCGTGTCTCTCCAACTATTTAGCTAAGGTAAATATGTACCGAAAAAATCACTATACCAGAATGAGGGTATCAATATGTTTTGAAACGGCACACTTTTATCGTGGACGGGATCGGGTTTTAAACAGTATTATTGGAAGGGGGAGGGACGAAAGATTGCATACGGGTCTCAGTTTGAATTTGTAAGGTTTCTAATGCATTCTTTATGGTAATAGACGAGCAGTTCAATTGATGTTACTAAAAGTACTACAAACATATGTATAAGGCAATCAATAGAATATTTTTTTCGTGTTCGTATCGGCGAGGAGAAGGTTCGTAGCTAGGTTTAAAGAGAGTAGCCACCTGTTTAAAATGTTCAATTTAATTAAATTAAAGGAATGATCAAATATCGGAATGCGGTTGTCAAATGGCCAAGAGTTTTAGGCGAGCTCATAAAAAAAAATATTTTTTAAGAAGATTGCCAACTATTTCAAAAATTAAATTACATTAACTTGATGAGCCAAAGGAAACATTACAATATGGGTGTCAAATGAAAACGAAAGTTTGACATCGATACATTCTATATTGCCTGGGTCCCTATGTACGTCTTCGTCTCGTCTTTCTAGGTTAGAACATGAAAAAGGTTATGTTATATAGATAACTGAGATATGTACTGTATAAGAATATGGGTGTCAGACGGAGAGAAGTTTAAGAAGGTTATAACTTGAAAATATTTTTGAGAGGGTTGCCACCTGTTTGAAGAGTTGAATTGAAATTTTTTAATAACTGAAACGAATATATACAAGATGGGTATCAATTGAAATAATTTTGAAAACGTATCATTTCTAAATTACATACATGTAGGGTTGCCACCTGCTAAAAAAGTCGAATTCAACCTAAATTAAAGGAATTAGGTAATTGAAATGCCAGATGAAAGCGGTTAAAACTGGAAGTGGCTTGAAAATATTCTCAAGCGGGTTGCCACCAATTCAACTTGAATTCAGAGATTTAAGTAGTTGAAATATGTAACATATTATGGGTGTCAGACGAAAACGAGTTTAGAAGATTGCAGTTTGAAAATGTTTTGAAAGTTGCCACTAGGGTGATTGACTCGGTTTTTTTTTTAACTGGTTTCCACCGTTTTCTTTTTTGATATCTATAGACGTTTTTTTTTAAATCTTGATTTTCAAAATTTCTATGTTTATTGAATTTTATTGAAATAAATTACACCTACTATAACATATAGACACTTCATACACTCAGCGAAGCGGATGATGGCTAAGTAGTAAAATATAAAACTAATTAAAACTTGTTTAATCATTGGTTTTCTTTCGAATAAATAAAATACATTGAACGAAAATACTTGTGAGCTCCACCTTTTTAACTTGCGAAAACTTCAGCATTCCTTCCTCCCGTCTACAAAATAAATTATATTTTACGCCATTTCAATATGCCAAGCTATTCATCTGCTTTTAATCTGCTCTGCTTGCGGGCACAATTAAATTCCTTTTAAGCGCCACAAAATGTGAAATTACTACGAATATTAGCAAGTTCAAAGTACTTTTAATGTGTTCCGCTGCATTCTCTACTTCTGTACATATGTACATATGTATGTATGTACTTGGTAGCCGCATCCGCCTGCTAACACTTCACACTATTCCAAGTAGTATGCTCATGCCAACTTTTCAGCTCGAGCGCACAGCGCTATTTAAAAATAATAGTAAGAGTATTATACACATCTGAGTACTAAATACTGGTAAAGTAGTTGAGCTACTCCCACAGCACTACCACTTCGTATAGAGCTTCTTGTTTTTTACTCGCCGGTAGTAACGCACACATAGAGATACACTTACGACCACAACAATGCAATAAATGCAGTTCTCGATGCATTGTTTGCTATTGAAAATTTCCTAATGCCAAGGTACTGTACTGCTTGCCTTCGAAGGCGTGGTGGGCGAGTGGGTGTTAGTAAGGTATAGTGAACTTGCGCTATTGTTCACTCACACCAAATATCAGACTTTTAAAGTACGTACATATGTACATATATGCGTATACACAAGTCAGACTTCTACACTACTGCACCACTAGTTTGTAACTCGCTCCGCTGCAGCTGACTTTAGCCTGCTCCTTTCAGCCACCTCACCAATTTGTTAACTTTTCCCTTTATTTTACTATTTTCTTTTTGCTCGACTTTACTGTTGTTGCCATTGTAACTACGAGAACTCTTGCCTACACTTTCGAGGTTAATGCTCTGGCTTGCCTCCTACGCTTCAGCCTCCATTCAGCTTCCTGTCACATTTCCGATATGCCAACAACAACAAAGCTTGCCAAGCTGCTGCCAACAGCATAGCTTTGCCAGCTGCCAGCAGCTACAGTAGTATTCAAAGCAAAACAAACAAAAAAAAAACGAATAAATGATGAGAATAGTAGTAACAACAGTGGGATGTCTACAGAAGTAAAACAACGCAAGTAAAAGGGTTGAGCGCAGGTAGCAGCGGCAGTGGCAGCAGCCCAACAAATGCTGGCGAGCAAAACTTTGTTACTTTAGTTGCACTTAAATATTTAATGTCAGCAGCCAAAATGCTGCTTTGAGCCAGGCAAACAAATCAGTCTACACATATGTATGCACATATACATATAGGTTGGAAAATTCCATTGCTGTATGATTTGCTTTTTCTGAAATAAAAACACTATGGATAGTTATAGTACATACATATATGGACATAATGGGTCAAATACAATTTCCACCATCCCTTTTTCCCTTTAAAATTTAAAGTAACTACACAAATATTTAAGCGCGGAGGCTAGTTAGTTTGAGAACCATATTCAATGCACTATTTCAGGGACCGAACATAACAGTTATTGATGAAAACTGTCATGGAAAAATTCACTATTAAGGAAAGGTTCTGCAACTAAGTGATACATACCAATCGATTAGAAAATAAATTTTTATTTGCAATTTTTATGTCAATATTAAAAAAATTTATTTTTTGATTTTTATATTATAAATCCAAATAACAATTATTTTTGATTTTTATATTACATGTCTTAGATAACAGTCATTCAAGAATTTCATTTATAAAAGTCATCAATATAAATCAGTCATCGACTTTTTTTTATCATTCGTATAAAAGTCATTTTTCTCAGTTAAGAAGCTGTTGGGAAACAAAAGTTTACTACTACTTATAAAAAATTACTTTTATGAGTATGATTTAAAAAATTAGGATCAGTGACTGATTTTTATTTATGACTTTTACAAATAAAAGTCTTCGATAACTGTTATCGAAGACATATAATTTAAAAATCAAAAATAACTGTTATTTACAGATTACTTAGATAAAAATCAAAAATAATTGTTATTTTGGATTTATAAATTAAAAGTCAGACATAACGGTTATTTAAGGAGTAATTAAATAAAAGTAAAAAATAATTGTTAAAGAGCGATTTTTTTAATAAAAGTTGTAACTGTTGCGGTCCCTGCATTATTTGTCTAGGTGGCAGGTTTATTTGTGGAACTCAGCTCAACATTGGCTGTATGTGAGTTCGACTAAATTTCTATCGAAATAAAGAAAAATCCTAAATCACTGGCAGGTGTAGGCACGAGAGTGTTTGGATAGAATTTAGGTTTTCTGCAAGCATACTTTTGAACTTTCAAATCAAATCAAGTGAACTATAAAGTTGTTTGCCGTAAAGCTACAATATAATTGAATAATCGAAAATGTGCCACATATTTGCATTTCCATTTGAATTCCAACTTAGGTAGTAAAATTTACTAAATCAATGGTTTGTAAATTCATTAAAAATAATAAGGCAGATAGTATAGGTAAAAACGAGATGGTTGGATGATTAGAATGGGTGGGACTTTCATTATGGTGTTAGTTCTAAAATAACATGTGTCCATAATAAAATAGTTCGAAAAAACCATGAAACAAATTAAAACATATGAATATTTCATTAACTTTCTAATATGAGTGAGTACTTATTATTCTCTCAAGCGCACCAACAAGCAACTGATATTCAAAATTCATGAAATTCCAATCTACGTTAAAAAGAAAATACCTAACTCTCATTATTTTAAATTAAAATTGTGTACGCTAACTATCTACTCACTGATCATCCAAACAATTTCCCTAATTGCATCGAACCATACCTTTAAAGTTTTTTTTTTTTAATTTTTTTTAAGTAAGTACAATAAAAGCAAATGTTCTCACATTATTTTCCGGCAAAGTTTCGAGGCCAAGTGCAATTTGTTTGAGCATCCATCACTAAAAGTATGTCAAAGTATTATCACATCATTGTCAGCTACTCAACTCAAGGTGAGCACACATGCAAGAGCGCACAAAAGTATGCTTCAATAAATACATATCTGACAGCAAATTCATCATTAAGCAGCTACTTGCGCAGACAAGTAATCCATATCGTCGTTTAAAGTACAAAACCGCGTATCATCGTTCTCCAAAACCGCATAAATGATTATTTTTTTCCAACAATTGTATTTCCTCACCGCAGCCCTTGGCGCAAGCCTTATCCATTCGTCCTTAAATATACTAGCCAGAAATGCGATTGCTTTATAAAAAAGAGAACCAATTTGAAATTCGAGTGCTTTTACTCTCTAGAAAATAATTTATGCTATGGGTTTTGCATTTTTTGATACGCGGTTTTGTGCTCTAAACGACGATATATATGTATGTATATTAAGTTAAACATGAAAATATCCATATATATATATATATGTGCATGAGTACAAATACATATACTAGTTACTTATTAACCTTGTTATTTGCCAACAACAACTTTTAGTGAAAAGTCCTTCGAATGTTGAATACCTAGCAGTTCAACGAAAATTTAATGATGTGGAATGCGCAACCAAAGGCAAAGGTATTTCGATCAATACTCAAATGGTTTTGAGTGACTACAAAGTATGTATATATGTATCTACGTAGATGATTGATTAACAGGCAGTATTTGAATGAAACTGAGGGTGTAAATGGCTATATGTTTTATCTACATGTATGTTAAGTATGTACTAAATACATTAGCCACTACACTGAGGGAAATAATGCATAGTAAAAGTGAATACTTTATAGTTGATTATCGTTTAAAAATGTTCGTATCTAGGTTAGGTTAGGTTATCTCGGCTGCCTTCCTCCCTCAGGAAAACATTCAAAATAATATCTAATGGAGAAAGGAGCATCGACGAGCTCTCGCCAGAGCAGGACAGTAGCATAGTGACATTTATATGTTTGGCTGTAACTGAGTGCGCAAAAATGCTTGCCACAATTTTTCGATTTCCAGAGGATTAGGGTCGAATTTCATACAAATTAAATATATGCATATATATATATTTTTTTTGTGTTTAGCTTTAAAATTCACTTCACGGATGCTTTTTCAAAACGAACGTATGATTTTAATATGCGCGTAGTTGAATTAAATATTTACCACTATACAGTACTTTTGTTGACGTTTATAGTAAGATCAACTACGTTTCTGATTGATTTTTCTATTTTTCCCTCCTCAGTGTAGTGCACCCTGGAAAATGATCGCTTAGTAGGACCTAGCAAAATGACGGCCAGTCGGCATTTGACCTCTTAATATACATTGGTATGCACATCGCGTTTTTCGCAGGCAACTTTCGCAGTTGACTACTTACTCTCCTCTATGTTACCGCAATAATCCTTCCTGGGATCGCTTTGGATTTTCCTTGCGACATTCTAACTTGTAGGCTTTCCCCTCTTAAAAAGGGCGATTTCTTTCGCTCGCCAGTGCGGCTGCCTCTCTCCTTTGGAAAGTTCACTAGAATAGGGGAGAAACGCTTTACAGACAGCAATACCGCAATTTTTTGGATTCAAGAACTTTCCTGCTGTGTCCAATATGCGTAGGCGGCGCTAAGCGGTTAGTAAGGTCGGATTGTTTTTACCTCTACTGGGTGTAATAGAAGTTAGTGCTTTTTTTATGTATCGGGGAGTAACCAGCAATTCGATGCTATAATCTTCAGCATTTTGGAGGGCGCATGCTTTTCTTATACTTTTCTATTTATAGATTCTATTCATATTACTTTCTAAGGACATGCTTGTACAAAAAGCGATGCATCTTGTAATGCATCGGCTATAAGGGCGATGGATTCTTTCCAGATTACCACACATTCCATTTTCCCACTGGAGTACTTATTTTTAATTTTTTCCTTCTATTTCTATAATTTATTGTTTTAAAAAGAAAAATATATATTTTTTAATTACACTTAATTTTTAGAAACCTACTTAATCTTTTTAGCCTAATTTCTTTTCCTTTAAATATTATAATTTTATAGTTTTAAAAAGAAAAATATATTTCTTAATTTCATTTAATTTTAAGAAACTAATTTTATTTATTTATTTTCTTAGTTTTATTTTTTTAATTATACTTTCCTTAAATATTTACATTTTATTGTTTTAAAAAGCAAAATATATATTATGTTTTGATTTCATGGAATTTTGGAAATTTTCTTAGTTTTTTAATTTAATATCGTTTTATTTTTAGATATTATTGTTTTCAAAAGGAAACTATCATTTTTAAATTAAGTTTAATTTTTCGAAACTTATTGCTAAAAGGTAAATAGTAACGCTAAAAGGCCAATTTTGGCATCAGTCTTTCAACTCAGCACAGTCTTTCGAAAGACTATAGGTTTTCTTATAAAGCCTGTCCTAGGGATGGGTAAATTCGATATTCGAGGCTTCGATATTCGAATTTTAATCGAATTTTAGCTCCAAAATGGCGAATTTTTGAAATCGAACTTTGTGTTGCTAAAATTCGGATAAAATCGAATTTTTCTAGAAAAAAATCGAATTTCATCATTATTTCCAAAAAAAATCAAATCTTCAACTTTATTCTTTCTGACTAAATTTGTCATCACTGTGTGTGGCACTCCATTTGTCTTAGGGATTCAAGTAAAAAAAAAAATACATGTTTTTCGAACTGATGCATCGGGACAAAAAATCTGTGCCTAGAAGGAACTGTTATTCCAAACTCAAATTTAAATTTTTTTTTGTACAAAACCATTTTTTTTGTTGATTTTTTATTTTAAATGTGTAGAGGCTTTTACGTTGGTGGCATGAAGCTTTCACCTGAGAATACCCCTAGTAAAATTTCCAGGAGAATAATTTTCTAGAATATATCAATCCTCTAACGACCTTCCAACTTTGCTTTTGGCGGGATTTCTTGAAGTAAGGGTCAAAATAAGCCTTTTAGGCGCGAGCTAATGGGTTAAAATGTCCTACAAAAATATTTCCCATGAAATTTTATTATATATGTCTTAAACTTTGATTTCGCTCAGACATTTATTTTAACTATTTTTTCGACTTTTTTGAAAACTACTTAGGCCGAGGCATGAAAACTTTAGTAGGCCATGAAATAAAACTACGAGCTAATTTTCGCAAATCCACCGAGTGTTTTATTACTGGCTGGGTATACTTTCAGAGAATGTTAACAAAGTCCGGGCTGGTTTCGGCTGAGCCATAGTGTAGTTTGTGTTTAACTTTTTAGACAGGTGGCCACTCTCTTCAAGCACCTCAAAAATATTTTAATTGTTGCATAGTATTGTAAGCACAACACCTTTTAACTATATTCGACTTTTCAAACAGGTGGAACCCCTCCTAAATGTAATTAAAAAATAAAGTTTATTCAAAACCATTTCGATTGATACCCATATTGGGGTAATGTATTTAACTTATTAAATAATTTGATTTTGATTTTCTTACATACATATGGCACAAAACTAAAACCATATTACACATGTACAGGGCAAGCCCTTTCATTTGACACCTCCATCCTTTTTGAAAATCGAACGAACGATACCGATTTTATGACTTGGTGTTAAATATTTAACGCAAACATCTCCGAGCTCGATTCAGAAGTTGAAATAAAAAATTTTTTTGGAAAATTCGAAAAAATTCGAATTAAATCGAATTTGCACCACCAAATTTCGAATCGAATAATCGAATGGTTGGGCAATGTTCGAAATTCGGAAAAAATCGAATTTCAACCCTCACTACCCATCCCTAGCCTGTCCATTGTGCAATTAAAAAATATATAATTGTTTTATGTTTAAAACTACTGCTAAAAAAAACTGAGCGAAATTGAAATTTATTGAAAACAAACAGAAAAGCCATTCAAAAATTAAGTAAAAGTTTGTCTTTATTTAAGTTTAATGTTCATTAAATATTGTTAATGAGTGGGTATATTTTCTACTGAGGAACACCTTAGGAGCCGGTCCTAACTACTAATTAAACGCCTTTGAGTGCGGCTGTATGTCTTTGAGTTTTTTCTTGAACCACTAGAGCCAAGCCTTAGTTTACTTGAGTAAGTTGCACCACAGAAGGCTTTAAAGACAAAGAAGGGAGTTCTTATTCCAAATATACTCGTACAATACTTTTTATCAAAATGATTTCTGTGAACGATTGAAGTTAAACTTATTAAATGTGATATTAAATAATATCTAATTTTACTAAAAATTTAAAGTTTATTGTTCATCACTAAAAGCATAAAAACCTTAACCCCTACAAACAAAAACTTTCTGGTAACTTTCACCTCCCGATATGCAACCTGCAAAGCATTCAAATAAATACTTCCTCTACTATCTGCATCTGCTCTCGTAGGAATTTCAAAATT
>NW_023458562.1:32646031-32744066 GCF_013731165.1 Rhagoletis pomonella
ATACTTCCTCTACTATCTGCATCTGCTCTCGTAGGAATTTCAAAATTCCATATAAAATCCAGCATTCGCATCAGCATTCCACCTTATCTACTCACCACTAATCATCGCTTCATCTTATCAAGTTATAATCATTGCCGTTCCCAACTTTGTGTTTACACTTGACGCCCGCGAGCCGGAAATTTTCCCAACACAAACTAATCCAGATTGCTGTTGCAGCGAATGTCCCTCCACAGAGCGCAAAGCATTGCTCTCCTATGATTTTAACAAACTGCTTATTCCGCGCCTTGCTTTAGCACATACACTTAGCTATGTATATATGTATGTACATGTGGATTTGTTTTTTATATGAGGAATGCATGCATGTGTTTGTATATTTCTGTAAATGTTCGCTTGTTATTTTGTTTACGTTTACTTCATTTTGCTTGCTTTGATTTGCTCCTAAAGTTGCTTTATTTGCCTTTGGTGTTTGTTTCTCTGTTTATATTCCGCTTCCTTATGCACATACACACACAGCTTTCACGTTCATTCCCCTCTATTTGACTTGGGTGCTTATTTACTCTCTATTTATGCGCTTTGCCGCAATGCAAGCGAATTGGAGAAGCTTTTGGGATTTAGAGGAGCACTTTTATTTGTGTTGGTGTTTGTTTAAGAATGCATGTGTGTATGCTGCAAGTATTTTCGCTTGCATATATATGTAATGCTCATTTGTTGCGCTAACTTTTGATGCAGAGAATTTGTAAGCGCTTGATGAGAAAACATTTATTTTTAAATTAATTTGAGATATTTCTGTATGTGAATGCTAAACAAAAGTGTTAACGGGTTTTTATGATCTTTTTAATTTCTAATACAAATTTAATTGCATTATGCGCGCGGAATTTGGAGCAGAGCTTTTTAAGGCCAAAATAGAGATAGGTGAGTGCCTATACGAACCTCAGTTTAGTCAGTTAGTCCGGGTGCCGATGACATTATATTATCCGGTTAAGCTACAAAAGCTTGCGCAGATGTCGTGTCTGAAAGCTGCTTAGGCAGGGCTATGTTTTCAAACCTTTGGAGGGTTATCCTTGCCACTAGATTCAGACCAATCAGTTACTTGTATTAGAAAAAAAAAACACCTTCAAAGATTTAATAAGCTGCATATCAGAAACGCCTATTGTAAAAGACATGGTTGTGGGGATTATTAAGCAGTCTCTCGTATTGAGGGACCGCGCGACCAGTGCCTCTCTCGTTATCGACGTGGTTTTTAATGAGGTCTTCCCAGAGTCACTCGTTAACTGCCAATATTATATAACTTGCGCCAATTTCAATGGCCTTTTTTCTGTGTATTATTCATTTTACACAAAAATTGGGACTGGAGCCTTGATAATGGATTAATTGTCTTTCCATCAATATCAATTACGCCTATATTTGGGACAACAAAATGTCACTGTAAACCCCTCCCCTTTCGGTAAAAACATCCAGAAATAGTAGGAGAGAAGCCATTTTCGTAGGTTTTTGAACCAACACTTGGTAGGAAAGAAAGTTTTTCAGTGCTAATCCTGGTCGAAATCGGCCTTTTCCGTTTTATCTATCGTTTGCTATGTGACAGAACTATTCTCCTAGTAAGATAGCGCAATTATTCAGAGAACAGTGAGTGCAAGTGCCGCTCATAGAAAGAAAGAGTACTGCTACGTTGGACCACCCCTACTCTTTCGCTTAACCCAATACTAATAATTGTGCCCATCGATATAGCAGGTAAAACTACGCCACGCCTGTCACATCTAGTCTATGAAATATTCCTTAAACCAGTCAAAAATTTCATCGACCGTTTCATAACAATGTTTGGCCCTCTTTCATAGTAGATATGTTCAAAAATTATTTGTGAGTGGCTCACATCCGATAGAATTGAAAACCTCCTCCTTTTTTTTGCTTTTTTTCCGTCGAGGAATTGAGTTTTTACCGCAGTCAGCCGAGCTGAGAGTCACAAAACCACCCTATAAATATGCGGACTCAATTTAGAGTCAAAAACGTCTCAGGAATTTGAGTTGCAACCCTCTTTATGAGCTCAAAAAAGAGTCAGAATAGAGCATGTTACCCATCTAAGAAGGGCACGCCAATCCAAGTCCAAGTTATATGTGATATTAGAGTGTGAAATGTGACGCTTTTCGGAATCTTAAAAACAAATATTCTTTATAAGTCTGATTATTAATAAATTTTTACTTCTACATTATCCTTGTTACTTTTGTTCAACCCAAATTCTATGACACCAAAATAGTCCGAAAGGAGTGAGTCTGGTTGACCGATCTCAAAATCATATTTTTAATTAAAGAAATACTCACTTTAGACTTACAAATTCTGAGAAATCATAAATTGCTTAGAGTTGGGGGCTTGGCGGAATTCGAGCAGTTAGAGATTTTTTAACTTTTAACCACAGAACTTTAGACTTCGTCCATTACATTTTAACAGAAGTAGTTACAAATAATTATGTGTCGGGAAACCTTGACATACCGAATCTTGATAAAACGAAAAACAAAATATTCTATAGAAAAATTCTTTATACATAAAAATAACGAAGATATGTTGAGCAAGAAAACCTTCGGAACATATTTACAATTAAAGTGCTCTTCGAAAAATTGTCTCTGTAAAGATGTATTGACTAAAAAAGCCTCTACATAACGAAAGCCAAATATGTTGACGCTTAAAATCCCATTATAGAAAAAAAAAATCAGTGTAGCATTTTCCTGAATCTATTTGCTGCTGTGAGCGCTCTTAGCAGACTGTTATGGAAGGTACAGCTCTAGGGGAAATTTAGATTCTGGTTTAGAAATCAAATAAAGCAGCAGATTCATGTCATTTGAAAATGTGCACCATTCCAGATTTATTGGTTGAAGCAACTTAAATTTAGAAGAGAAGCGAATACTGCAATCAACACATCCAGCTTAATTGGAAAAATCTGTATTCGAAAATTAAAACCTTGCCGTTTTAAAGTAAACCAATACAACTTTTTGCTAATAAGCACATTAAGAAATTTTCGAGGCGAGTTGGTTAAGCTCCAGCAATTCAAATTGAATTTTCAAACTATGGAAGAAAGCATGCTACGACTCCTTTCTTGAATCATAAATATATTCAAATTTTAAGTGCATTTTTATTCAAATTCGTACAGCACATATTTTACTTAAAATTACTAAATAACTATTTCAAACGAAGAGCATTATGTTAGCTTGAATTTGAGAGAAGAAACGATGAAGAAAAGTTGCATTCAAAGGTATCCCCCTTTAAGGGCCATGCATGTGTAACTAACTATAAGCTTGCATTTACATTACCCTCAATGGACAGTATGTATTCAAGTAGGTATTTGTAATACCTAAGTACTTAAGTACTCGTTCATACATAGCCACTACTGATATGGAGTTGCATATGAAACTGTAATGAAACATTGAGTAGCTTTAGGAGAATAGGAGCTAACGTATCGAAAATATACAACCAAGTTTTCATATGAAATTGATTTAGAAAATATATTTATACTCAGCTTTTGTGTGAGTAATGAAAATGCAGACAATGCTGTTTGCTACAGCAAGCAGTTATATAAGTTTCAATTGCACTACAAACGGGCTTGGTGTACAGAGCGTATACGTAATATCCTCAGCTACCTCTAGCAAATTCCTTACCTGTTTACCTATTCTCTGTTGCTCTTCAAATAATAACGATCTACATACATGTATTTACTTGGACATGCTAAGTGGGGTTTTTTAACAAAAATTTCGCTCTACTGCATTTCGTTTTCCTGCTTTGTTGCAGACTACAGAACGTATGAGTGATTTTTATGCTGTTGCATTGGTTATGCGAGCATACCTATTTTTCACAAATATTGCTTGTCATTATTTCTTTTTTCTATTTACTTTCATAAAAGCACACACAATATTGCGGAGAAGTACAATTTCGTATAGGGAAATATTGCATTTCTAGTTGAATAAAATTTTGCGAAATTGGAAAGGACGAAATAAAAAAAATGTGTAATGAATTATTGACCGTTGGCACATAAATATGGTTTAAAGTTCAATGCAACATTGCTAGAATATCTCATGAAATTTATGTGATTACAGCATATTTTTCTAACCGTTTGTCTGACCTTAGCTTCAAAAAGGACCAATCCGATCCCAACAAAACTTTCACTGATTGACAGAAGGGTGTTTGGTGCATGCCATAGGCTAATCTTTCTTAGAAAACTTTGCTCAAAAGGGGATGCTCGTTTTTGAAATTGAAATTAAATAAAAAATATTTTTTTTACTTCTAAAGCAATCAAATTTTATAAAAAAAAAAAATTAAAGTAAAGCGAAAATAATTAAAAACAAATTAAAAAAATTAAATGAAATAAAAAAATTTTATTATTCTTAAAACAATAAAATCTAAAAGTTAAAATAGAAAAGGAAATCAAAAGAGATTAAAATATTAATTAAAACTTAAATAAAATAAAAAATATATATTTTTTTTAACTGAAAAAAGAAAATTAAATTAAAAAATGCCTAACACACAAAATCAAAAAAATAAATTAATTAATTAAGATCTTAAAAACTAATTGATGCTTAGTTTTTTTTTAATAAAAAATATATGCGTATAATTTTCTTTTTAAAACAATAAAAACTAACAAATATAGAAAATTGTATTAAAAAATAAAAAATAAAAGCAAAAATATATAAATGTATTTTTAAAAATTGTATGAAATAAAATAAATATTCTTCTCAAAACAATAAAATCTAAAAATTAAATTGGAAAAAGGTTAAATCAACAAAAGATGAAAATCTAAATATTAAAAGATAATTGAATTAAAAGAAATACAAATTAAAATAAGTTTCTAAAAATTAAATAAATGAAATTAAAAATTTCATTTTTCTTAAAAAGATATAAAAAATTATAAAAGAAAATAAATTTAAAAACAAAAAAATGTATTTAAAAATTACAAAGGTCAAATATGTTCTTAAAAATCAAATGAAATTAAAATAATAACATCTAAACATAAAAAAAATGTTTAAGAAAGAAAACATTTTATTTAAAAAGTACATAAAATAAGTTTATAAAAATTAAATTAAAAAAGGTTTTATAAATTAAATTAAAAAATATATACATAAGTATTTTTTATAACAATAAAACCAAAAAATTAAAAAATTAAAAAGAAAAAATGTTAATTAAAAAAGAGGAAATATTACGCTGTCCGAGGATCCGAACTCGGCTCTCGAGAATGGCACGACAGTGCTTTACTCACTCAGTAATTGCGACTATTGGAGTGGTGATTGCTCAATGATATACACAGCGCTTTCTCTCAAAACAGCTTTTCACCTCGAGTAGTGAAAGAAAGAACCTTTTCCTAATGTCCGGTAAAAATTAAACATTTTTTCAGAATTTGTTAGGGTGTAAAGTTGATTGGGGCATAAGACTTTTGTGCTAGAATAACAAAAGTCTTTCGAACCATCTTGCCAACTGCGTCTACACTGACAAGTCCAAGATGGACTGCGGTGTAGGGATAGGGGTCTATTCCGAGCATCCTGGTGTCAATCGGTCCCTGCGGCTGGCGAACCACATACAGTCCAAGTCTATCTCTGTTGAAGCCTTCTCCTCCACCTCCTCTACTATATGATTTACTCGACATCTTCTTCAGCCTCTGGGCCGCAAATCTCGAAAAACGTATTTTTCTCGTATTCGAAACGAGGGAAGTAACTTTTCAAATAGCCGTGGTCGCCAATAATTTGCGAGAGGTAGTAGTCTACCTCGCCGTACTTTCTATTAAGCCATGCTTCAAGCATGAGAATGAGCCGCTGAGTTCACCTTGCGTTTGATGTAGCATCCCACCTGGCTTACCACCAGACTATACTCCTTTGTCTTGCTGCGCTCTTGTTAACCTCGCGCTCAGTGTTGAGATGACCTCGCTTTGCGACATGAAGCTCTTGCGACCCAAAGTATTTCGAAAATATTTAACCTAACTGCGTGTATATTTCAAACAAAAATTTAGTAAAACCACCGGCTGACCACTACTCTAAATTATTTTCTTTTGCATTTAAAATATCCAGCATAACCTCATAAATATGTATGTGAGTAACCAATATACATACATACATATGCGCATGTAAAACTTTTCGCACAACATTTTCGCAAAAACACCATAACCAACAAAACTCAACAATGCCTCTGGGGCGCTATCATGCTGAAGCCCGTTATCCTCTTGTCCTATGTGCCTGCTTCTACAACCTCTAGCTGCAGCTTAACACATCCTATCTTCTACAGTATGTACGTACAAGCATGCACCTGCCCTGCAGTGTATTCATTTTTTTCCCAAAAAAAATTCGTTGTTTTTTGGGCTCACCACATACACGGCGAACGTGGCGCGCGCAATATCATGTTTTTTCCTTGTTGGATTTTCACTGCCGTTGTATAGTATTTTGTATTTTGTTTGGAGCCTAGCATGGTCCCAGAGTTAAAATATTTGCGCATAAATTATTTAATGATTGTAATGAAAATGAAATGCCAACACACGGCTCATTACAGCGGCTGTAATTGCAAATTTGTGTATGCTCGGGTTTGTTGTATGAAAGGGTTGTTCGAAAAATAAATGCATTCCTATTTAGGAAGGAAAGCGCGGCGAGCAAATTCAGGCAAACCAAATGATATGCACCAATTCGCTTCACTAATAAAAATTTCAGCCCATTACCTGGCTTTCATAGAAAATGTTTTGCAACACCCCCCTAATACATAGAGTTAATTGAAACAATGCGTAAATTTTGTGATGATTTCAGTTGCATCTGTTCTCTGCCGAATCTAATGAATATTTGCATATTAGATGTATACCAACATAACTACGCATACATTAACACAGGTATGTACATACACAATATGTAAATACATATTTGCATATGATTTTCAGCTCGATTTGCGTTAGCTGCCTATATTCATGCGGCCACTGCTTCATTTGTTCAGCCGCTCCTGGTGGATTTCGTATTAATTAACGTATGTTTGCGGTATTATTTGCAATATTGTAAACAATTGACATTTGACTTGACTGTCATCGAATACGTAAATATATTATTTCGTGGTGTTTAATGCAGCCCCACTGGTTTTTATGTAATTTTATGTATTCATAGATGGTTGCTGAAATAATTGTGTTTTTCAATTACAGAATTCATTTTCGCTGGAAGTCGAAATAATATCCGCAGCAGTGCGATTACATGTATGCATGTCCGTTCATACATATATCTAAATTTTCTATCCTAATGTTTATGTTGCACATAAATATGTATGTAGGTAAAAAACATGGAAATACATAAAATACTTACTTAAGTCTCTAAATGAAAGTACTTTAACATAATCTAGCGTGGGCTGAATTGAGCTGAATTGAATGTACAGTCATAGAGATTATGTAAAGCGAAGCTCTGTGAACTGTAGATATTACTAGCTTACTTACTAGTGATGTGCCGAGTCGGCTATTTTTGGTACTCGAGTATTTTGGTACTCATTAAAAAAAGAATCGAGTCAGGATTCGAGTCAGATACTCGGATCAAGTATTCGAGTTCAGAGCTCGGTATTCGAATACGTTATAGATTCGACTGCTGAACATGCACCCAACCGAAATGCCGACTTTTTATTTAACATGATATTATTATTAACTCCAAGATAGTATATCCGATTTATGTAGATCCAGACATAGAAATCTAATTCTTACATACTTACAAATAATAATTAAAATTAAATAAATATAGGGTTCAATAACAGTTGCTTTATTTATCATAGTAGAAGTAGAACTTAGTAGTCTGTCATAAAAAAAATATCCAAAGTAAATAATGAGTTAAAAGAAAATAAATCTTAAGTACCTTAAAAGTTCAACTAGTACTTCAATTATAATGACAATATTCCATGAGATCTAGATTCATAAACAACAAAATTACTCCTTTGGAATTTAAAATTCCTTTCATCTTTGGCAATTAATACCTATAACGATATTAAAATTAATTTAGTTGTGTGGTGTATTTGGTAAATATATATACATATATATTTTTTTTTAACGCTAAACCGCCATTTATATATCAAAAATACCTGATTCGGTGTTTGATAATTATAAGTACTCGAGACCCGTACTCGAGTCTGTGTATGCGAATACTATAATTTGCTTACTCGAGTACGTGAGTACTTCTAAAATACTCGAGTCAGAACTCGAGTCGACTCGACTCGGCACATCACTATTACTTACTAGTTTATGTAAATTTAAATTTAGTGAAAAATGGGTACAAAAATGCGCTTGCTGAATTGCGCTGAATTGAAAATACGGCTTTGAAAGTGATGCAATATTAAGCACATTAAGCTGTGAAAACAATAATATGCATGCTGAATTGCGCTGAATAAGCCAAAAAGAATTGTTTTCCCATTTTAGCAAAAGCTCTCAGTTTGTACTAAATTTATTTTAAAAATGTCCGGCTATTTGTCTAAATATTAAGCAGTAAACAGCACTTAAATATATTAATACTGATATGCTTTTAACTAAATATATTTATTTCCATGAATTTTCTGCCATATAGCGCGCTGAATTGGCCTGAAAGCATTTATTTTATTGATCGAATTGCTGCGATATACATAACTTGGTCGATTTTCTTCAAAAATTGTACTTTCTAGTGCGCTTAATTGCGCCGAATTGATTTAGTGTATTCAACCCTTACTTGTTATTCTCATTAACTTATTTTTTAGTGCGCTAAATAATGAACTATAATGCCTCACCTAACAAATTTTTGGCCCTTTGTCTAAGGTTTAAGTGTCAAACGGCATTTAGATATCTTACTATTGCTATTTTTTTTTTAACTAAATAGATTTATATCGCTGAATTTTTTGCGAAATAGCATGCAGAATTCGCCTGAAAGCGTTTGCTAGTTGTTGCAATATATACAATTATGCTTACTTTGTTAAAAAAAAGTACTACCTAGTGCGCTGAATCGCGCTGAGTTGATTTAGCTCGTTCAACTTTTTAGTGCGCTGATTTGGGCTCATGTGCAATAGGCGTATTGAAATTAATTATAGTATTTTACATAACATACTTTTGACCAAAGCATTTACATAAATACATATACTACGCTTGTTAAGTTTTCAACAAAATTTTCAGAAATATAGCGCGCTTAATTGGGCTGAAAGCAGTTCATGTATTCATTATTAAAAACCATTTCTTTATTGCGCTGAATACAAATGTTTGCATATCCACCTAAAGTTTATATGCCACAATTGTTTTAATATGCTAAATATCAAAACATTTTTAACTAATTACATTAACTATTGCTGAACTCAGCAAATAAAAATTTCAAAACGTATTTTTTAGTGCGCTGAATTAACTTCTTTGTACTTAAAATGTCGGAAAATACCATATGTTCTACTTTATATCAGATTATATGGCGCTGAATTGCGCTGAATTTGAACTAACTCCAAAATCATCAAAACGCTACACTAACTTTTTATCAATCGTTTTCTAACATCCAGTTTCACTAAGGCACTTTAAGTGAAAAATAATTTTTTTGATTTGAGTTTGTTACGAAAGCTGACAAAACGGAAAAAATTAGTAAGTATATTTTTTTCAATGATATCTAAGTTAGTAAATGAAGAGTTTAATTTTAGTTATGTATTTTATTTATTTATCAATTTACAACAAAGTCCTTAACAGACTTGAAAAAAAAAATTAATAAGCCACTTGTTTGGTCAAGCACTACATTTATGAAATATAAAGCTGCCATAAAACTCCAGTTTCAATTATATTAAATTGAATTTCTTAATATAGATTATTTGCTTTCAATTTGTTTGCTCTCAAATTGGCAGCAAAATGCATTAACCCAGTTATCATGCTTTCATGGCCACAAAAACTTGAAAATTAATCGAACCAAGTTCACTAAAATATTATGCATGTATGTATACAACACTAGTAATTTACACCGATAATTTTTTCTCATATCCTCTCTCATCTACATAAGTATGTGTGTATTTACATTCACTTACTTTTCATGGGTTTTATGTGTTTAGCCAAAATCAAGCTCCAATTTCCATAGAAAAATTCATTGGAAATTCAATTTCGTATGCACTTCCGTTTCTACTTGTTGTTGTAATTTTCACTTTATTCCTCATCCTTTTACAGTGGTTTCGGATATGAGTTTGACATACTTTTCTGCTGACTTTACCACATTGGCTTTCGACCTGAACCAATTTATTTGACCAAAGCCTTCGCTGTGTACTCTATTCGACCACATGCTCACTCCAAACTTTTGCCTCAAGCATTGGCAGCATTTTGCGATGAGAGTAAGCATTGTTATCGTTAAAAAAAAAACTTTACGAGCACATATTGCATAAAATTTTATGAGATTGAATTGCAACTGACCGTAAGCTAGCTGATGTGTTAAAGTGGCGTTGAGATATATTTGTTCTCTCGTTCTCGCTTTTTATGAACCTTTTAGAGTGAAATTGAAAAGGAGTGATTTATGAGTGTGTACATATGTATGTGCATATGTATGTATTCAATAACACTTACGTAGATATATTAACATATGTATATACAACCATTGCCATATTCTAATCAACCGCTTGTCTTACCCACAATTGATTGATTTTCTTGACATTTGCTCTCACTTCTGCTATTTTCTTACCATTTGTTTTTTTATTAACTTTTTAGTTGTCTATTGGTAAATTTAGCTTTTCATTTTCATTTGCTTTCAATGATATTTGACAGCATTGCTGATTACTTTTGTTATTTGGTTTTATCAATTCGTAGCCAATTTTAAGGTCAGTTAAAGAAATTGAATATGGCAAATGACATCTTCACTTACACACGAACATATAAAAATACGTACACAGCGCACTTATGGGTTTTCTATGGAAATTAGATGAGACTGAAATAGCATTACTTCAATTTGGGTTGAAAAACTAAACCTTTTTTGCGCAAATTTAACAAAATCTTAGTTTGTTATTTGTGCTTGTAGGTATTTTTCGTGCGCTGAATGACCTTAACTGCAGCTGAATTGTAGTAAATGAATTGAAACCGTTTAAAAGAAGGTAACTTTTGGTTTTCTGATACATTAACTAATGTGCTGAATTCCGCAGAATATGTCCAAAAATCCGCAAATATATTAGTAGGCCGCAAAGTACTTTAAGAAGCTCCTTATGCAATTGTAAATGAAACTTAAAGTGTATTAGTGCTCGTAGACAGTTTTCGTGAGCTGAATAACCTTTACTGCAGCTGAATTGCTGTAAATAAGTTGGAACGGTCTAAAAGAAAGTTGCCTGGGTTTTCTGATATCTTAACTATGGGCGCTGAATAGATAAGCCTTATAGAAACTTAAGGTGTATTAAGTGCTAGTAAATACTTTTGATACGCTGAATGGGATTTATTGTAGCTGAATATTACTAACAGAATTCAAACCGCTCCAAAGAAAGTTTTAGCTATTATAGCTTATATGCAGAATTGCGCCAAATATATCGAAAACAAGCTGAAAGAAGAATGAAAGTTCACGAAACATACTGTAAAACCTTTTTCGCAAACTAATATTTTTACTAATTAATCGTCTTTCACATACTATCTATTTCAAATAAATTGGGAACAATATACAAATATTATCATTTTCGAATATTAAAAAAAATATATATATTGTATGAAACGTTTTTAATGCGCTGAATAACATTCAAAGACACTAAATCAACACAAATTATCTAAATTTGGCTTGAGGGAAGTTATTCAAGTTACTTAAGGCTTAATTTAAGTGCTGAATTAAGCTGAATATGACAAAAATCCGGATGTCGCTTTATAAAAGCAATTTATAATATTGCGAAGCTATTTTTGTATTAGCCGTTTAGGCAATTTTCATGCGCTGAATAACGTTTTTATTGACTGAAATAACCTAATGTAAAATTTGCTATGAAAAATGCTGTAAAAACCATTTTTTATTTCAATGTGAACAAGTGGGTTTTAAGGTTTTCGCATAACATTAACATCTATTAAAGATGTATTAAATGACGATAATCTTTTTACAAGCGCTGAATTATAATTACTCCGACTGAAATACATTTATTGCGCTAAAACTGTTAAAAAAAAGTGTGCTGAAGTCTGCTGAATATGTTAAAAACTTGCTAAATAAAATAACTTTTTATCGATAGTGACAAATATTACTTTATTAAACTTTTTCTCGCACTAATATGTCTGATTTATTACTTTTAAAAACCAAAAAATTTACAGAATAAATTGAAGATCCCGTCAAAGTATTTGCAGTATTCGCTTCACACTTTTATATCAGACAAGTCTTTTATCACTGCTGAATAAGGCAAAACCAGCTATAGAGGTGTTCAGAATGACGCAAGGTGTACTGAATAACCTTCAAAAGTTTTAAATTAAACCAATTAATTAATGAGCTCGACACATTTGAATTAATGATTTTATGATTTAGCTATATAATACATTTTTTTAACTAAACAACTACCAATTTAACAACAAATTAAGCTGCCTTTTTCGCAGCTGAATAAATTGAAATAAGCAAAATATGCTCTCTAAAGAACAGCATTATTTTCCAAACAAATTTGTGTGTGCTGCTGATAAGCGTAAAATAGCGCTTAATGCACAGAAAAAATTTGTGAGTAATTAACCATGCAAATATTTTCTTCTCTTTTCTGTTATTTTAGCTCTTAATACAAGAATGTACCTTGCAACAAATTTAGGTAATTTCCTGCGAAAGTAAGTTCAAAAATAATACCTACAAACGAAGGAAGGACACATTCACATAGGTTCATCGTAAAAACAAACAATATGGCAACCACCACAAGCACATAAATAATAACAATTTTTAATATTTCGAAAAAAAACAACTGTCCTACAGAGAAAAACGTATGCCAGCTACCCTGCGGTGCTCAAGTATGTCCTGCACTGGGTCACTGCGAGCAACTGAAGGCGAATCATAAATTTTGAGCGAACGACATCGTCCTCAATATCTGAAATTTATATTGCAAACAGACAATTTGCGTACACTTACCGCATGCACGATACGGCACAATAAAGTTGAGCGTTTGTCATACAAGCAAGGCGGTGCAGGATGTTCAAACAAATGCAGAGTGAAGGAGGGAGAGACGCTTTGAAAATGTAAATTGAATACAATTGATGGCTATGCGGGCTGTAAAAAATGTTTGAATGTTTATGAAATACTGCGGAAAGAGAAAGTTGAAAAAGATACCCAAAGCGCTTTGAGATTTACAGCCATTTTTCGAGTTTATGAAATATTTGTGTTTATTTTTTACTGGTCGTAAATTTTTGGAAATTTAGCATTTAAATTGCTTAATAAAACGATTGCGAAGGATAAGAGTTAAGGGATGAAGGGAAAAATTAAGTGGAGGAAAACATATTAAGTTTGAAGAAAGTCCACCAACATAAAAAATCAGTGCTGAATTGCGCTGAAAAGTGTTTAATCGAACACGGCTTTATTTGTTAGAGACAATTTATATTTTCAGCAAATAAAATGAGTGCATGGTAGAGAAAGCGCGCTGAATTGAGCTGAATATAGCAGAATAAAGCAGTATAGCTGAATCACATGCGCAATTAATGTAATCTATTATAACACAACACATCTTAATTGCGCTGAACTTATGGAAAAATACAAAAAGTGATTTAATTCAGCGTAAAACTAGTTAGTGTACAATTATACCATCGTCGAATATTATGCATTAAAAACTGTTTAGGTCAAAGTTCTCTTTAGTCTTAGCTGGTGAATAAAAATTTACAAGACAAAAATAGGACCAACTTCAGCCAAATCTTAGATTGAAAATTCTGCCCGCAGACACTTTTCATGCGCTGAATGCCATTAATTTCAGCTGAATGGTACTACACAAATGTTTTAAAAAAGCTTAGAATAAATTAAATTTGTTTTTGCGCTACTTCAATTATTGTGCTGAATAGAGCTGAATATGTGACCAACCCCACTAAATTGTTAAAAACTCAACAGTAACAATTTCGTACGCTTTTTTTGTATATCTAACAAAAGTCCTGGTTATATTTTCAGGTGGTAGACACATTTTATGTGCTAGATGACATTTATTTTTACCGAATCTATGAAACCTAGTTTGTCTAAAATTTTTAAGATGAAACTCTTATTTGTGCTGAATAATACTTCTTATACTAACTAAGCTGAATAATATTTAAAAAAAAATTTATAATTATCTAAGTAAAAGAGAGTTTTTATTCAAAGCTTAGCTGATTAACGCTGAATACCACTTTTTAAATTATCTAAGCCTTTGGCATATTCTTGGGGCTTATAACTCGTATTCTGATATTTATTACGTTGAGATTTTGTGCGCTGAATGAAGCTAAGTGCGTTATATAGCTGTGTAACCACAAACTCTACCACTTTGTATCTATAAAACGTAAAAAGCAATTTAAAACTCAAAAATCTTCATCCAAAGATGTGCTGTCTTTTTAATTAGGTGAGCTGAATAGCGCTGAATATACAACACAACTCTTTTGAAAGATGTCATGTTTACAAAAATGTTGCTGAATTGCGCTAAATTACTTTCAAGTTATAAAAAAAATTTAGTGTATCAGCAGCTTATTATTCTAAATCTTTAATATCTTTATATTTTACTGCTGAATATTAGTTACTTAATTCTTTGCCTGAAGGGGTTTTATTATGTGCGCTGAATATACATTAGATATGTACGTATAACTATAAAAGTCAAAATTAAACTAATTAATGTAAACAAAACTTAAACCACATTAAAAATTAATATATTGAGATACACTGATTTGCAATTACGTGGGCTGAATAGCGCTGAATAGCTATTATAATTCTTTTGACGCATGTTACGTTAAAAAAATATTGTGCTGAATTGTGCTGAGTTACACTTAAATTATAGATATAGTTTTAAAGCATCAGCAACTGATTATTTCAAACCTTGCAGATGCATATATTGTATTGCTGAATAAAAAGTTTTTGAAAACAGCGGTTTTTCCTAGTTCTTTCACTTCATTAGCGCTTCATTCCATTGACTCACCTGCAAAGATAAGAGCAGAAGAGCAAGAAAAAAACATTAGTTTTTAACATAAACCATGACGGATGTTTACATTTGTTACTATTTCAACTGCCCGCCTATAAAACACCATAAATTTCATTATCTGTCAAATCAAATGTCACATAATGCGCACATTTAAAATGCACAAATCAATTAAAAATGTAAATTATGTGGCATACCGTTATTTATTTGTCCATTTTATTTGTTGGTTTTTGTATTTAATTACAAATCTGTGACAGAGTTTGTTGTCATTAAAAATCATTAGCCAGCATTAAGGCAATCAAAAATAATAACATTGTGGCCAGAGCGGGCAAAAGGATCATTTGAAAAATAGCGATTCTGAAGGATAACAAAAGCAATGAAAAGTATAAAAAATGATTTTATTTATATAATTATATGTATGTACATATAGTATAAAGGTCTATATTTGTCCATACATGACAAGCAAAGTGCTATACAAACAACGATAATTGCCAGGCATTGGCATTTATGTGCAATCAGCGTCGAATTGCATGCAATCATACGCCCCGTTGACCCATTTGAGAGAAACAAAAAAGCATGCGACAGTTAATTGAAAGGATACATATATTTGCATTTGTAGACATAGGCGTGAATGCTGAAAATAGTATGGGTTTGGTGGAAAAAATTTAGTGAACAGTGACAGTGCAATTTAAAAAAATACTTGCATTTGTAAGATAAGATATATTAAAAAACTAGCCCGGCTCTCACCCGCCTCGCTGAGTGTATTTAATTTTTGCGCTCTACATTAGATTTAATTTATTCTTTAATCCCTTCAAAATATTTTCAAACTAAAAATTACTTAAACCTCTTTCTGGCGATACATTTCCAATTAAGTTATCCCTCATTTCAAGCCTAATTTGGGTTTTAAATAAGTGGCAACCCCTCTACATGTAGTTTAGAAATCTAGCATTTTCAAAATCATTTCGATTGGCTGTAAAAACAATGAATATACATTAGTGTGGATCAAAAAAAGATAAATAAAGTCGGAATTTTAATGCTCTAACCCTCCAGGATTCTTTTATATCGAAAAAATACTTAGAGGTAACTCAAAGCGTTCAAATTTTCCATGCATTTTATATGGAAAAAACATCTTTTCGTAGAAATGGTAGAGAATTCTTGATTTTTTATTGGTACGTCATTACATTTTCCGAGGCCTTTGGCGGACCTATAAAATATAGTTACTATGAAAAATGGTTTAATAAATAATTGGATATCATTACCGGGAATCTCTTGAAGAGAAACAGATTTCGGATCGAAAAATAATGATTTTCAAGAATATTGCACCATGTCTACGAAAAGTGATTTTTTGTCCATATAAAATACATGGAAAACTTTAAACGCTTTGAGCGACCTCTAAATACCCTGCAGTGAAAAGCCAAACCAATGTTATATAAAAATAATTATTTCAATTTAAATATAAATAACAAATTTGAAAATCTAATTGTATTGCAGAAAAAAGTACATATGGGATACATATGCCATAAAAAACAAAAAAAAAAATAAAAAGTTTTTAATTTTTAATTGAATTTTAAAACTATAATAAAAGCCCTAAATATAAAAAACTAAATAAAAAACGTAATTTTAAAAAATAAAACAAAAAATTTTTCCTGCGGCCATTGCAGCTGTTAAATAAATGATATGCTCATCAACTGGTATGATGCTATTAGTATTTCTACTAGTAGATGCCGATGCATAGCCTGATAATTGAATAAGTTGGGCTGAAACGCAAACTGGTCGAATTCTAGTGCACAACTAGTAGCTTTCCCTGCAGGGTATTTTTTGATATAAAAGTAAAAAAATAGGGGTATATTTTATTTCAGTACAAATAGAACCCTAGGATTGTTCTAGAGCATAAAACCTCCGACTATACTTTTCACATGCATTTTTGGACCACCCTAGGCGACAATCCACAAACGCACACGTGAACGACGAATGAAAATATGCTGAACATAAATTTATGTCATTCAATATTCCTGCTGCTGGCAATAAAATCTTTATAATCATTTACATCACTGTCAGCATGTGAGCGCACCACATGCCAATGCAATTCCAAGCTAAGCAGCTGATATCTTCTGTTACAATTTTAATTACTACAAAACCAATGTGGCGATTACTGATAAATAAATTTATGCAATTCGACTTAATTACATTTTTGAAGAAGCTGGATGCTTCAGCTCGTGGTGGCTCGACATGACAGTTAGCGGTCACCATCGGCGCAAGTTCTTAGTCCCAGAATATGCAATGGCATTACCAGCAAATCGTAAAAGTAATTAACACATTTTTGTGCATGAGCAAGTTTGTATGAAAACCAGCACACAAATAAGCGGAATTGCAGGCAGAGATATGCATAGCAAAAACCAGTAATTGAGTACGTTGAATGTGAGAATTTTCTGATTAAGCTGCAAATCGTTAACTTAATATAGAAAGACCCTATCTTAACTAAACACTTTTATTGCATATAACGTTGTCGGAACTTATAAATCAATGAAATGCATCACAATAAATCAAAAAGTGAATTTTGAATTTTTAGTTAGTTACTATATTAAGGTAACGAAATGCTACCAGAAATGAGTTACTCTATTGAGGAAATATGTATTTATGTTCACTTGAACTTAGATATGTGCGGATTTAGTTTTTGGGTGCTCTTAAGCTTCATCTTCTTAATGTGGACAGCCGTATAAATATATATATATGCGTAACGACTTATAGTTGATTTCCACCAAGACTTAACTGCACTTTATGCCGTGTGAAAAACGGAGATTACAACTCGAAGGGGGTAATTCAACATATTAAGTAGAAGCAAACGAAATAAAAAAAGCAAAACTTATGTAAAACAACCTTGCCGAACACCCCATGTTGGAATTATTTGAACTTTTCTGAGCTCTTAACTGCAGTTAAGCCTTTGGTGGAAATATGCTATTACTTTCAGAAGTGAAATCCAATTGAATTGAAGTACTTTTGCAATTACACACATACATATGCACCAGCGGCTACATTCATACATAAGTATGTACGTAAAAATAAAAGCCAAGTGCCTATGTAATCTTGGAATTTTTTCTGAGTCAATGAAGCGCGACAGCAAATTCAATTAACCTAATTTCAGTTAATTAGCCACCTGTTCGCACGTTGATATCTACATTTTCGAATCGATGCAATGCATTAAGCTAGATACTTATGTATGTAGTATTTATTCTTCATTTGAATAGTATGAAAGTAAATTTTTAAATACCTACGCGTTAATCCAAGTCAAACCGACCAATGCGCTACGGGTAATTTGACCCATTTTTGTGTCCAAAATTAATTATTTATGACCAAACAAGCTTAAATTTTTATTGACTGGCATACGATTTCAAACAGTTTTGCAAAAATATTAACCCTTGGCGACCGATGCACAGTGATATTTGGTCTCCAAATCGTGCCCATAAATCCAAAAATAAAGTCTCGATTTGGGGTTTTATTGTCTTGAGTTGGCTAGAATTATGTTTCAGCTATCGAAATATGTCCAATATGTCCCAGATAGCTCCCGACCTTTTGTACGATAAGTGGTAAAGTGTTAGTTGACGCAGCGCTCTGAAAAGTTAACATGTAATGCTAAAGTTTAAAATAACGCCAAAAGCCATAGGGGCGATCGATTTTAGTTTTGCAAAATGGATTTTTCTTCTACAGGTCATTTCTACATAAGGTGTAATTTAAAATTTTTCCAATATGTTGAACTAAGTAGAATTTAATGAATTTAGTGAATTTTTTAATAAAAATAGTTTAAAGAAAATGTCATAAGTCAATTTGTGCTTTTATTGAAGAAGTTTGAATGCAATATTTTATATAAATATTTGTACTAAAGAACAAAAAGGCCTTTCTGGTTTTGTTGCGATAGTTCTTATAGTAGAAATTTTTATGATAGGATGGTCTGATCTAATTTTCACTAGTGCAAATAAAACAAATTTATTCCACTGTTAAAGGCCACTTAGTTACAAACACATTTATCTAGTGGCCAATTTTAAAAAACTCTGCCAAATTATATTAATTTGAATGAAAATCACTGAGAGCTCTGAATTTCCATTTCTTGTCAGCTGAAAAGTTAAAATTAAAGCAGCAGTATTTGCTGCATTGAAATTGTAAACAGCATTTTTCTTTATTAAATTGAAAACATCCCAACAAGAAATTGACGGACTAAACTCGAAACGGTTCATTTTATACATTTTTTATAGTCTTAGCATAGCTACCATTTTAAAGGCTTATTCGAATTTAAATTTTTAGAAGTCTTTTTTCTCTCCAAAAAAATGTTCATAAAAAAATATAGATCTTAGTAGTTTACCTACTTGTCACTTTACGGTCTATATTTTTGTTTCTTTTTTAGTTAATCAACGGTTTAAGGTTGTTTTAAGGTTGTTCGAAAATAGCAAAACAAACAACACTCTAAAAAAAATTTGCAGGTTTCCTAGCTAAAAGGTATGTTACTGATTTCGTACCTTATTATTCTGCTGTTTGATTTCACTTGTAGAATTGTGTAATGCCGCTAATAAAAAGGATTTTCATATTGAATAACTCAAAACCTATTACTGTTACAAAAGTGGTTCTGATCTCTGTTGAAAAGATATTAACATAAAAAAAAAATACTAAAATAAAAAATACAGAATTTCGACATTTAAAAAAGCAAAAACTTCTAAAAATTATGACCAAATTTTTTTTATACAATACGCTTAACTGGCCTTAAATATCCTGAAATTTCAAGAAGGCGTTTTGAATACAAGATTCGAATTTTTGAGCTTGAAAATCTTGTTTGGCAAACTCTAAAAAATTTATTCTTAAACAATTGTTTCGATAATTTTTTTTATACAATACTTGCAACTAACCTTAAAAGACCCTGAAATTTTCATTTGTATTAAAAATATGAAGTTTTTAAATTTGAAAATTTTCTGCAAACTCTAAACAAATTTTTGTTAAACAATTATTGTTTGAATTAAATTTATATTTAATTTAATCTTTTAATATCAGTGCGTGATACCAATAAAAAAAACATTCCCAAAAATTAGTACAACTTTACACGTTTACTATTTTTATGTAAAAAAATCCTTTTTTTTTTGATTTCTTCATATATTTTTTTTTATAGGAAAAAATGTCTTCCTAAAAACTATAATAGTGTTTGAAATAATCAAAAAATAAGCTTGCAAAACCCGAGAAATTGTGAAATTTTGCACTATCGAAAAAAATTTATGGCGTATTTAATCATCATGGGTGAGATATTTAAAGAGCAAAACTTTTCTTTCTTTTTAAATTTAAGTAACAAATAACCGAATTCTATACATATTTCGATAAAGTCACACCTAATACACTAACTTACCAAAAACGAAATAATTTAATATGAAAAAAATAATGCTTTGTTTCTTCTGTCATGGGTTGGACAAAAAAATACAATGCTTTTTGGAGCAGATCTCTTTTACGGAAATCTGCGAATTAACTTAATATTAGCTCTTTTTTATACAGAAAAGCATCAGAAGTGCAAACAAAGCAAGAACTACAACAAAAATTAATACTTAGTGCAAAAAAAAACAAAAAATACCAAACTCTCCAGTCACGGGTGGCACAAGTTTTTTCAAGGGTTGGACACGTATGATTTTCTTCATCCGCATAAGCTGTTTATATAGATGCTCATGCAGAAAAACTACTGTGAGTTTCTTGGCCTTATACATATTTATTTATATATATTTTATTGCTGTACATAACTCGCAAATTTAAAAAAAAATCATACTTTGACTGCTACTTTTGGAAATAATTGAAAATTGGCAAAACATTTCTGTGTAAATTGGCATTGACAATATTAAATTCGATTGCGTATTGTGAAAACTACACAAAGAACAATAAAAAAATGTATTAAAACCATAAAAAAATTTACCGCTTTACAGCCTACCAATAAAAGAAATATTCGTGTGAGTGAAGGAAATTAAAAAATTTATTTTAAAATATATCAAGTTTATAGAAGCCAATAAAAAAAGTTATAAAATATAAATGATTGGCTGCCACCGCAGGGTATGTAGGCGCATATCGTTGAAGACCTACATACACGCAATTGTTCAAAACCAATAAAATACGCTTTCACATTGCTTGCAGCTATCAATAAGCCATCAATGAATTCATATAAATAAAAAATTGTATTAAAATATAAATACAAACAATTCGCTAGTGAGCTGTAGGTTATGCAGCTACATAGTTACATATGTTCTTAGTGTAAATGATTTTTTTATTTTTGGTAATAAATATTTTTTTAATAATTTAAATTTTTTCGCATTTGTGTATACGTATTTGCTTTTTTTATTATTATCCCTTTTCATGTTGGCAGTTGGCACGCGGCCGATACCCCAAACCCCCAACTAGCTGCCACGTTTCGCTCTACAACAAAATAGTTTGTACCAATACTTTGTGTTATTGTTTGTAGTTGTCAAGAGATTAAGCAGAAACAATCAATTTATCGAACTGCAACGCATGCGTACAAATACCTACAAGCGGTAATAGTAAATAGTGCAAAATAATGAATATCGTTGCCCATGGCCAGATTACGCTTGAATTGTTGCGGAAATTAACCGAATTGCTCTTGCATACAGGCGCTCGCAGACATGCACACACACATGCAAATACTAACAAAAAACAGATATACCCTGCAGGGAAACCGCGAACTAGTGAATCAAAATTTCTAATTCCGTACTAGATCCTTATCGCCAAAAACGAACCAGTCCGATTGTAACCATGTGGTGCTTTTAAAAAACTTTTTTATTTCCCTTTTTTCATTAGAAATCTACATATATAGTCGCATTTAGAACTAGTACGGGACTACTGAAATAGGGATGCAGCGGGGGGCTTGTTTACTTTACAAAGATATGTATTTGGTGGCTTTTTCGTTCAAATACGCTTCTATTCAAAATACAAAACAAAAATTTGTGTTAACATTTTAACATCTTGGCACCTTCTGGAATCTAACCAATAACAGCAAGCACCTCTGCCAACTCAGGTACAGCTAAAGGTAGATAAACCTACATACATGTCTTACAATCATTCATTCACGTTACTTTTTTTTATTTCGTCTGTCGATTTTAAAACTGGTTCGGAACTATCGAAAAAGGCATGCAGCGGGGGCGATTGACACTTCCTAGGATATCGCCATGTTAAATTTGCCAGTTGCTTGTATGCAAAAGAGATTTATCGCGAACCAGTACTGGGTATATATGTACTATAAGAACTAGAGATTTTCGCCACAGGGTATGTATACTTAATACATACACACATCCGCTTCTCAACAACCTCGCTTGGCTTGTTTTTGTGAATGGCATTGCATACATTTAGGCGTTTTAAGCCATTTCATAAGCGCATATTACGCTTGACAATCCATTCTGCATTTAAGCGATTTATTTACAAAATGCATACAAATAATAAATAATTGTATATCTATATGTAGGAATAATCTTTGATGCCTATATATATTTTGTGGCGTTAATGCCATTTGTTATTTAATCAATAAATTCGTGTGTAAAGGATTTTGAAGCTTATTTTTATGCCACTCGCTAAGCTTTTAAATGCTGCTGGAATTTATTTCAGCTAGCGTGTACAGTTTTTGCTATTATTATTTGTTGCCTACTATCACTATTTATTTATACATAGCATACATTTTCAATTGATTCACATTTCCAAAAAAAAAAAAAATTTGCAATTCAATTGCTAGTGGTTACTATGTATTTACATACTGTTTATGCAGAAATCCAAAACTATAAAAAAAAATATTTATACAAATTTTATTATTTTACTTATAGTTAAGTGGTACATATTTTTAGGCTTCATTTTCTGCACAAAAATCCGCAGCCTACTTATACGTATGTATACTTTTTATGAATAAAAGAAAAATAATTAATCTGATGAGGAATTAAAAACTGAGCGCTGCTGACGTAAAAACAAGGCATTAACCAATTGTTGTTGTCAGCAGGTTTAGCTGTAGGTACATTTGTTTAATTTAGCGCTTACATTTTTTACAAATATTTGTGAGAATTTGTGTTTTGCTGTTGCGCTGAATTGGTCAATATTTGTAAAAATTAAATTTTTTGTGGTTCTAGCAGAGTTCCAATAGTTTGAATATTTTATAATCTTTCGGGGCCTTTCGACATTTTGTGTTCATGTGTGTTCAAAATTGCAGACCATAAGTGACATTAATTGAGAGACGAACACCACCCTGACAAACTCTCATCCCTTGAATGCTGTCAGTATAGTTCAGCCCCCGCCCATCACGAAAGCAGAGCTTAACTGCCGTGGGGGACCCGCCTATAGCCTGTAGCTGGCTTAACTACTATTTTTCCGGACCCGACTGCGACATATTCAATATATTGAATACATACAAATTATTGAATTAGAAAGTCCAACAAATCTGAAAACACTAATGTTTTCAAACGTTTACGAAATGAAAGAAAAATGTTACTCATACGCCATGCTGTACTTTAACCTTAGTTGTATTGCCGGTCATCGCTCTAATAGCCAAATTTTATCGACCTTAAATTTTCGCACAAAACAAGGCAGCGAAATTCTTTAAAAATGTTGCTTAATAAATTTCACTACGAATTTCGTTGCGTGATACGCATTATTAAACACATCACGCTCAAGTGCATCATAATGACCGAAATGGGCAAAAATAAAAACTTTAAAATAAAATTTCAGCTGCTGAAATGGGCAGCCATTTATGGCAAACTTGGCTTAGTTGGCGCCTAAATGAAAACTTGGCTGCTTGCTTAGCGTTAGCCAAACGAAAGGCAATTTTAAAGTGACCTCGAAAAAATGCCACCGCAGGGGAGCATACATAGAACACTGAAAAGAAAACAAAAACGAAATTATAAATGAAGAGAAGTTGAAAAATAAACCAAAAGCTGAAAAACTATACCTTACGGCTAAACAAAACAAATGCCAAGCGCGACCACAATTGCCAGCCGACAAATAAATATTTGAATGCCTTTGGCGGCAGCTAAGTAAATAGCAAATTCTGTCGACAGCAACGAAATATGTATATGTACATATGTATACATACAAATGTATAAAAAAATTAGGTTAGCTGTTACGTTTCACTGACTTTTCTCCACCGCATACCAGTACATACAATTTCCCTGCTTTGTGAACCTCTTAAAGTCGCTTCGCTTTTGAAATTTCAGCTACCATTCATGCGATTGTCAAGCAGCGCGTTTATTGCCAACACTGATCGGTATCGCTCAGCGCTTTTGCCTTTTTAGCGTGCGCTAGCTTTTGAAGTGGCCGCGTTGCTTTAGAATTTCTAGCTTGCGTTTTTCTTTTTGAAAGCAAATGTACATACACCTGCGTTCAACTAATTAGAAACGAAATTCAAAATGATATTGTTTGCAAATTATGTTTATTTTTTATTTTTAATAATTTTCACTTAATATATGATTTAATCCACAATATTAAAAGTTTCAAAACTTGCAAAAATAAAAAAAAAATAATAAAATTTCTAAAAAAAAATCAAAAAAAAATGTTATTCAAATTTTATTTAGAACATTTTCGGGTATGCAGTTATGTAGCCCATTCAATTGTAGTGTAAGAAATTGCAAGTCCTTAAAAATTACCGTTGATTTTTTTAAATTTTTTTTGTGGAGGGTGTTGCGTATTTTTTTTTCGTATAAAAAAAATTTTGATTATGTGTTATATGGTGATATGAACAATTGGACGGGCTACGGAACTGCATACCTGAAAAATTTATAAATATTCTGATTAACGGCTCTATTCTGTATCACTAACAAATTTTTGTCACAGTTTCTATTACGGAAAAATATATGACAAAGTTTAATTTGTTGTGTTTGTAAAAAAATGTTTGTCACCGATACAGAATTGGGCTAAAAAAATTTGGAAATTTTGATGAAAATTTTTTGAAGTTTGATTAATTTTTTTTTTTTAATTTTGCAAGCTTTGAAATTTGTATTACTGTGGTTTCTTTTAAAGATTGAATCATATTTAAATTAAAATTATTAAAGATAAAAAATTAACATAATTTGCAAACAATATCATTTTGAATTTCGTTTCTAATTAGCTGAATGCAGGTGTTTGTATCTACATATCTTTCTCTAAATCGCAGCACTATTTTACATATTTGTGTGCGAAAAACAAATTGTAAGCGGCGATTGTGTTATGTAAATAGACGGTTGTAGTAGTCCGTGCGCTGCTTATGTAGTTGTATGAAATAGGCAAATAGAGGGCAACAGCCCTTCGCGCTGCCTACAAATTCTATTTGAATTGCAGTGATTTTTCTTGCCGCTTATTTCATTCGCTCGCTTTGTTTATTTGTAGATTGCAATCTTAACTGTCAAATGGTAAATACACAGTCGTTCACTGTTGGCTATCTCTTTACATTTCTTTCAGTACTTTTCCCCTACTTTCATTTTTTATTTCTCCTTTTTAATTCGAGTGGCTGTCGGCAATTGCTTTGAGGCGCTTGTCATTCGGTTTTGTGTGGTTTCTTTGTTATTTATTTAAAAGTTTAAGCGACATGGTGACTTCAAAGGCTGACTTTGAACATACAAGTGTGATTCAGGGAATGCTGTGTATACATACACACATGCATATAAATTACTATGCAACATGCAATTCAAAATTGTAGGCTTATGTGTTTTATCAGAGATTGATTTATTTTTTTCTTAAATTAGCGAAAAAAATGTTAAATACAAAAATTACTGGGCTCCTTCGGCGGTCCGGATGTCGCGGCAATGGGCCAATGAATAAAAATCAAGCAATTGCTTTTTCTTAAAATTTCAGACCTTTTACTTAAACTTATTTGAATAAATCGCTATCTATTTAACTTGTATGCTTTTTTTTCAATTAAGTCGATAAACAATCGGTTTTTTTCTTATTGATATGTTTCCCTCAAAAGTGGCAGTTGAAATGTCAATTTTATTTTTCGATCCAAAATAAGAGTTCACTATCAATTTTCATATTGTTTCACTAAATCGCATATCATTGCAAAACATTTCAAACTTACAAGCAGATGAAAGCGCGAGGAACTGTTAACTTTTTTTTATATCAAAAAAGTACAAGTCGAATTTTAACTTTTATTTTTGTTAAGGGAAATATTTTTGATAAACTTTAATAAAAAAAACACAAGAGCAAAAATTTAAATTTTATAGAAAAAATAAAAGTCCAGTTTGAAGTATTATTTTTCATTTATATTGATAAAATACCGGTTAAAAAATAACGATTAACTCTTGACTTTTTTGGATAAATACAAAAACGTTTTTACCATTTAAGACTACATGAATTTAACTTCTTGAACTTAAATTTAAAAATTAAAAATCTTGAATTTAATTTTATCGATTTTTATATATTTATCGATTTATATATATTTATCGATTTCGATGTGCATACATTAGGGCGGGTCAATTTGTATAGGAGATTTTTTCGACTATACGCGTATGGTATAGAAGGATTCTACGTGAAGAAACCTTGGACCTCTACTAAATTTGAAGTTTGCCGAATCGCGAAAATAGATTTCTTAGCATTTTTTTCTAGTTTCTTACAGAAGTGCTTAAATTTTGTATGAAAACGTGCCATAGGGCGTGGTTTTGGAATGAAGAAACCTTTTCTGCACTTATCTTTTTCTTAAAACTTCCGCTAGAGAGCGTCATAGTTGAAATTTTCACATTTTCTTTGAAACCTATTTTCGCAGGTTTTCTACATCGAAATTGAATTTAGACCCAAGGTTTCTTCGAAAAATTTGCTTAGAATTCTACGTAAAACCCTCCCATGCTCTACGTGCATAATAAAATAAAAATAAAAAATGACCCGGCCTAATGTACATAAATACAATTAGATGTGACATAAATATCGACCGCGCGCATTACTCATTTAACTGTATTTATGGATATACCCATTTATATTTTAATAGTTTATGTCCAGGTACTATTTGATCGATATTGTTCATGATTTTTTAATTTTCGGTTCGTTTTCATCAGGATCAGAACTCACTCTTAAGCCTTACAGCTCGGCGTGCGCTAACGTAACAACGTACAATTCTACTCACCGAAACCAAAGATATAACGAAAGTCACCAACCTTAAGAACATTTAAAAGTATAAAATCTCAAAGAAATACTTGGTATAAATAGTATAGTTCAGCTAACTTTCTGAAGTATAATTGAAAAGAATAATTCAAATACTTATATAAGTATTTGTCAGTCATCTTCTGAAATAAGTACGATTTCGGAAATATTTTCATAGACTCTAAATCAGAAAATTCAGAATTTTATGTCGAAAGGCTAATAAAACATTGCGGATGTTTCTTTTAATTTTTGTAAGTACTATACCATCTATACATGCCTGTACACATACATATATTTTCTAGCAAGAATTAAAAAAAATTTTGACAAATGTACCATAACTCTTATTTCTGCACAACGCCTTGGGATATGCTACTGTTGTTTAATAGTATTACGCCAGCAGGGCGTATACGTAACGTCTGTGTTATGTAGTAACTATGTAAACTGCAGTAGAGGTACTGCAGAGAGGGAAGCGAAATGAGCCGATGGGTATTGTTTTGCTATGTATCAAAGCAATTTTTTTTTTCTATTTTTTTGGTTTATGCATGACAGCAAAGCCTTTGAATGCCCATATTTAACATTTCTCGCTACCTTGGTAGGTTTAACTATCTACCTCGTACCCCGAAAACCAGTTCGTCAGCGACAACTTCATAGAAGCAATTTTCTGCTGTCACTCCTCAACAGCAGCTGCCTTCAATGTAAACATCACTTTTCTTTGCCTATGCGCCGACAACTGCCATTTTCATTGCTGGTCCTGCCGCCGCCGATGCCTGCACTTAAATGACTTTCCACTTCACTGACGTTGCCGCCGCGCCTTTATTAGCTTTGAGCGCAAGAAAATTAAAAAAAAAACCGTTGTAAAAGGAAAATATTAAATGTCTGTGGAACAAAGTAAAAAAAATGTGTGCTTGTGGGCGCTTGTGACAAACGTTGCCTGCCAGTTTCATTTGCAGCCGCAGGAAAATCATTTTAAAGCTTTAAAATTTAATTTCCGTTGCGATATCTACAGCGAAGAGCCTTGTCTGCCGCAACAGCACGCGCTAACGGAGCAACACACACACACACACAAGTTTTTGATATCTGGTTCACTTCTGTGTGTTTTTTTTTCTCGCAACTTCTTCCTTTTCCACTGACTATGTTTGCGGTTGCCTCCCTTCGACAATTGCCAGCCATAATTTATACACAAGCATATTTTCGCTTTTGCGGCTGGCAAATGCCAACGAATGGCGCCAATTGTCGGCACTTTTTTTATTTGCTCACCATTGGGCTCTTCAGCTGCCGCTGCTTGTGGTGCTGCTTACTGCTCAAACTCCTCAATTTCATTCAGCAGCTCATGGGCCACTCAGTTTGATTCTTCTACTATTGCCTCTCAATGTAATTTTTTCTGATATTTTTTTGTTTCTTCTTTAGCCTGCCACTTTCTTGTTTGCGGCTGCCGCCCTCACTTTTTCATGCCATTTCCAGTTTGCACATTTTTATTTTCTTCCGAATTGATTTTCATATTTTATTGCGCGCCTTATTTCCTCTGTTTCCTTTGTTTCCTTGTTGTTTCACTGCGCCAGCAGCTGCCTAATCTATCACCTCCCTGTGGTTTACTTGCCGCACATTTGCACAGAATTTGTGATGTGTTTAGTATAAACGAATTTACCGGATTGTCAATGTATTCATGTGAATGGTTTAGATTTTTGTTTGTTTTTGTGGTTTTACTTGCATACATATGTGTTTTCATGACATATGACACATTATTTAGGATTTATGTGGTTTTCATTGATTCTGTGTCATTTTCGTGATTTATTTTTTTGCCCTTAAATCGCTTTGAACATTCTGAGTAAAGCGGGATACTACTGTATTTAGTTTTACTTTTGAAGTAGAGTGTTGTTTTGAACAAAATTTAATTGCACTTTAATCTGCAACAAGAAAAAATTATATAAAAGAAAGTATATATATTTTGTCTCGTAACCAATAAATATATATCTGCTATTGCTTAAGGTTATATTTTGTGTCTTTTTTCTATCTAGATCCCTACCTCTACCCCTGTTCGTTCTATTTGCATTTATGTTATTCTGTTTTCCTTTATCTCAGTTTTATCTCTGTACTCTATCGACAACAAAAACGATAGTAACATCCAACAAAGTATGGATAAGAAAACCGATACAAAAATATCGATAACGAAATCGATGGCAAATTCGATAAAAAAATTCGATAGCAAAATCGATAATAATATTGGTAGCAAAATTATTTAGAAAATCGATAAAAGTATCGATAAAATCGGTAAAGGTATCGATAATTAAATCGATAAATATATCGATAAGAAAATCTATAAATAAATGATACCAAAATCGATAACAAATACATTTTTTTTTCTGTTTTTTATTCTGTAGAGAATTGATAAAAATATCAATATCGAAATCAATAAAAATATTGATAAAAACATCGATAACCAAATAGATAAATAACCGATAACAAGATAGATATTTACTAAATCGATAATAAAATCGAGAAAAATATCGGTAACAAAACCAATAACAAAATGGAAAAAAATATCGATAACAAAATCCTTAAAAATATTTGTTACAAAATTGATAGCAAAACAGATAAAAACATCGATTATTATATCGCTAAGCTTCGAAAATATCGATAACAGTATCGACAAAAATTTCGATAACAAAATCTATAAAAATATCTATAACATAACTGATAAAAATATCTATTATTATATCGATAAGCCCCGTAAATCCTGAAAATCTCTAAAATCACAAAATAATTCCAAGATTGAGTCTCTGTGTTTCTGTCTGGAGATACTACCTCCTTTTCTCTAGAATTACCTTTATTTTAATTTTTCTTCCTCTATCTTCATCTTTGCTTTTATCGGTATCCTCATTCTCATCTTTTTTCTTTATATGTATCTTTGTTTTTACTTTTATGTTTATCATTTTCTTCATCTACATACGTATTCCCCTGCACCTTTGCCCTTATATAAGTAAAGTGTTTAAATTTACCTTGTTGCTGATGACTCCTGTTTTTTGTACTGCATCCAGCTCTGAGCACCTTACCTCATAATAGTGGTTGCCAACCCCAGCGTGACCTTGTTACTCCCCTGTCTTCTTAAATTCTATAAAGACTGTACGTTCACGTAGGAATAATGCTACTTATAAAATTCTTCTCTCCGAAAAATCCTAAATCACGAAAATATCCGAAAAGTCTCGGAAAATACCCGACACTACCCGAAAACACCTGAAGAATACCGAGAAGTTCCAACGTTTAAAGAATTAGGGTTTCGAAAAAGACGTGGAAGGTTACAAGAAACCGGAAAAAATGGCAAAATACTGCAAGATGAGGAAAAACCCCGAAACGATCTCGAAAAGGTTTACAAATAATACCGGAAGGTGCCGGGCAATGTCGAAATTTACAGAGAAAATACCTCAACATTTTGACTGTAAAATAAACGAGATAAACCAAAAAAATAGGTTAAAAAAATCCCGAACAGTTCCAAAACTTCCCAACTTCCAAAAATATGATACGTTTATCCAAGTGAGTCAATTAACTATTGGCAATAAAGCGAAATTCCACAGTACAACAAAAGAAAAACACCTATTTATATAGCACTACTCAGCGAACTTTGACCGCGTCGCCGCACTCAAATTAAGTGCTTCATTTAATTAAAAATAGCAACAACAACTAAGCAACGAAGTATTGATATGAAATGTAAAAAATTTAATTGTAAATAATACGTATTCGCTGCGAAAATTTTCCAATTTATTAAATGCGTATAGTCAAAGTGGACGCAGAAATCTGGTTATATACGGTCAAAAGCGCAAGCAAAGAAATGCGGAAAAGGAAAAGCACAGCAGAACAATTAATAACGCAATAAGCAAACTGAAGGTAAGTAAATGAGCGCCAGCAGCAGCAGCAGCAGTGACAGCGACAGCAACAAAACACTGAAAATTGGTGTAATAAAACGCTTCAGTACACAGGGGAAGGCATATCGCTTGCCTTAATAATACAGCCACGTAGATACATACATACATACATACATGCGCACAATGGCCAATGAAAATTCAACAAATAATACAATACCTTTGTAGTATAACCTTACGAAAGCGAATAAATTAATGTCGTATTTGCTGAATCAAAATTTTCCATTCAATTAAAATTGAGCAGCGTTTTATTTTAATAAATCGAGCTAAAGGCAGAGGAGGTATGCAATGAGGGAAAACGTGAGAAAGTACTACCTCTTCGAAATGGTAAGAATGCTATGATTTTCTTGAGCACTTTTTCCCTCCCACTTGTGATTGTTGGGCAGCAAAGTAGCTTGAAGACTATAAGCGTGTGGGACGTAATGAGGCGGGATAAGAGCAGTTGAAGAATACCAACTAAGAACGAATGCAAATTGGTTGCCTACGCGGTGAACAGTAAGAAGCAGGTATTCAAACAGAAAGCGTAGAATGACAGTAAAAATGGCAATAAGCCGCTGAGTGGCGTAGGGGAAAGATAGGTATGTACTTAAAAAGTCAGCAATGAGAACCGAACTCTGTGGGGGATTGATAGATGAAGCAGTAGGAAGCGAATTCACGCAGCAAATAGATTGTCCTTCTGCTAGAGAGGTTAATACCAAAAAGAGGGAAGACATATTTTGCAAATTAATTAAGGCTTTATGCCATTGCAGAGAAATTGAAAATTTCATTCACCTGAAAACAATTGAATTAATTGCATTGTATTCGAGAAAGACTAGCATTGGAATGACACAGAAAAATCGCAAAAGGATTTGAGACATCCATCAAATAAAGGCACAAAAGTGGGGCAAGCAAGCAATGGAATGGAAGCGAAGAATAAGAAATATATTTGCTGAATGTTTGGCAGAGCTTCTCTTTCATTTTGTGGTGTGCATATTGATGTTGCTGAACAAAGGCATTTTATGAGAAGCTTTAACAAGGCAGAAATATATTCGGGGATTGGCCATTGCTTGCCGAAAGAAACCGCTGTTTAGAAAAACAAAGTTTCTATAATTCTTTATAGATGTTGATTTGAACAGGAATCGAACCTTGTTCCTACTGAATGGTAGTACGCACCTCTAACTACTTGGGGCTACAACTTATGCGAAGAATAAATAAAATAAACACTACATCAAGAAATAGCAAAAGTGACAGCAATTTGAGTTCAAGGAAGAGGGAATGGAAAGAAAAGATAATAAAATTTTTTTCCAGAAACATACAGATTGCGAAAACAAAATGCATAATTCTTAGCAAGGCTATCTGTCAGACAATCAATGCAAATTGAGCATATTTGAATTTTTTTCAGCTTTATTCCCTGGATATACCAAATTATAAAATAAAATCTATAATAGTATTCTGCGTGGTATATTAGGACTTAAACAGATTGTGGATTTCCGACTCCATGGCTAATTCATGAACATTACTCTCCTCGTCTTTTGGCAGGATATCTTTAGAAAACCAAACAGTGGTTTGAGGTATAGTTATACCTGCATGTAGTTATACCTGAAAGTATATAAACCTGCGGCAGAGCAACTTAAACAAAAACAAATTTTGAAGGCCGCAAATTATTACTGAAAAAAAGAGCGAAAAGAGCGAAACAGTAAAATATTAGGAGTTCGGAAAAATCCCGAATAGATCCCAAAACCTCCGAAGAGTGCCTAGAAATTCCAGAAAATACTGAAATGTTCCGAGAATTTGCCGAAAGAGAAAAACTGAAACATTAGGAGTTCTGTAAAATCCTGAATAGGACCGAAAAACCCCGCAGAGTGCCAAAAAAATCCAGAAAATACAGAAACGTTCCGAAAAATAACCGAAATTATTCATAATAAAAAAATGAAAAATTAAGTTAAAAAAAACGTGAAACATACCAAAAAATAAAACTTGAAGAATACCGGAAAACCCACCCTAAAAATTCTCAAATGTCTCAAAAAATATTTGAAACAATATATGAACCACACCGAATAATAAAACATCAAGGCTACCACAAAAATCCCAATAAAAGCAGACATTCCGGAAAGAGTAACGGAAAACCCACCACAAAACTACCGAGGAAAAAACTAAATTTTTCGAAAAAACCCCGCAAAATACTGGATGGTCCCTAAAATCCTCAAATGTTCTCGAAATACTTGATAAAAAATAAATAAAAAAGTCTCCAAAAATACACGAAATGTCGGCAAATAGTATTGAAAAATACTGAATAGTCACGAAAAACCTTGAAATGTTCTTGATAATATACAAAAATATTATGAGGGGACTCAAAAAAATTTCAAAAAATACCAAAAACTTAACGAGAAATAAAACATAAACAATTCCGGAAAAACCAGAATAAAAGTTCCGAAAAAACGGATATTTTCTAGAAAAAACCCCGCAAAATACTGGATAATCATGAAAAATCTTAAATTTTTTCCCAAAAAATACAAAATAAGGAATAACAAAAAGTCTCATAAAATTCAGGAAACGTCTTAAAATAATACCGATTGATCCAAAAAATACCGACACGTTTTAGAAAAATACATCAAATACTCAAAGATCTCAAAAATATCGAAAATTACCCAAAAAACAATGTGGAGAATCCCGGACAAAACACCATAAAAGTCCCTAGGAAATTTTTTGAAAAAACCCCACACGATAATGAATGGTCATGAAAAATTCTACATATTTCTCGAAACAAAACTATAAAAAATATCAAAATGCACAAAATCTCCTCAAAAATATTGAAAACTACTGAATGGTCCGAAAAATGCCGAAATGAAAAAAAGATCCCAAAAACTACGTCATAATTGAGATAAAAATATTTAAATTATTTCGAAAAAATTTCGAAAAATTCCCGCGGGTCCCAAAAAATATCTGAAAGCTAACAAAAAATAAAACATGGGGAATGCTGGACTATCCAAGTAAGTTCCAAAAAACCGAAACTTCCTGAAACAAAAAATTCCACAAATCACTGAAAGTTTCCGAAAAATAACCCAAAGACAGCGAAAGATAAAGCACGAAAAATTCCTAAAATGTGTTCTGGCAATTGTAAACAAAATTTAGCTGAAAGTGGCTGCGTATACATATATCGACGGCTGAGTGGAAGATCGACCTATCTCGGCAAACCGGTTCGAAAAAGCCTTGTCTCAGTTGCTCTTCAATCAAATTCTGAGATAGGGCATACGTCACCAAAATTGTGTACTAGTGTGTTCTAGAAAAATTTTCTCAGATAAGGCGTTTTGAAATGGGATGCTGAGATAGCTCGATCTTTCAACGAACAGTCGATATATGTATGAATTTCGATACAGTAGCTGCTTTGTTCCTTGAATGAATCTGCGTGGTAAGGCAATTTTTCGGAGATGTATGTCCAGTAGTCTAGAAACTTGAGTTTAGTAGGCCATGAACATGGAATCTCTATTCCAAAAGCGTAATTTATTTGGCTTAATAAACGGATTCCTTCGGAAATCAGTAAGCCCCGCTAGAATAAGCCTTATGCCATTTATGTCATCCATTTCAGGCGCATTTCCTGCTACGAAGTCATTTTGCCTTGCATTTTTAATCTATCGGGAAACATTTAAAAAAAAAAAGCTTCAAATTATATGTTTGCAAACTCTTATAATTGTCTTCACCTCAGCACCTCAAATCGAGTACAATACGCTGTGTTCTTTCTCGCAGTAGATACACTTGGGAATTTTTAAAACTATCGTAATGTCAACAATGAGTGAAGTAACCAAGGTGATGAGCCAAGAAATATAGACCTCCACAAATGCACCTCTTTGGTACATTAAAAATTTATTAAAATTATATTGCATTAAACTAGGCAAGAAAACTTAAAATATAGTAACAAATTAATCAGCTGAACTAACGAAACTTCCTTATCCAAGTAATGTATTTATGTAGTTACTCGTACATAAGTCAAACCATTGTCGATTTATAATTACGAGTACGACTGATTTCAAACGAAAGCCAACAAAGCTACGAGCCATCGTCAGAGCAAATGAAAGGAAATTGAAGGAAAATTAGGTATTAATTAAAACCACAAAAGGATGCCGTACTGCGGGCGAAAAGAATACGGATGCGCAACTGATTGTACGCTGGGGTAGGACAAAGTTAAACAAATGAAGAATGCAGGTGCTCAAAAAGGAAGCAAGCCTCGGCGCAGCGCGGAAATGACGAGGTGTGGTGGTGGAGTGTAATTACAGTAGGTCATGGCAGGCTTAAGTAAGAGGTGGAAAATGTTAAATTCCTGCTGGGAGTGCGATGGCATGGAATGAAAGACGAAACTGCGAAACGCATTAAGTAATTTACTTTAAATAATTGGTAAAATGAGAGTAGGCAAACGCAATCACAGCTAAAGGCAACATTTTCGTAATGATTGGCAGAAGTCCACTGGTGTTAAATGAAGGTATAAAAGGCGAACAAAAATAATGTTTGGCAATTGGAGTGGGGAAGAACTGAAAGAAAGTGATAAAATAGAGCGAAAAAAGCCAAGTACAAATGTGGACGTCAACAGTATAGTGGGCTTGGCTGAGAAATTGGCGAAGAAAAGCGGAATGCTAGTAGAAAAATTTTCAGATGAAAGATGAAATTACGCATACAATGCCAAGTTGAGCATAAATCCTACTGCCTTCTTTTCCCACAATAGAAGGAAAACTTTTATTGTCTTTGAACAGCAAAAAAAAAATTGCTTGCCTGCAAATTGCATTTTTTTCTTTCATTTTTATCCAACGCTACTTTGCTTTTCTTCCTCTAGCTTTTGTAAGCCATCAGGTCGATTGTTTTCATAAAACGCCGAAGTCGTTGAATTGGAATCAGTTTTAATTGGAATGTAATTGAAAAGGCAAAAGGTCAGCTGTAGCAGGACTTATTCGCTTCCTAAAAGTGTACGTTTAAAAAAACGTGGATCATTTACATACTCATGCATACATACAGTGGCGGTCAAAAATGGATGAATGGTGTTTCGTTTTTAATATTTTCAATTTTTCTCAAGCTAAAATTGTTTCGATATTTATACCCAAGCGCACTTGTGCACAAGGGTATATTAATTTTGTTCACATAACGGTTGTTTATAACAGCCAAAACGAATCGAGATAGATATAGACAAATGTATACATAAATGCTCAGAATGAATAGAGAAGTCGATTAAGCCATGTCTGTCTGTCCGTCCGTCTGTCCGTCCGTCCGTGTACACGATAACTCGAGCAAAAATTGAGATATCTCAACGAAATTTGGTATGTAGGTTTCCATTTATCCAAGGTAGGTTGGTGTTGAAAATGGGCGAAATCGGACAATAACCACGCCCATATCCCATATAACGGTAATTTTCGGAAATACGAAAACTGCGATATTTTAGTAACTGCTGAAGATTATTCACTCAAAATTGATATTTACGTTTAGACGAAAAATAAGAATATTAAAAAATTTTGGAAAATGGGCGTAGCCACGCCCACTTATGGTTACATGTGTATAACTTGGTAACCGCTGCACAAATTTCTTCCAAGCTTGGCACAGTTGTTGGCCTTGGTACACCATATCAAATGGCCGAAAATTTTTAAAATCGGGCAGTAACCACGCCCACATCCCATATAACGGTAATTTAAAGAAATACAAAATCTTCGATAAATGAGTAAATATTAAAGCTAATTTATTCAAAATTAATGCTTGCAACAACTCTTAACCAGGAAATATGTTTGTGATAAAATTTTGGAAAATGGGCCTGGCACCGCCCACTTATGATCACATATATTTATATCGGTAACCGTTCTACCAAATTGTACTAAACTCGGTATTTTTATTGTGCTTGCCACATAAAAGCAAAACGTTGAAAATTATTGAAATCGGACTAAAATTACGGCCGCTTCTCATATAACGGTAAATTTCAGAAATGCTTGAAACTTCAATATTTCGAAATTGAAGGACGCTAATTTACTCAAAATTGATACACCCCGGCTTACCATCTAGCGGAAGGTTTCGGAAGGGTGAAAAAACATATATTTAATACTTGCGACGGGTATTTAATGTTCGGCTCCGCCCGAACTTAGACTTTCTTACTTGTTAATAATAATTTTATATTTTTTTTTTGTTGGCGGCGTTTTGCACTTTTTCCATATAAAAATGAATTTTTTGTGCAAGAATATGCGCAAGACCGTTTGCGAATAAATTAAAAAAAAGTGAGCACCAGTTTTCCTAAATTTCGCTACTTATACAAAAAAAACCGCAAAAACCATCAGCAAAAAAATATATTAAAAATCAATGCGATTTTGTAGGCGCTGATAACTGAACTTTTTGTTAAAGCATGAACTATATTTTTATAAAAAAATATCAAAAAAATTCTAGTTTGAAAAACATTGTAAATATTAAAAACCAAACACCATTCATCCATTTTTGATCGCCACTGCACATTTATACCAATCAATAAGAATGATTGGTGAGAATAACTATGTTGATAAAAATATAGAAAATTATACTATAAATTTTAAATATCCAGAATTTTCGGAAAAATATTTTGTTGAGTTTCGCATCAATATCGATAAATATATATGTATATCGATAGTAAAATCTCAACTCCGTGGCTGAATCTATCGATGACACAAAGACAAAAACCCTGTGAAAATTCGTTATCAGCCGTAAGCAATAGATATATCGATAACACTATCCCAGTCTCAATTCACGGGAGCAGAAAATATATAATAAAAATTACATGAAATCAAGTCACTGAAATTATTAGCAAACATGTACCCATACTGAACTGATCAATAGATATGTATTTAGTTATATTGGCTCTTAGTTAGTAAACTAATCGACAAAAACGATACATTCATCGTTAAATTTATAGATAACATAATGATAATAATAATACTGGTTCGGTTAAAGATCGATTACTCCAAATTTATTTGTTATAGAAATGCTATATTTATCGATAGCATTTTTCTCTGAAAAAGTCGATAACAGTTTTAAGGACAGATAAATCGATAATTAAATACATTAACAAACAAATGAATCATTATGATAATAATTATTTCGATTAAGATAAATATATATTTATGAATATTATCGAAAAATATCTGAAAGTTGATCGATAAATCTCGAATTATTGAAAAAATATAGCATTAAAGAAGTCGAGATATACACATATTGGTGCAATGTTAGTGAGTATGTCGATAAGACCATTAATAAATGCATGCTTCAAGAAATCGAAAATTGTATCTGAAATAAAATGATCAATATCGATAAAAATCGGTTATTTCGTCCTTTTAACTTCATCGAAAACATAACGGCAAATATAGTCATAATGGTTCGGTATATGCATTTGCATTAAAACTAATAAGCACACATGTATGCATTATCGAGTGTATTCAAAATCATCGATAACTTCTTACCAAGTCAAAAAAATATATTTTTTAATCTTTATTAAGCTCAAATTTATTTGATTTGAAGTTAAATTTATCGGTCTAAAATTATCGATAACAAGTTGAAAACATATCGATAATAAAATCGTTAAATAAATCGGAATATACATCAATAAACCAATATATCTATATTTAGTGATAATCATTTCGATTCATATACATACCTATCGAAAAAGATATCTGAAAATGTATCGATACATGTGCATGTATGTATGTACATAAACGTTCATACGTGGTATGTAAAAATGTATCTGCGATGAAAGTAAAGTAATTTCAAAAATGCAAACTAAATTTTTTATCACTTTCAAATTTCACGCACTTCCATTTCTTTTCTTTTGCCTAGCCGTAGCCCTGATGAAGTCTTAGCGCTGCATTCTTTGCTCATTCTATGCCCACTTTTCTTTTCCCCTCCCGAGCATTGCCCACAAATATGCCGCTGTTTTTGGCCATTAGCAAGACACTTAATACTAGCTGCAATTTCAATTTCGCTCTAAAAACCAACACACCAGCTGTTGAGGTTAAATTTGATTGGCATATCTGGCTGCGAATGAAATGTGACACAGCACTACATACATACATGTGTATGTATGTATATTGAGTGATGTTTTTGCGCCCCGCAGCGCTTCACCTCCTTTGCTGCTGCTGCTGCTGCTGACACATTTGCAATTCAAATTTTTGGTAAATTATTTTCCAGGCCAATTGTTAAGCGCCTACTCAATATTGAGGTTTGGCTGGTTGTCGTTTTTTCTCAAGCGATCTCAAAAAGGTTTCTTGTTTTTGCTGCTCTGTTACATACATACTTGCACACTCGTATAAAAGCAAGTTTTTGTTTGTTAAATAACAATTAAATGAAAAGTATCTGCTTTTTATGTATTTTTAATTAAAAGCTCCCCAACACAGTGACTGATTTGCCGAGCTGAGAATTGGGTGATGGGAAAAAGGCTGATTGAGATTTTCCTTTTCACTTTTCATTTAAACTTTTGTGGGGCGCCAGCAATTTGGCACTATTTGGTGACGTGTTGTTTTGGTTTTCTTGTAACTCATTTTCTCATTGCATTTTAACTTTGTTTTTTTTTTCATTTCTGCTTTCTGTTTTTGAAAGGGCTGACAGCCACTTTGGGTTATGAGCGCTTGTTGTGGCATTTGAATTGTCGTTCAGAATTCACTTTCTCTTCCCTCCCTAGCGCTTGCTGTACGCTGCGCAAATTAATTGAGCTGAGTAATGGAACTGAATAGGCTGTACACTTTTTTTGCTAAAACATTCCAACTGTTTTGATTGTACGCACTTTTTCCTGCTTTTTGTGGTTAGTTCAGTAATTTGGCATTCACACAGCAGATTTTGCTGATTTTCTTCGTTTTCTTATTTTCTATGGAGTTAAAAATTGTTTCTTTTGCCCTTTGATTCGCATCAATTTAATTGAATTTAATTTATTGCAGCAAAAATTTTCGAAATGTAATTTGCATTTGGCGCGCATAATGTAGCGATTTCAATTAGTTTTCAATATTCAAATTGCCTCACTAAAAAGGGTTTTAATTATTATTCGACTTTAGTTCTTTTTGACTAGAATTCGAGAATACTCCACTACCACTCTTATTGGACCGTTGTTTATTATTTTTTGGTGAGTTTTATGAAATTTGATAGTTTCCGGAATTAAACTTTTTTAGTTTATAGATATTTTTTAATTTTTTGTTTTTCGGCTAAAACTAATTTACATTTAGATATAATTTTTATAAATTCGCTCGATATCTTTAACAATAATTTAAAAAATTAAATCTGAAAATAACAGTAACAAAATGATCGACATATCAAAAGTAGCGATAAAGAACTGATCTAAATTATAACGATTATTCTTGGTAAAAAAACAAAAACTTTAAAATAACGGTTAAATGTGAACGGAAAAATAGAAGTCCAACTGAAACTTGCTTTTGTTATTTATGGCCTTATAACAATTATATTCAACAATTTTTATTAAGCTTGAGGCCAACAGAAATAATCATAAAAAGTATGAGTTTTATTTCAAAGATCGCAATCGTTTTGGTTTTTTAATTTTTATTCCCAAAAAATCAACTTTACTGCAAAAATATGACTTTTCTCCAAAAACTCTTTTTTTCTAATGCAGAGTAAATTTTTCCTAATTTGAGTAAAAATGCTTTTTTCCTAAAAATCGGTCTGTTCCTCAATTATGTTTTTTCGTAAAAAATATTTTTTCCGAAAAATCTTAAAAATCGCTTATTTTGAATCATTCAAATCTTCTAAAAAAAAATCTTATTTTTAAATATGTTTCTAATTTTGTTAAGCATATTTTTTTTATTTACATTGAAATTTTACCACTATTTTCCTTTTGAATAAAAGCTCGTTTTTTACCAAAAAAAGTTTGTTTCTTATGTTTAGTAATTCATTTTCTAATTTCTGTAAGCACATCTTTGTTCCAAAATCATGCCTTTTCGTAAAAATTATTTTTCACCAAAAGTTTAAAATTTCTATATGTACATATATTTTTATCTTAAAAACTGCTTTTTCTAAAACACTCAAATTTTCGAAAATATATTCTTATTTTAATACATTTTTCTAATTTTGATAAAAATATTCTTTTTGATAACCGTTTTAATTGTTAATGGAATTGTGTTCCAAAACCTCTTTATTGAAATGTTTGGTTAAATTTTTCATATTTTTTCTTTTAATTTTCTTGTAAAATTCTTTATTCTAACACATTCAAATTTTCTATACAAACATCTTATCTTACACCGTACGCAATCGGCCGTGCTGCAGAAGCAATTATTTTGTCATACGGGGATTGGAGTAGAGAATTTAAAAAATTTACGTAAAGTTTTTGATGCTTTTGAAGGGCTTACGGTGCTTGGGCGAAATAACCTCACTTATTAATGCAATAAATATTCTCTGCAGACCCTCAACTGGCAACTTAGCTCGTTCTTAAATTTCACAAAACAAAATAAAATAAAATTATAGTTTAAAAACTGAAACCTCGCTATTATAATTTCCATTCGTACTGTCAGCAGGTATGTAACTTGAGAATAGAAATAGCTGCATCTTTTAGGCGCATCAATATTACATAGGTACATCCCGAGCTAATAAAAGGGAGGTAATAATAAAAAGATTAAATGCAAGCGAACGCTGCTTAGCCTATTTGGCTGCCGATTTCAGCAATTTTTTCCGCTCCACCGCCACATCCACGCCACTCTGCGCTCGCAGCAATCGCTTGCCCTTTTAGCAAACAAAATTGCATAAATTATTAATTTGTTGCGTTGCGTTGCGTTGCGTGGCGTGGCGTGGCGTTGCTCATATGCGTAGTGGGCCAACAGTTACAACAGCAATCCCCAGCTTAATGTCTTATTTTTGTTGCTCGCATGCGCTGAATGCGCTCTTAATTTGCGCATAACAACAAAATTCGCGAGTTGATTTTGTAGTCGATACAAATGCGCTTTAGTATCATCGAATTCCCGGAAGAAACCCCAATGCACACACTGGCACATACATACATACATTCGACGCATTGTTTACAATAAAATACATACTCGTAGCTGCGCTCATTTTCAGCTTTATCTCCTCTTCCTCTTCAGACCTGCTTTGCTCCATTCCATTTTAATTTGCACTTCTACGTAAGCATTAGCGCTTCACTACGCTTTGCTGTTGTTGCGGTTGGGAATTTTAAAACATAATTTGGTTGTTGTTGTTTTTCATTTGCGGCTACTATTGCTTGTTCTCATTTATTGGCCGTAATGGAAATTTTGTAATTTGTTACTTAATCCATAGCCGCGAGTCATACATATAACGACGCCGTTTCGTAGCAACACGAGCAATTTTGCTCCCTGTCCACAGAGCCGCTAGTGAAATTTTTCGAATTAGCGGTGATATGATTTGAGGAAGCGTAAGGAAGAAGGAAGCAAATGAAGTTCGCACTGCTATCAGTTTCAAACTAATTGAATTTATTTTTGGTAAATCAATACATTGCGTGGGAGTACAATACATTAGTTGGGAGAAGGTTTTAAGTTCCAACTCATTAGGTAATCTGTAATTATTCGGCAGGATTTATGAGCAGGAATGGGTAGTACCCATTGGTTACTCAGATTTTAATTTTAAAAGAAAAAGAGAAGAAAGTCCGACGCTCGTATTTATGTAAATTTCTTTAAAATGTATGGCGTGATAACAACTGCCCACTAACAGTCGCTAGTAGGCATCAGCAAGCAGCTCGTTGCTAATATATCTCATTTTATTAAGTCTCACTTTTTGAACTCAAAAAAGCATTACATTGAGCCGTATTCTTGTTTCCGTACGAATTGAAAATTAGAAATTTTCCTATAACTTTTCTATAAAAAATAAATAAATTCTGAAAGTTTTCGGATAGTATCGAAGAACCTTTAGTATAGCTTTGGGTATGAGACCGCCATCAAGTTCACAGATATCAGGCTACCGTAATTATCCTTTGCCATGCCCTACAAGGTTTAAATTCCTGAAAGGGACTGTTATAAAGCGATAATATCCATGATAGGCAAAGGATCCCCAAGTATGGTATACCGATGGATCGAAGATGGACGACGGTAGTACAGGGGCAGGCATGCTTGGACTAAGGTTACAGAAAAGTCTGCCAATGAGATTATGCCCAACCTGAACAGTAACTTCTTTCTGCTTAAACTACAATGACAACAACAGATTGAATCGAAAGTATTTGCAATACTTAAGGCTGCGGACTGGGTAGTTAGCAAAAGACGGCGCGGTCTCCAAATTAACCGGACCGGATAAAAATACATAACGTTTGTTTGCAGCTTTTTTTATCGGTAGCAGATTTTTCAACCTCCGAAGGACCTTTGAATTTAGACTCCACCTAGACTTCTAAAATGATCCAAAATATTTTTATTAGAAAACGAAAAAGTGCGAATCGCCAAGCCGCTGGTGATCTATCTTTTGGAACTACCACCGACTTCTGGTTTAGAACGGAAGTTTGTTAATCGGAACGGTCGAAACCGGAAGTTGGTAACACGACCCAAAGATAGAGAACCCCCGATTTGGTAGTTCGCATTTTTGCATTTTCAAATAAAAAACAAAAATTTTCCTCCGTTTTAGCAAGGTTGGAAGGGTGGTCTAGAACAGCCGGTATAATTGAAGACGAAACTCCGTTACAAATTTAAGTAAGCTGGGATACTGTAATGTTTAAGGTAGCTGATGATTTGGTCCAAGGAACTGTCAGATACGTCTTGGAGCTTATGCACAAGGCTGATGAAAATCCTAGCGCAATACCAACAGCTGCAAAACAACTAAGCATTTCCTGGTAAAGCTTGGCAGGAAAGTGTGAAAATATTGTCTGAAAAAGAGGAGTAAGGAATTCGGAGCCGTAATGGGACTGGTTGCGGGCCACTTAGCATGGCGACAACTTGTGAATGATTCACTGTACACATCGCCTTAGCTATACGGCTTTCACTAGACTGAGAATACGCATTTGGAGACCTATTGAGAATGGACAAGGTATGTTCTATTTCGATAGACACACTGCCTTTATTCAGTAAAGATCAATGACGGAAATATGCTTGTGTTTCGAGACACACTTGGGTTTCCTGGCCCGCAATACCTCCAAGTCTTTTTACATAAATTGTGAATTTTTCTGTCAATAATAGCTGCATAGTTATCCATAAAGTAGTAAGCTTATAGGCAAATGCTAAGCGACGTATTATTTTGAAGCTATAGAGCTACAGCCAGAAGTATACATTAAAGCTGACTATCATTCTTTTCTATTCTCTTTGCCTTGCACCACTTTATTTGTCATTTCATCCGTCTTGAAGCCAAACATAGTTTGGGAATTTGAATCAGCTCTTGAGCCTCGCCCACATCGAAATTGCCGTCGAATATTTTTAGCAAATTTCGTAAACTCTGCAACATTTTAAGCCTTTTGCGAGGCTAGGCGATTATCAAAGGCAAAAGAAATAAGATAACAACAACTACTGAACAATGAAAATAAAATCAACAGCACCTAGTGTGGGCTGTCATCTCATCTCAGCGTGTAGAGCACAGTCCTGGCGCCATTACAACCGACACAAGCCGCGCACCGTCCTTTCACATACTACTCAACCTCTCATTACTCTTACATATTTTTCGCTCACCCTCATTTCCTGCCGCCCGCAGCTTATAGCGTGCTGCTGAGGCTGCTAAATGTTTCGCTAATCCAATTATTATCATTTCAATGAAATCGGCTGGTCATCCGGCCGTTACAAATGAACTGACAGGCAAAAGCAAGTGAGGGTGATTTAGGGGAGGCACGGATGCGCCGCGGCAAAGTAAGGCATAATCGCATGACAGTTGAGTGGTAAAATATAGACGCCTGGTAGCGATTCAGTGCCTCTCACTGCGGGTAGCTATAGCGAGGGCGCTTGCGGTGATGGTGCTGTGCTACATATAAGTGAAGTTGGGTTGGTGTTGCTGCAATTGGTGTGAGCATTGTGAATGACATAGCGCCGGCCTTTAATTTCGCAAAAGGGTACGCAATGAAGTGAAGATTTATGAAGTGCAAAATGCAGAAGTTCGGCTCCCCTCCGAGGTTCAGCGCGAAGGGTGGTGGTCAAAAATGGGGTGATGGGATGACTAAAAATCTGCAGCGCGCTATAAATGGTTAAAGGCGTAGTAAAACAAGTTCGCTAGCTGCCGTTGGTTAAGGCTTTTATTGCAATGCCTATGGCTTTGTTGTTCCCTGTTGCCTTTGGTGTGTGTTGTTGCCAGCAGTCAACCAACAAGCCACTTTGCTGTCCATCAGTCGCGTTGGTAATGTAACTACGAGCACACACACTAACACTCAGGCATACTTCCAGGCGCAAGGCCTTATTAAACGCATTTTTGTTGTAATCCTGCCTTTTTGTTGTCATTTCGCCCCTTTTGCAACCACGTTTCGTTGATAAGTGGTATGGGTAATTACATTGTGCGATTGAATATCCATTTATAGTCGCACTACCAGCAAAAGTATACCCAGTGGAGCAAGAAAGTATTTGTGTACATACATACATATTTCGATGTATGTGTGTATATTTATTTGCAAATTTTTGGTAAATTGAAATATGAGCAATTTTTCGCTCCTCTGCCCGATTTGTGCGCACAAATTGAATTTGGTTTGTCTTCTTTGAGTTTCTCTTAGTGGCTTTTGGGTTCTAAATATTTTACTTGGGTTAAGAAATTACTTACAAAAAGGTATGCATAGGCAGCGGTTGTCGTACTGTGTGCAATCGCAAAGAATGGGGGTAGCTTACCTGAAAGTATGCAATGAAAAAGATAAAAATAAATTAGGTTTGAGGAATAAATTAGTTTTTAACAGAATTAGATATTTTTAGGTGATACAAAATGATGAATAATTGCAAACTAGGTAAATGGTAATAAGAAGGCTACAGTAAGAGTGTTGCCACCTATCCTGATCATATTAGAAAAATTTAAAAAACGCATGTTAAGTTGTGGGTATTGAATTTTTACAAATAAGAATGTATTAAAATTTTGATACTCGTTGAATAGTATTTAAAATAACTTAATTTTGATAAAGTTGGGGCCAGAGTTACCACCTAGCAAGTAAGTAAAAAAATAAGAACTCATGTTCTTCAAGTAAATTACAAAAGAAAATGGAATTTTATTTGAAGTAAGGTTGTCACTTATTTACACATGTTCAATATGTATGTATAAATTTTTTTTTAAATTATTAAAAATTATTTTGAAAATACGCAAATGTATCCGCCCAACAAAGAAATGTTAGCAATGAGGTTGCCACCTATCTTGAATACTTTATCTTCTTAACAAACTAAAGGCCGTTTTCTGAAGTAACCTTTAACCTTAAAGTTGTAAACCAATTTAAATCCATTAATAAAATGATTTACTTTAGACACAATCATAAATTTAAATGCAATCTTTAAATATAAAGTGAGCTTTAAAGTTACAGGTTACTTGAGAAAAGGCCCCTAAGTGCGTAAATTTAAAAACTCAATACACATTTAATGTTATAGTCATGTATACAAGTTTTTTTTTAAGTAACGGGTTGCCCAGATTTCTTTATACATATAAATTTTATTAAAAAAGTTTTTGAGGTGAAGTAATAACAACTTTGTTTATCCAATGAACGAAATTTCAGAATGCAGATGAATTTTCAAAGCATGAAAAATATTTACATATTTTCTAATTAAATATTTCCACCACCTCTAGAGAGACTTATGGACCCGTATATTGAAAAGAGGATTCCTGCGGTACTATGGAGCCTCTTGCAGTACGCCTACTTATAGAGCAGATTATTGGAATCTTATAATATTAGGGTAGCGCCTCTGTCTAGCTAAGGGTTGTTGGGTAGACTTGTTGTAGTAAAATCATACAAACTCCCCAAAAGAGTTTTTGAAAATGATGCTGCAGTGACAGTCGGAATATCGTCAGAACTAGGGAAATGTGGATCGCCGTCATCAAGGACGAACTGCAAAAGCAGGAAAAGAGAGGAAAACTGCACTTTATCTAGCTTTCCCCGATTTATGGGGTGGCTATTACGCCCACTGAAAGAAAGCTACTGTAGAGTCAAGAATGATAGAATGTCTCCCTACATCGTGCTGTGGAGTCATAGTATTGAGGAGCGAGACTAAAAGGCACAAATTACTCAGTGCTGCTGTAATCTCTTAAAATGTAATACATATACTGGTTGCAAAAAAAACACAATTAAGGCGAATAATTTGTATGGGTTCATTATTTGCTAAAGCTTTCTAGAGAAATCTCCATTAATTAAGAACTGAGAGAATTTTCTTGAAAGCAACTGAAATCGTCGACAGAATCTAGAAAATCCATGATTTAATAGTATAATTCTGACGTCGCAGTTGCCTATCTAAGGCGTCGGAGATACTACCAAATATTTTAAAGCTGACAGTTTTCATCTTTTCTCCCTTTCGATGTCGCAAAGCAAACATTTAGCATTCTGAAATTTTTTAAACTAAAATAACAAAAACACGCTTCTCTTCCACAACCTAAAGCCTGCGCCGGAAACTCTCCACCTATATTTTTAATTAAAAGCAAATAATTAAACACTTTGTATTATGCGTCGCCGAGTGTTTAAATGCCAGTCAATGAGCGCGTAAAAATGGCAGACAAGCCGCCAAACTGCTGCCGCCGTGTGCGCATACCTGTTTGCATGGCATACTTGCAGGCGCCAAAGAGCCCGCCAAACAGATAAGAAGTAAACAACCGCAAGATGTTTTCGGAAGCAAGAAGTAAAAATCATAATAAGCAGAACCATAAAATCTAAAGAAAACGAAGAAGACTGGTGAGCGGGAATGGAGGAGTAGAAGCGGAAAAGTATCAGAGCGTAGGAAGTGATATTTGCTTTTAGCAAATGCCGTTAAGAAAATATTTTAAAGAATAATACAACCAACAACAATAAGCGAATGCAGTAATGGGAAGCAGATAAGGAGCATAAGAAGAAGAAGAACACTAAGTAACGAAATCAAGTGTGTGGTCGTTTGGCAAGAAAACAAAAATATTTTAAGTTGGCTTTAAGGCTTTTCTGCTTTCCTTCTAAATTTAGCTATTTTTTTTGGTTTGGTTGGTAAACAAGTCGAAGAGCCACAGTGCCAAATACCGCAAGGTATTGCACGCAGATAGCGGAAAATAGGGCGTGATACGAGTATACTCGTGCGTGTAGGACAAGCGCGGCGGAAGTTAAAATTTAAAGCTTTATTGTGTCAACACAGAGATGCTAAATATATGTAATGCTGTGCGTGAGTCCTAGGGTGCTCCAAAAAAATGTGGAAATTGTTAAGCCCACAGCCGCTAGGATTTTTCAAAGTGGAAAAAAGATTACCCACAATTTTTTTTTTTTTTGTTAAAATAAATTGTTTAGAACTGCCCCACAGCCCATGAAGTGTTTCATGTAGGGAGGGAAAATAACTTTCCGATTCCTTAAAGTTAAAACTTTTCGATGTTTATTTTCTGGAGACTTACAATAATAATACTCAATTACTTTTTTAGCATTTTTTAATACTATACGATTTTTTATGGGTCACCCCCTTGCATTTTTTGGGTTTTTGGGAACCTAAAAAAATTGTTAGTATTAAAAAATGGTTAAAAAAATAATTGGGTACTGTTAATGGGAGTCTTCTAAAGAGACACAGAGTTCAATCAACGATCAGGAAATATTGATTTTCAAAAATTCTATACCATTTGCGCGATAAAGTGTTTTGCCATATAAAATGCGTTGAAAATTTCATGCCCTTAGCTGCAGTTCTGAATATTATTCTTTTAACAAAAACTGCGGGTATTCTTTTTTTGCATTTACCTAGGGGGTGAGCGCCCAACATTTTAAACTTTTTTCCCCCCCTCATGTATTTTTGGACCACCCTAGTGAGCACACATGAATTTTGTTATATGTTTCCCAATTTTTTTTTTTTTTTTTGCTTCGTCTCTAAAAGCAGTCATAAAATACTTTAAAGCCAATATTTTTAAAGCGATAAAAATACCTGCTGTTGTTTTCACATCCAGCTTCTGTAGTCTCCACTCTTATCGGTGCTCGCAGTTCGTCTACCCACCTCTACTTAAGCCCACATTTATGCTGATTTTGATATTTTTTTGAAGTGTCAAACGATACGTTCCCTTTTAATCTACTGAAGCCATTTTCTCACTCATATACTCTTATGAATGTATGTATGTGTGCTAATATTTTATGCTGCCCCCTCATATTCAAATTCTATCTTGGCCTTAAGCATCGCACAAACCACTCTTCGCACTCTTAAAGCTCCCAAATATTTTCCGCTGTAGCCCAAATCTACACGAATGAAGTGCTTGACTTCGTTCAACTCCATTGGGCTTTCAAATGACGTGATACTTTTTTATGATTATTTTCATACGCACGCGAGTAGCAACACACGCAGCCACAAATGAGCTAAACTTTTACGTATTGTATTGTGTTTATGACTTTCTAAGGACAAACGCATTGCCAATATTTGACAAAACATGTTATTCCAAACAAAAAATAAGAGAAAAAATCAAATAAGGACACCATTTCTGCGGCTCGCCGATGTCTTGCTTCTTTGCTGGTTTATGGCATACTAAAAGGTAAATTGAGACATGCTGGGTTCTGCACATAAAGCTTCGGCCACCGCTGGTCAGTATCAACTACAAGAGGAAGTACTATACTACGACCACTTCGGGTATAGTAAGCACTCGAAAGACGTGGAGTTCCAGATACGGCAGAGTCCCTGTTTAGGTGAATACTAATACCCTGCGCCTAAATGCAAACTACATAGTTGATAAACCCGCATAAAAGGGCAGCTGCATGTGCAAATATTTCCATTATGAAATTTTTTTTTTAATTTTGCATATATGCACTTCTCAAGTGTCACAGACCAGGATTTATTAAACTAATAAGTTGGTAGCACCTCAAACCAAACTCAGCTTAGCTAGACGCATCCTCCGGATAACTCGTCCCGAGTGTATTACAAAAAAAAAACGATGATATGCCTAACTAGACGAATCCTCCCAGTAACTTGTTCAGAGTTTATTGCTGACTCTTCTGACCTACAACTATGCAGAGGAGGTAACTGATGGTTCTCACTAACCACAGTGCCTACCCACCATTTTTTAATTGATTTTTTTTTTTGTACATGCGAACAACTTGGTCTCCTCTCACACATAGTTCCTTCCACAAATGTAGTATTCTGTGCTCAGCGGCTCGGTAGTAGCTTATCAGCCATATTGTTCGAATTAATAATATGCCGCCTTGAGATCTCTATCTCGCCAGCGAGCTAATTTCACGCTATCTACTCTGTAAACTGACCAGAGGTATTTGTAACAGAATCAAGAGATATTTGGATAGTGACCGATATACATGAATATACATGTCCAAATCTGAACCTCAGTCAAAAAAACTTCTTATATCAGTTATGGCCAGTGAGAGCTTTTACTCTATGTACTTTCATATAAAAGATTAAAATGGATAGCTAGCTCTCAAAAGCTACTCCTGTGGGATAGAGTTTATTCGTAACTGCTCTACATTTCAGAGCATGCATGAAAAAAGTATACGGGGTGATGGCGATTCTACAGAGGTGATGGCGAATCTAAAGAGAGCTTTAAAAAGCTATGCATATTTGAATCGCTACCGATATAAGTGAAGACATGTATCCAAATATGAACTTCAGTCCAAAAGACTTCTTGCATCAGCTATGGCCTGAAAAAACTTTCACTCTTGCGCTTTCATATAAAAGCTGAAAACTTAAAGCAAGCTTTAAATAGCAACTCCACCGATATGTGTTTTGGTAGTCACTGCTCTTCATTTCAGAGCTATACTGGACGAAGAAAATTGTGCATATCTGTAAAAAAAATATAAGGAAAGCTTTTAAAAGCTCTGCACGCGAATATAGTAGTGTCCATCATCGTTTTGGAGCAGTGAGGCTCAAAACCATGCCCGCGGGCAGAATTTTGAAGATTTTGTCAGACCCATTAATAAGAATGAGCACAGGTTGCCAGCTTTCTCTGGTCATAACTATTTTAGACCCACAGGAAAAAGTATTTCTTAAGAGAATTTTTATGTTGAACTTCTATCGACTTTACACAAATTAAGCCCAATTTTTGAGAGTACTCAGTCTACATCTATGGCTGGTAATGCTTATCGGGCATAAATGGCTAGTTCAAAAGCCATAATCGAAACAAAAGAAGGGAAAACAGCTTGAAACATATCCAACAAGTTTTTGTTACAAGTCCCTTCTGCTAGGCAAAGCAGTTCAGAAGATAGAAGAACGAGTTCTAACTATGAAACTTAGGCTAATTTGTTATGGCAAGAGCAGAAGAGGCGTAATCAGGCATCAGAAACTATATCTAAGGCGTGAAACACTCTTCACAAATCGAAATATTTGCAAAGATTAATCTCAACTTCAACCACAAGACTAAGGATAATGTAGCAAAGGTTATGACCTTTAATCACTGAGAGAAAAGTCATCAAAAAAGAGAAAAAGCTATATATTAAATAAGACCATTTAAATTGGCAAGTAAGGAATAAACAAAATACTACTCCAGACAACTACACGATTTACAGAGACGTTAGGCAAATCATCGCTCTTTTCTGACCAATTAGAAACCTATTTCAACAAATAAGCTCGCAAACACATGAAGGTTACATTTGCCTACGTGAATAAATCATCGCAGATTCAACTTAGAAAGCCAGCTTGCCCAGACAGCTAATTTTTATTTCTGCAATGTACCTCTGTAAGCAAAAGGCCTACTTGAGCATAATGGATCTGGAGTCGTCAAGTATGAAGATGTCCAGAACAACGCATCTATCCACCAAGCAAAAAATTTTGCATGAAGGTAAACAACCTCAACCCACAGTGCCACAGCCCGCCCCTTCCAATCCAAAAGCTGCTTTCCTTTTGCTGCCACACTCACACTGCTGGCAGTCAAAAATCAATTTGCAGCAAATATGTAATCAATACGTTACCCCCAACCGGCATTTACTGCCAACTCATTGACTTTTCTTGAGTATCACCTTGAATACTGAATGAGTAAGGGGAAATCTTTGAAGAGAGTGAGCCGACGCCACCCACATGCCAGCAGCTATGTCAGGGCTAAGGGCACACATGCATGTCCGCCGTAACATTTTACAGTGCGACAATATTTTTTCTTTTTATTTCTTTTATTCCAAAAAGCCGCAAACAAAAATACGTTGTAAGTCAGCTGGAGGCATAAAAGGCGACCTGAAAGAAAAAGAGGAAAATATTGCTTAACTGGTAGATGTAAAAAGTACGAAAGAAAGAAAGAAGATAAAAAGGCACATACTCACCCACTTAAAACGCACCGGATGTGTGGGAAGCACTTAAGCGGGGAACGGACGCTGAAGAGTTCGGAACTTGTGTATAAGAAAAGAGCGATGGAGAAGGCCATGTGTAAGAACTAAATGCAAAAAAATGCATGGCTTTGGCAGCGAATTTTGTTAGCCAACTTGTTTTTCGCAAACCACTTCTCCGATAAACTTTCCGCTTGTACTTCCGACGCACACCTTTTACGACGATCCTATTCGCAACTTTTTTCGTGGATTGGCCTTTAAAGTTAGCTTAGTCTCACATACGCGCCATGCTGCACGAATTTAACTCACACCGCTTGAAAGTTCGCTCACGTACTTACTTGGCTCAGTGCCGTCGTGTAGCGAGTTATTTTGGCATGCTAGCGGGTCTCTTGACAGCCGTAAAAGAATTTCCGTTTGTAAGTTTTTTTGTTTTCCTTTTTATTTTTCCCCTTATGTGTTACTTCTTAAACCGTGCCTTTTTTTGCTTTCTTAGCTCTATGAAAACTGCTGTACTTCTTCCTTACTTTTTGGTCTTTCCTCCTCTACACACAAAAAAAACGGTCGTTACCCTTTGGCAGGCGCTACGCAATGTTTTGATCGATTCGGAAAGTTTTCATATTTCTCGTCTGCTACACGACGCGCTACTCTGCTGCACTCGCTCCGCGCCCAATAGTTACGCGGCGCGCCAACTGGCTCACAACACAATAAGCATTTGACTCATTCACCTTAGCGCGCGCACTGTTACACGAAAACTTCCCAGCCGCGCCAGAAATGCCATCAATATCTTTTATGACATTTATTGAAAATTCGCAGCATCACTCACTTCATATGTCGCCATGCTGTTTGTTTGCTTTTGCTATTTTCGAAATACGTTTGCGAAATGGCGCGGCATTTCACGAATTCATACATATACCCCATCTACATACCGCATATGAATATCTCTACACGTTCATGTATTTTTTCCATGAACAACAAAAGATATTCTGCCTTTTGTGTTTTATGAGTGCCCCTGTGGATGATGTTTTTTTGGAATTTTGATCTCTAAAGTGACAGCTTCCGAAATATTTTTATATAACATATCTCATGACTTTTTATTGAGCCATCAAAAGTGGGTCGATTGAATTAAATTAAGTATGGGGCTTGTAATGCGTCGATGGAAGGGTGCGCAGTGCTGTTTATTTAACAAAAAAGAGCAGATAGAAAAAGGGAAAAGGAAGCTCAGTTAATTTAAAGGGCAATTTTCAAAAAATTTGGCATGGTTTTGCATTTTTTGTAATCCATGTTTATTTTAGAAGAAGACAATTTTTAAAGCTCTGAAAAGTATTACAATAATTTTAACTACTGCAGTGTAAATCTAGAAAAAGTTTCGCTCGCACTCAATCGTCGAAACTTTTTTGCTGAATTGCACGCATGCCTAAATATATGCACACGAAGATTCCAGGCAGAGAGGTCACATACATTACCAAATTGATATTTCAGGACAGCAATTGTATCAAAAAGTGTAGGCTATCAAGGTCTCCAATCGAGTGTAAATTCGCATTGCGAAACGTCCACGTTTAATAGGATAAGACTAATTCCGCCTTATGGAGTTAATGCTCTATTGAATTGTCTGCAGACCACTTAATCGCCAAGTTTAAGTATGCTTGCATCAGTTTACATATAAAGGCTTTTGAAAAATCTACCATTCACATAAGTATGTCATCTGCTGCGGCAATAACCGGGCAGTTACTCTCCCCCGACTTCAAGGTTTCAGCTAAGACGAAGGGAGACTGGTAGGACACAAGCCGAGTCATCTTTACCATTTACAGAGCTTTAGCAGGGTATGGATATCGTAAAAATTATTTGCGAGAAAGGGAATGTAGTAATTAGAACTGGGCTATATAGGGTTGCTACTGGAACACAGTTCTGGACTGGATAAGTCCGACATATCAGACTGCAATGTCGCATACAATAAACTTAATGGATAGGATTTTTCGACCGCAGCGAAAATATATCGGTCTTAAGAAACTAGACTGCTGTGAAAATGAGTCAACCATTCAATTATTCAAAGTTGGTCTACCTTCTTGAAGGCGAGACTGCTTCCTTGTCAAAAAAATAATTTTCCTAACTAACCAAGCAATCATGGCTGCCCTATTAGAAGCCATGGAAATTGCGCCATCAAAAACTCAGCATGGCATTAAAACCTTCAAAAGAAGTTTCCCACTTAAATGGTGGAAGAAAATAATAAAAAAAATATCATAATAAGCGCTTATTATCAGTCGTATTACATGCATAACTACAGAGCTTACATGCCAGCCATGACGGAATGCGGCGCATAAAAGTGCCGACTAGCAGCAGACTGGCAGCACTTTCACTTGCAACATGAAGCGGGCATCGGAAGGCAGTCTTCAAACGGCAGGCAACAGTCGGCAGCCACAAAGAAAGTACAAAGGAAATACCAAAGGCACGAAAATTGTTTGCCAGCGAAAAAGAATACAAAAAAACATTTTCAAACAGATTTAAATAAGCGCAATGCCAGCGTGGACGGCAAGCGATTTTGCTGTTATTTGCATGCCGAGTATAAATTATGCAGGGCTGAAGGAGGTAGAGGAGCGGAACTAGAAAGAGCAGTAGCAGGATAAGTGGAGGGAAAAACGGAAAATGAGAGAGAAGAAGCGCTGCACGTTTAATTTAAGGGACTTGGAAATTAAAGAACGAGAAATGGAAGGTGAAAAGCATACCATCGGTTAAGACGGTGCATTGCTGGCATTATACTACTTTTTTTGCTTTGATGAATAATGCAGACGACTAGCGTTTTACAGCGTAACAGACACCAAAAGAAATAAAAAAAGCTAGAAGCGTTACTAAACGGGGAAAAAATTTAAATAAAAATTATGCTTAAATCGGATTTCGACGAAAAAGCGCGCAGTAAAAGAAACTAACTGAAAGAAGAAATTATCAGCGTTAAAAGCGAAATCTAAAGCTGACATGGTGCAAAGGACGCTTGCAAATAAAAAAAAAACGCAAAAGAAGCGCAGAATTTAAACGGGAAAAAGTGGCGCTAAAAGTTTGTAAAAATACCGTCGAAAATTCTCGCAGCTGCCGGAACAAAAAAAATGCAACTGAAATCGAAAAAAAAAAAGTTTAATGTATGTATTAAACCAAGCAAGTGCCCAGCTACGGACAGCAGAGTTGTTAGTGGGCGTCGCGCATTATTTTTTAAATTATTTATGCGTCACTAAGCCGTCCTCATTACGAGTGCCAACATCGTTGCTGTGGCCATTTTTGCTGGACGCGAAAATTTACTACCTCCATGGCGATTGCAGCGTCGCACAGTGGTACAGCGCCAAAAAATGTTTGGAAAAAATTGGAAGGAGCTAACGTAAAGCTTTAACTTTTCGTGTGCAAGCTTTATGGATATACATCAAGAAAAAAATTCAAAAATGGGTATTCGCTTCATTTTAAAGCATACAACCCACACAAACTTAAACTCAAAAACGCATTAAAAATGCCATAAATGATGATAAGTGAACACCCTAAAAATGGACGGAATCGGTTCATATTAACGCACACTTACCTTAAAAACCTAACCACAAAAACGTCTTAAAAATTACATAAAAAACGCACCGATTCATATAGGACTACGAAATTTTATATAATCGTATTTTGACCATAACGATATTGTATAAATTTTAGCGATTAGGTTTTTAAGTATTTATAATTTTATCAGAAAATTTTAGAAAAACATTTAAAAAGAAAATACCAAAAATTCGAAAAAATATTTTCTCCGATTACAAAAAAAAAAAAAAAAATATGGGATTTTTGGAAAATATACCTTTTAGAAAATGAAATGGTTTTATCAGAATTATTACCATACAAAAAAATATGATTTTGATATATATGATCTTGGGGAAATAGAACAAGCAACAAAGTCTAAGCGGTAGAAGTTTTAGCAGCTATTTCGCAGATATGATTTTCTGGAGAAAAATTATTCTCACAAAATAAAATAAATTTAAATTTACCGAGAATTAAAACATAAATTTTTTTTTTGAAAAAAAGAAAAATTGGGAAAAAGATAAATTTGTTTTGAGGAAATATAATAATTAACATTTTAATTACATTTCATTTGTCTACTTACATATGTAACAATATCTTTTTTTTTCTAAGAAAGAAAATAAGCGTTTTAAGCACTTGAAAAAAATATTTAAAAAAATATATTTATGTAGACAAAAAATTGTTTTACCAAGTTTATAACGTATCAAGTAAAAGAAAAAACTTAGTATTTTGCCGACTCAAAGTCAAATTTAAAATATGTATGAAAACACAAGTTTTTTATTGTTTTTTTTCCGATATATTTCGATTGTGCTTCGGTAATTAATTTTTCAAAATTGACCTCGAGCCGGCCAAATACTAAATTAAAAGTAGAAAAGTCACAAGAACCATTATAAAAATAAATAAATAAAATATTTTGTGAAAAATTATTATTTGAAAACAATTAATAAATTTTTTAGTGAAATGATGATTTCATTATTAAATTATTTAAAAATATATATTTTTTGCTATACATATCTGTTTTTGTGAGAAAATTATTTTTTGGAAAAAAATATATTCTCATTTCGATTATTGATTTTTCGACAAGTTATGAATATGATGTATTGTGGAACGATTTTTCATCATCCCTTGTCAAATTTGGTTTGCCTCCAAACCGGTTTTGGCTTTCCACAATACCTACGTCAAAATAATTTTTTTTTTTTTATAATTTTTTTTGAAATTAGTTTTTCTCTGAAAATAATAAATATAGTTTTTAATAGATTTTGTACAAAATGATTGGTTAAAAAAAAATATTGTTTACCACAATCAAAAAAAAATCTCAAGAAAATTGTAACAAAAATTAAAAAAAAAATTATAGAAAATGTCTCATCTGTATTTATATATTTATATTGAATTAAAAATAATAGTTGTTACTAAAATTAATTATTTCGAAGGACATAAAATATGTACGAGGAATATGAACTACAAATTTTTATGAAAATAATAATTTTTTTTTTAACTTTTTTACATTCGTTTTTAGTTTTTTTTTTTTAATTTTAAGTTTATGGTCCTGCAGGGGTTAAGGGAAAACACAAAAAACTGGCATACGAGCTATATTTTAATGTATCACACAAAAATAACCTCAAAAACTTCTTAAAAATGCCATAAAATGCGCACAAGCCTTAGAATGATGTCCGTTTTAGAGCTCGCTCATCTAAAGCGAAAAGTTATTATTTTTTTACATACATACAATGGCATAGTTTTCAAACAAAGAATTTTATTTGCTGCCAAATTTTGTAAATACGGTTCACCCAAAGGGAGTAATCTAAAGAATATACATAAATGGCTGGTAAATCAGATCATCACTAATATAATTTTTTTCCACTCATAACACACTGTGCCGCGCACACTTAAGTTAGTACGTAGGTACTAAGTGCAAGCATAAAACGTAGCTATGTGCTTAATATTCAATCTCAACATATAATTTTTTTATATACTTTTTTTTTTCTTTTTGAAATTTTTCACTAACTGCAATCTTTTTCATCGCTTTCATGAAAATTATTTACTTTACGTCTGCGACGATGAATTTAATGGATTTTTACGTGACTCAAAAGCGTGCAAAAAACGAAAGTAGATAGCGGCTAACAAATTTTTATATCAAAAATTCAGCACTTACAGAAACGCATCCAAAATATTTTAAAAAACAAAAAAAAATTCGGACGTGTAAAGCACTACTTCACCGCATTACACCATACATAAATATTCGCTATAAAACTCTAAACTTCTTACTTTAGAGGGGGAAATTTATTGCGCTCTCAAATTCTCCAGCTTACTCAAATGAATTTAAGAAAATAAAGCGCATAATAAGCGTGCAGTAAAAGGCAACTACCCTACGCGCTCGACCACAACTCAGCTAGCTAGAAAAACAAATAAGCCATAAAATTACCACATTCTGTGACAAATTTAAACCGCATCATTTGAAATGCGGTCGCGTCGCTGCGCGTAACATTGGCGAGTCCACAACAGAAAGTGCAAAAACTACAATAACAAAAACAGCAGGAAAAGCACTTATGCGCCACAAATGGCTACAATAACAAAAACTAAAAGTAAAAGCCATCAACTTCAGACACCAACATCAAGCGCAAACACCGCCCATGCCGCGCCTTAGTTCAGCAATACAGTACAGCAGCCCATTTTACTGCTGCTCCGCGCATTAGCAAGGCATATTCCAGCGTCGGTAATTTACTCTTTGTTTGTTGCAGTTAGAGATCATTAAGTATATGTCTAAATTGTGTATAAAAACAATAACATAGGCCATTCAATGTCCCCATCCCAATCACCCATCAACACCAGCAACAACAGCAGCACACCATATATTTACATACACACATACCTACATAAAAATAAAAACAAACACCCTCGAGATCAAAGCAAAGGTTTGGCTGCCAATTTTCGCCGCAGCACCAAAGTTTGCTTCTAGGATTTCAAAAGCAAGAAAATAAATGACAAAACTTAAAAATAACTTCAGATTCGTCACGGCAACTCAGGGGGCGAGGTCGAGACGAAAGCGTAGCTGTGGCATGCAGACAATCAAAAAAAATAAAAATTTGGAGGAAAAAACAAGACACCAGTCGTGAAATGTGAAATTTCGCTGCTCTTTAATAAATTGGACACGCATAGCTTATCGATGTTTAAGAAGAATGAAGGGGAGCAGCAGCAATTTCCTAAGTGCGCCAGGAATTTCCCCACCTCTTTTGCGTTAAATATTTTTGAAACATCAAATAGTGCGGGACAGTAAAAGCGACGATGGATATGAAATGACCTGAATAATGCAAATACCCCACACTTTGAAGGCAACTTTTAATGAAGAATGTATTTATTTAAATCTCTCTAAATAACTTAATTTGTGCACACTCCCCTCCCCCTCCCCCTCCAAGTTTCTTGTATCGTTGTTGTTGTTGGAGCGGCTACTTAGCCCTGTCTAGATTGGCTTGTTCCTCAATACTTGTCGTTAGCTCAACTATTAGTCGAGTGAGGTTTGAAGGTATGCGAAGAAGTGTTGCGATTCGTGAGGTGACTCTCCGCGTGCATTTATCCTACTCCATTAGGAGTTTAGCCTGCGGCAGTATCCAGAGCGAAGTAGGGCTATGGTGGTGAGAGTCTGCCGAGGCAAACGAAGTTATATTTCTTCCGCATCAGGTGTCTGTGATCCCAAAGCGGCAGTCAAGACCGACTGACGTGCCTAAGCGAGGGCAAGAAGGTGTCTGTTCGTGTACCCACGCCTGTGCCACCCTCGTGATGTATGTAGATGGTTCTGTAGCGACACCAGAAGTCATCCGGGGGCGGTCCGGAGTGCCGTGTTTCGTCCACTGCGTCCTGCAAGTTAGCAGCGACTACACGGGCGCTGGATAGATTAGAACCGACCGGAAAATTTCCTTGTTTAGTGTCAACAACCTTTCTTTGTCTTCGCCTCAGGTGCCGCCGGCTAGCCAATTGAGGACCTCGTAACGGTTCTGTACTCTATTGACAATTGCGCTTGTATACGCCGAGCAGGAGATCAGACTATCGATGATAACTCCGAGTGTTTTTTTAGCTATTCACCAGTTTGACCTTCTTCTTCCAGGTGGTAAAAAGGGTTCCCGAGGAATTCGTAGCGGAGCGGGTTAGGCAGTGAATAGGTGAAAAAGATCGGAGAGGCTACCGAAGGCATGCTTCTTGTGTAAAGAATTTCCTCTCGGCGCGTAAGTAAGAAGTCGCGCTCCGGTAGCTTCCCAAGCAAGGGCGAGATTTTTTTTGTCTTTTATATCCCAATAAGTTAATCCTCAGTATTGACCGGAAATCGGGTAGGAATTTTCCCTTTGGTTGCAATCGTTCAACCAGGACCATCTGAACTCAAGCTAAGCTGACTTAACGGGAGCGACTTTGACCTGATAGCAGTAGTTCTCATCCTCAGAGTATAAGAGCGGCATAAATCCAGGTAGTCTAGTCGTTCGCCGATCATTCTTAGCTTGGCACCTAAATAACCGGAGCACCAGTACCAGTACCACATCGATCGTTTGTGATTGTCTCCACTGCTTAGATGACATGATCTCCGAACCAGAGGCAAGCAATTCGCGTCGAATAAAGAGGCATCACTGACACACACGCCCATTTGTAGGAAATTGAGTAAACCTATCATTTGGAAGGTATAAAAAAATTGGAAAAACGCTGGACTTAAATATCGAGCTAAAATGAGAACACTTTTGTATTGCAAATTTTACTGACTTATCAAATTGACTTCGCACTTTAAGGTTGCAGAATTCGAAAAATTCGACGTCTTGTTCTTTTACGTGCCCTTGCCCATATTTCACTTTACTGCTCGCTTTGAAGCATAAGTACGATTTCGTGCCTCTGACGCAGTAAATTTTTCATCAAAAATATTCTTCTTTTCGAAGGAGATCAAAGAAAGTAGGTCACTCTGCAACGGTAGTGAAAGCGTGCAGTGCGTTCGCCTCGATTACTTGTCATTTGAAAGGGGAAAAATCATTCAACATGTTGCCATTTGAAATGATTGAAGTACTTTAATGGCATACCAGGTACATTAGTTTCAATGAAATTACCCCGATCTAGCAAATAACCACTTTGAGGAAACAGTGAAATGCAAGCAAGAAAATTTAAATTGGTTTTTTTTGTTTTTGCAGTCATTAGATATCCATTAGAGTACAATTTATAAGAAGTATATGGCTTTCTGACTCACACAGTTTTAGTGAATCATTATACTCATGAGTATATACATACACTGGCGGCAGAAAAAATAGACTCGTCGTACTTTGAAGAGTTTTGGCTACATTTCTTTAGTTTATTTTATGTTTAATATTTTTTTTTATAAAAGCCTAAGTAGTTATACAACACACACCATAGAAATCTCCTTTTTAAACTTTAAACTGAAATTATAAAAATTCGAAAAATTTTCACCAAATTTTCAAAGAAAAAAATTTAGAAGAAATATATGGCTTTCTGACGCACACAGTTTTAGTGAATCATTATACTCATGAGTATATACATAAACTGGCGGCAGAAAAAATAGACTCGCCGTACTTTGAAGAGTTTTGGCTATATTTCTTTAGTTTATTTTAAGTTTAATATTTTTTTTTATAAAAGCCTAGTTAGTTATACAACACATACTTTGAACAAAAATTATACAAATTCGACAAATTTTCAAACTTTAGTCAGTTAACAAAAAAAATTGTCAAAAATGAACGGTATTTTCTAGTTACTTGCAAATTTACACTTTATTATACTAAAAATGAATAGGCTACAAAACTGCATACCAAAAGTTTTTCTAAAAATTCTGAATAAAATGTTTGATAATTTGGTGACAATTTTCCGAATTTTTATAATTTTTGTTCAAAGTTTAAAAAGCGGATGTATATGATGTTTGTTGTATAACTACCTAGTAAAGTAAGGCGAGTCTATTATTTCTGCCGCCACTGTAAGTAAGCACACACTTTTGTATGTACATATGTACCTTAGGAACACACTTGCTTGTTGGTTCGAATATTCTTTCAAGTTTCATGAAATACATTTTTATGTTGACTTAATACTTAACTGAACTTAACCACATATCACACAATTATTTCTTATTCGCCACAATTTTCTCTCATCCAAATACATATCTAAACACATACACAAACACACATGCTACTCCAGAATGCTTCCTGCAACACTTAACTTCTCACCCCATTTATCCAACTCCATTCAATCACTTTGCGTGCTTACTCGTTGCGGTCGATTAACACGACAATAAAATGAATAACACAAAAGTTTTTAAAGGATATTTTCTTCTTTTTTCCTTCTGCTGTGTGCAACCACAACTGGAACGGGTAAAAATTATTTAAAAAGTTTTTCTACAAATTTTATTTAACTGCCCATCGCTGTAAATGGTCAACAAGGATACAGTAGAGTGGGAGTAGAGTGTGGCTAGAAATTGCTTATATGGAAATTCTTGCATTAGCATTCGCTTATAGCAAAAGCTTCTGGTCCTGTTACTGGAGCCTTTTTATTAAGTGCTGGAATGGGATACGGAAATTATCTGGTAGCATGCAAAATATAAACGGAAATAGGCTAAAACTAAAAAGAAATAAAAGTTAGTGCAAATTAAGTGGAAATGATGGGGATTAGGGTGGAAGTCGTGGGTTAAGCACACGCTGATGTTGGTGGAAATTAAACATCTATATTTCCTTAATTAAGCGATGTATTTTGGATGGTGGCAAAAATAAGACTGTAGTAACAACTTTGGAACCTTGGGCGATATCTTCTCAAGAAATTCTTTTGATTTAGGTAACAATATTCCCTACTCTAAAAAGTGTTAGATGGCTGAATTAATAGCATTCGGTCGCGTAGTTACGGTGTGTAGTCTCACGTTTAATAGCCTAGTCTGACCCCCAACAGACATAACTTTCCAATAAGGTTCTTATAGCCTAAACAAGGCCTTCAAGTCGCGTGCTATCGCACAGTGGTTTAAAATTAGAATTTATTGTTCATAATTAACTTAAGCCTTCATTTTTTAACCAATTTCATTAGCCACTTAAAACTTACACTTTACTTTTCATACTAAAATTTTATGATCTATAAAACTGCATACCCAACATTTTTTTAACAACTAAAAAAATTCTAGTTTTGGTGAATTTTTTTTATTTCCATTTTTTCCGTTTCGTGTGAACCCTACAAATATTTTTAACTAGTTTTTATTATCTAACATTTATTAACTGGAACTGGAGAATCGATTTTCTTCAAAATTGCGACCTTTTCTGCAGTTTGCACTAAAAAATTTAATGCAAGGAAATTAAAATTCAAAGAGCCGGCTCAACTGGTCTCCTGCAAGTTTTATAAACTTTCATTTAAAAATAATTAATAAACTTGAGTAAAAGATTAAGGTTCCAGTGAATTATGAATTACAGTGAAATACCATTTTTTAACCAATCTATTTCGGCACTTGGGCCAAAGCCAAAAAATGTTGATGAGAGCGTGCAAAGCGATTGAAACGGTGTAGTCAATTATGCAGCGCTTAGCCACTTTCATAGACTATAAAGAGCTAATCTGTTACCAAATCCTACTAGGATACTAATGCAGAATTTATTTCAGCACAGTTTTCGAAAGCAGAAAGGGCTCAGACACGATCGGACCTTATATGAACAAAACTTTGGAGCTAATTATCTATTTACCAAGCATTTATAGAAAATCTGTCCTTAAACGCCGCAAGCTTAGACTTTGTTAATGCCGTTTTAGGTGCTCATTCAACAGAGATTGCCCACGAAGAGCCAAATCCGATCAGGGACGGTACAAGTAGCAACCAGTGTTAAGAAGCGAGTTTGAAACAAGCATTAATACGCTATTAAAACCATCAGAGGAATCCAATAACTTGTATTCAATATTTCTTTTTTTTTACCTGAATTACTGGTATTTTCTGCGCAATTTAATTCGACAACTTCTCTAAAACAACAAACCTAAATGAATGCGTATATTCCAGGAAAACGTTTAGACAATTTAGGCAATAAAAAGCCAACCAGATCTTGTGTGAATTCCTAATACCAACGAAGTTATGAAAAACGACGCTCATACATACACTTACACAATCAACCAAAGTGAAAAGCTAAAGTCAACTTTCAAAGGTGAAATGTGAAATATATTCAAGTAAGAAGATGAAAAACGTTACGCAAAAGTCATACATTTGAACTGAAAAACAAGTAAAAACAAGTAAGAGCAGCGCTGTCTTCGGCTATGCCGAAGGCTTCATACCTTTCATGAACATCTGCAAATTTTACTTTGACAGATTACTGCTTTTGAATACATCTGCATACATCGATAGAGGAGTTACATACTTATATAAAAAATCGCACCTAAACAATCAGAGGTATGGAAGATATACTTTATATGGCACCAATCTAAGTGATTTTTCACTGCTATGTGATCGGTATGTAAACCGGTAACACAATTTATTGGGTTTAGTTTCCTACATAAAGGAGATATATGGCAAAAACTGGTATCTGAACAATCAGTGCTATAGGAGATAAAGCTTATACAGCATAGATTTTGATGATTTTCTCAGTAGACTTTGTATTATTATTTATAAAATATCTTACGAAATTTATCGGTTTTAGCTGTTCAAATAAAGGAGTTTTACAGTAAAATCCCATATCTGAACAATCAGATGTATGGAAGATATATGTTGTAGTCATCCGATCCTTGTTATTTTCACTGTAAGTATTCTGTAAATAATGAGTGAAAGTGGTGCGAAATTTCATGTTCCTAGCTGCTTAAATGGAGGAGTTATGATAAAAGACCTCATATCTGAACAATCAGTTGTATGGGGTCTGCAGGTTATAGTGACCCGACCTTTGTTATTTTCACTGTAAGTCTTCTGTTATAATGACTGAAAACAGCGCGAAATTTCATGGTCCTAGCTACATAAATGGATGAATTATAACGAAAAATCTCATATCTGAACAATCAGTTGTATGGGAGCTATAGGTTATAGTTACCCGATCTTTTTAATTTTCACTGTAAGTTTTCTGTTGATAACTATTGAAAACAGTGCGGAATTTCATGTTCCTAGCGATATAAATGGAGGAGTTATAACGAAAAATTTTATATCTGAACAATCAGTTGTATGGGGTCTATAGGTTATAGTGACCCGATCTTTGTAATTTTCACTGTAAGTATTCTGTTGATAATGGGTGCAAGTACTGCAAAATTTCATGTTCGTAGCTGCATAAATGGAGAAGTTACAACGAAAAATCTCATATCTGAACAATCAGTTGTATGGGAGCTATAGGTTATAGTGACCCAATCTTTGTAATTTTTACTATAATCATTCTGTTGATAATGGGTGCAAGTGCTGCGAAATTTCATGTTCGTAGCTGCGTAAATGGAGAAGTTATAACGAAAAATCTCATATCTGAACAATCAGTTGTATGGGAGCTATATGTTATAGTGGTCCGATTCTTCCGGTTCCGACAAATGATTAATACATTATAAAAATACACCCACCTACCAAATTTGATCCGGATATCTCGAAAACTGAGAGACTAGATTGCATACAAACAGACAGACAGACGGACAGACGGACAGACGGACAGACGGACAGACGGACAGACGGACAGACGGACATGGATAAATCAACTCAGCTCGACGTTCTGATCATATAAGTATACATTTTGATGGGTCTATCTCTTTTTGTTCTGGTACTTACAAACATCGGACCAAAGTTATAATACCATTTCATGCTCATGAAAGGTATAAAAAAGAGATAAAAACGAGTGTAAGGAAAACGAAAGCACTTGAGGAACAGTGTGAATGAGTTTCAAGGAGACTTGTGAAAAGTAAAAAAAAAACTGAAAAGCAAGGAGCTGCTGCTAGCAAAGAAATGGGAATACGAGTACACCCAAGCAATGCTGTAAAAACCAAGATTAGGGTGGCCTTCTGTGTGACCGTTGCAAGCGACAAACTTTGCGAGTTACGTTGAATAAATGTGTTGGGTGGGAAGCCAAGTGCTTGGGGAGCTGAATAAACAAACATGAAAGCAAACACAAACAAATGATAAGACTTTTTAGAGTTTTTAAACAACAAGAACAAAACGAATGAAGAAGATGACGATGCCAACAACGATTCGGCCAAAACTTTTAATTCATGTCATTTATACCACTCAGCAAATCTCTGGAGAGGGCATGAAAGTCACAACAAAGTAAGAGCAATGAAGAGGATTTGCTGCGACGATGAGCAAAGCGAAATGAGTACAAATGTTAGTGGGTAGGTAGGATAATATAAAGTAGCGCTAAAAGCAAAGAAAAGGAGTACAAGTGGGGTTATGATAGCGTATGTGTGAAGAGTATTTGTGTTGGAAATTTATAGGTCAGGGATCAAACGTGGGTTTTCAAGAAAGTTTTGTACAAAAAAACCAACATGAATTTGTGCGTGGACAAGATATAGTATGTAGTAGAAGAAAGGCAGTGGGCGTGCGTAGAAAGAGAAATTTAAATGCACGATTTAGCATTTAAAGTAGCAAAAGTTTTTCTAAAAAGTCGCTGGACAGGGATAACATTTAATTTGTGTAAAGAACGGAAGCTGCTAAAACTACGTATACAAATTTATTACAAACTTCTGTCGCCATAATAGTTTATGTAGCACTTCCTTATGTGTGTGTGTGTGACTTTTGCATGCACCTATATACATAGGTTAGGGTGGTACTGAACATATCAATATTATGGGGCAACTCTTTTTTTGCTCTACGCACAAAATAAAGGCATCAACGAAAATTTCCAAATTAATAACAAAAAACCGGGTTTGAAAAATTTAATTTTTTTTATATCGCGAAAATTTGACAAAATTTTGGCTTTGACTTGGCAATGAGACAGCGAGTTTATATGAATTAGTTTCAATAATATGTGAAATTTGTCAGATTTCAAGTTAAATTTTTTTTCGAATTTTTGCATTTTTTATTTAATTAGAATTTTCCAACCTTGGTAGCGACCGCTAAAATTTTTTTTTAAATTTTGGAATAAGGCGTCACTAGCTGGGTTTGAAAATATTAATTTTTTTTTAATCATAAAAAGTCCTCCAAATTTTGGCTCTGACCTGGCTACGACACAGCGAGTTTACGAATTTTTGGGAGTAAGTTGCAATAATATGTGAAATTTCTCAGATTTCAAATTAAATTTTCTCCCAATTTTTTGCGATTTTTTATTTTTAACTAAAACTTTTTCACACCTTGGAAGCGACAAAATTGTTTAAAATTTTGAACAAGGGGTCGTTAGGTGGGTTTAAAAAAATTATTTTTTTGTATCGCCTAAATTTTTCAAAATTTAGTCTTTGCCCTAGCGGGTTTACGAATTTATAGAAATACGTTGCAATAAGATGTGAAATTCGTCAGATTTCAAGTCAAAATTTTGTCGAATTTTTGAAATTTTTCCTATTTAAATTTTTTAACCCCTGCGATCCCCAAAAATTTTGTAAAATTTTGAAATTTTCGTTTCTGTGTTTATCTAGTACCTAGGACAAATTAAAACGGAGCGACACACAAAATTTACTATAAATGTTTGTACTTATAAGGACCACCCTAATGTAGGCATGTACGTACTATAGCTAAGTTTATTCGGCAAGCCACGATAATCTTCTTCTGCTGCTATCACATATTATATGAAAACATAAAAATCCATTAACTGCTTCATTACGAGAAATTAACTTTACGATCGGCGCATACAAACGACCATAGCGCACGCTTACTAGGCAGAGGAAATATCGCGACATTACTAGCGCACTAAAGTCTAATGAAATTTGCAAGCTGAGCAGTGGCGCAGCGTATTTTATGACCATAAAAAATGTTCTGCGAGTGGCCGCAGAAATGCGCATTTATTCACACTGAAGTTAATTGCAACCTTGGCTTTTGAAAGCAAAACAAAACTAAGTCTATTACAAAGGTAGTGTGTGAATGGGGTATAAAAGTGGCATAATACCGGCGTCTAGCGCGCATATTTTGGAGAGAAAAATACTTTTCAAGTTTTTCAAACACAACGAAAAATAATTTGCTTTTGCTTGGCTCTTGCTGCATTTCTTTCGCTTATAAGTTGTATATGTTTTTGTCAGCATTTCTTCCATACCTCCGTGTTGTATGTGCTTCACAGCTGCTGGCACATTTTAATAAAACAGTCACATTTACTTACAATTAACCCTAATAGAGGTTGACCGCAGCCACGTACATTACTTTGCAGCAAACGCTCAACAAAAAGGCATGAGCGTATTTCCAGAAAAGTAGTGACTGAAGAAACCATAAACAAAATGAATGCTGCAATACATTTAAGATTTTATTTGGCGTTGGACAATGGACGCTTAAATGGCTTTTGGGTGTAGCGTAGAGCTTTAATAGGTGTTGGGGATAACTTAAGGGATAAAAGCAAAAGTTTACGATACTAAAAATGTCACATACATAAGTAAAAGGTTAAGGGGAGCGCACGCACAGCGACGAACAAGAGTACCAGCGTAAATGGGGTGAAAGCATAAAAACGTGATTGTGAATTGAAAGGAGTATGAACTCTGGCAAAAGTAGGACACAATAATAGTGCTAAGTTTAAGTTCCCTTACCTATTATTTATGCTCAATTCATTGACGAAAAATACTTTTGTGAGTTTTAAAATGAAAAAACTCTTATTTTTCTCGAAGACTATGCTGAGCGCAAGACATTGATTGAATCTCTGACCATTTCGAAATCGATCGATTATGGCTTATACCACCAGCCAGCGACCTCAATTCACTCGAACCTGATCCTAAATTCACGTGACTTCTCCAAGAAATAAGCATTTCCTCAAATCGTTCATGTGCCAAACTATTGTGGGATGAGCCTTCCGAGCATCAGTTATAAGGTACATCGTCAAAAACCTATTTGAGCCTTATCTATGTGTCTTTAGGCCTAGTAAATCCACCATAGACAAAATATGTCGCGATATCTGTTTTTGGTATTCCCGCGAAACTACTAGCACAGCTGGGAAGGACTACTTCAAGCCGTTTGATAGCAATCGAGGTTTCGGACAGGGCGATTAGGGAAGTAAGGCGAATAGGTTTGGTTGTGAATGTGGATAAAGTGAAGTATCTTGGAAAAAGTACATGACCTCGCATATCTAGGAATCAGCATTAAAACCAATACAATAATAGCGGTCTTGAAATGGAGCTAAGGCAAGCTCTTCAGGGCTCTGTGAGGATTCAAGTGAATGGATGTCACAATCTTAAGGTCGCTGTGTACTTCTCATTTTAATTATCTGTCTAACTAACGCTTAAAAAATCCCACGGAGAATAACTCTTTCCAACAAGCGCTACTTTTGATTGAATAGGCAATTGAGGAGTAAAGTCCTCTCATGTCGTACAAAAATCACACTCTATGCGTTTGCGCGTTGCCGGCGTTGAATACCGCAGACGATGGAACGAAGAGGCAGTCATATCTTACGAATGAATTCGGATGATTGATAAGGGGCAGGCCTTATCTGCGATGCAAAGGCCGGCTGGAGAGAACTTGGTTTTACTTGACGTTAGTTGGCACAGAAGAGAAACGACTGGCGTACTTTATCAGAATCGGTCAAAATCGGTTAAGCGGCTACAGCGCTGTTCAAGAAGAAAAATAATTGATAATTGGTGAACGTCGTGTGGGTTTGCATCGTACGATCCACGGCTACTATGCTTGTTAGCATAACTACATATTAATTCAAAAATTCGCCTCATTTCTAAACTGATTTGAATGCCGCAACGTTTGTGTTAACGAAAATATCATTTTTGATGATAAAATTTTATTATTTTCTTGTGCTGCTTTGTACATATTGAAAAGGCCTTCGTAGGCCACTGTAACATGCAAATACATACGCATAAACATATAGTAATACAGACATATTTCTGTGCTCTATAAATCCACTACTTCGAGGAACTCATTTATTAAATTCGAAAAACTGCAGTTCCAACGAAAATGCAGCTGTTCATCTCGGACATATATTGAAGTCATAAAAATTATTAATAAAGCTCAAAGTGACTCCACAAAAATAAAGCAACTATTAAAGCGTGAGGTAAGCTACGCATAGCCTTTAAGTTGGGCAGCAGGAGACTTTAATATAGAAAATACTTACCAGAGCATATACTGAAACAAGAGGAAATCAATATTGTGGTAACCAACCAGTATTTATACATACATACGAACGCATTCATTCCCACTTTCATATATATGTACATACATACATGCTTATGCAATATTTCACTGACACGCGTGTGCGTAAATAAATATCATAAATGGATGTCGTTAAAAATATCGGTCAATAAAATATTCTCTTTTTCCGTTTTTAATTGACTGTTGACCCATAAAAAGTATGCACCCAACATACAGATATGAATCCCAAGCGACACATCAAAATGAAATATAACTGTGGCAATAATATAAAGAAGACTTAATAATAGCAAAAGGAAAAAAGACAAGGCAGCCATCCGCGTGTCCCATTTATTCATATTCAATAAGTGTGCACCCTCACTTCCGTCTTGCAAGAGCACGGAACAATTGTGTTGCTGGGTTGGTTGGTCGACCCATTTACCGGCAGGTAAACAAAGAAATGAAGTGACAGTTTGAGAGCAGTGTGTGAATTATAGAAGCAAATACGAATGTGTATATAAGTATGTTAAAAATTTACTTAATTAAACAATTTTTGCTTTAAATACAACCATGCTTATGGATGACTAATTGATATGAGTTAGAATTGTTTGATCGTTGGCATGAGCGTATACTACTCTCCAAACAACAAACGAGGATTGGGTAAATGAAGAAGGAAAGTATATTTGTATAGATATTAAAAGCTAAATTTATATGAGAAAGTATGTATGTGCAAAAGAACCAATAACCCATACTTGCCCCGACACGCATCAAAAATTTGTTCTTCTAGCAGCACATTTCCTTTATCCTCCCCGATGTGGCTCTTCCCTCGATCGGGGGTGTCGGCCTGCAGTTCTCCGACAGAAGAAGTACTTATGTAGGCATGTTCTTGGATAGCAAGGGGAAGCCAAGGTTTATGTGGCGGTCGGTTCAAGTGACCAACTCACTTAGACCTTTTGAAGGCCCATTTTGGATGTGGAAGCCTAACATTTAGGAAAGGGAAAGAAAGTCATCAGTTGCCTTATACTGCCACAGGGCATCTATTCGTAAGAGGTGGGGTCTATCGCCAAAAGTAGTTCATTGGCTGAATGAAACCATATTTAAGCTTATCTTCTTTTACGGAGCTCATGTCAAGTGGAACTCACTACTGTAGAGCGTACAGCGGATTACTCTAATCGGCATAAGTGGGGCATTAAGAACTACAACTACACGTGCGCTTAACGTCATGATGAACATTAGGCCTGTTGATATTACAGCCAGAGTTATCACAGCATGAACTGCCATTAGGCTCAGGAAAACAAGGTGGTTAGCTGGCTCGAAAGCTGGACACTTTGGAGTTCTAAAGGGCTTTGATTTGATTCCTAATCATACAGACTACGTCCCTTCGAAATGATTCCGACTAGCGTCTTCTCTACCTACATTCCCTCGAGAGGTAACTGAGAGAGGCGGGGCTAATGAGAGAAGGCAGCAGTGAACTTTTTCACGGACGCATCAAAACTTAGAGGCAGATTTGGTGGAGATGCCTTTTTATGGAAAGATCTCCATCTAAACTATTTTCAGGCTTCCGAACATCGGCAGTGTTTTTCATGCGGCAGTGCATAGAAAGACCATCATCATCAGTATATAGAAAGGCCAACAAGAAAGTGGTAGACTAGCTGCTGAAGAATGTGACGTCAGTTAGGTAGACGAGCATATACTCCGATAATTAGGTGGCTAACAGGATTCTGAACGCTATGTTGGTGCGCTCGAAATCGGTAAGGGAATGTCTGATCTCTCCATCTACAGCGCGGGAGTACTTCCTTATCAGACTCAATTGGGTGCCGATCCACAGCGATAATATTGCGGAAAACTGCATGTCTGAATAGCTGGGGATGCCTTTGCCCTACTGCGGCTCACTATTAAACAGTTGGGCACCATGTAAGCTCTCCTTGCGCTGCGCCTAAACTAAGTAATTACAAGATCCTTCGGGCCGAGGGTGAACCGGGAACGGTCAAAGGAGCTCCTTATGCTTGCAACGCGTCAGCTTTCATTGTTGGTGGAGATTGTGACATGCCATATTTCGATGGGCATTCATGCGGTGAGTCTACCAATCTCAACTGTTCAATTTTGCACCAGCTGTCCAGAGGATGATGCAGCTGAATCACCTCAACACTTTCTATTAGCCTGATCATCCTTCGTCTGTCTTTAGATTCATCCAAACAGGCTACTGTCATCGTCAATTCATCTGCTGTCCGATTGCCTTTTCCAATTACTTAGTCTCGAAACCCAGGAAAGAGAGACGATCATTGACTGAGAAACTGACTTGCTAGATTTTTGTACCCGATTCGATTACCTAAGATTTAGCAGGGTTTAAACAAAGCTATAACGTCCGCTTGAAAGCTGTTTGCATGCTTTAACACTTCTAGAAACTGGGCGACACCGAGTTCCTCAGAGCAAACTCCCGCTCCTTCGCAGCAGTCCATCTTGGACTCGCCGCTGTAGTAAGAAATAGCCGCTTCAGCGGTCAATTGGCCTTTTCTTTTTTTATAAGATCATGACTCTCTTGCAGAAAAAATTGCCCACAAACTCAACCCAGAAATAAGTTCCAGAAAATATGTACCTACACTGAGGGAAATAATGCATAGTAAAAATGAATACTTTATATTTGATTATCGTTTAAAAATGTTCGAATTTAAAAATAATATTTGCATACAAAATTTATTACGCACGTATTTGACTGTTCACATCTGAGTATATATGTATATGAGTGTACATACGCACCACCAAGCATGCAGAGCGCCGCTCTGAGAGCGGTGACAACACAAACATAAATACATAGTACATGTTTGTCCGTACAAATCGCGTGCTGTGGTGTTGATAGATATTCAACATTTGAAAGCAAATTTATATGCCTGGGTGTAGCTGAGTGCGCAAAGATGCATGCCACAATTTGTTGATATCCAGAGATGGTCAGGGTTCGAATTCCACTGTAGGCACATGCAAGTTAGAATATTTTTTTTTAGTTTTTGTCTTGATTATTCACTTCACCGATGCTTTTTCAGAACAAACGCGGTCCTTTTAATATGCGCGTAATTGAATTGAATATTTACCAATATACAATACTTTCGTTGACGTTTATAGTAAGATCAATTACGTTTCTATTTCATTTTAATATTTTTTTCCCTCAGTGTAACTACTTATCCAAAGCTGCCGATTTTCATTTCTTTACACGTAAGTATCTTTACCAGCCCGCCCACCATTTAACGCTACAAAAGGGAAATTAACATTTTTGCCTACGAGAAAACAATAAAATTAATAAAGAAATGGACAGTAAAAAAGCATGACAAAGCAAAAAAACGGCGTGCTCAACGAAAATAGAAATATTAAAAAAAAAGCAAAACGCCAAATGCCAGAAATGCGGTTATGGAAGGCAGATAAATTGGAAAGATGGCGAGGGTCACATTTAATAGCAACGATAGAAAAGAAAATCTTGTTGCGTAAAAAATATGTGTCGCAGAAGTGTTCAAGTGCATATGTGGCACGCTGAAGCTGGATTAGTCGCTGAAAAACGCCAATAACTAACCAACGTGAAAAAAACAACTAAACAAAAAAAATTTGCTGAATGAGCTGAGAAAAAAAATATACACAGGCACCCAGTTCTTACATAGGACAGTTTCTAGGAATGTGTGTGTATGTATATATGTATTTGTTTACTTGAAGACACTGGTAGCATATGTTAAGGCGCGTGAAAGTACATGCAGCAATGAGAAAGCAATATATTTTACGAAGTAAAGTTATAAGAGTTGGGCGGAAAAGAAAACACAGACATCAGAGCAAAAAGTGTGTCGCCCTTTAAGGTATTTTATTACTTTTTACAGTTTTCTGAGCGAAATTGCCGCCGCCGAAGCGCAGACAAGCAGAGCAATAAAATTTTCAAAATCACTACTGGCTGGGGTCGAAAAGGACGGGCAAAAGGTTTGAACCAGCGGAGGCTTAAGGCGTGTACAAATTACTAGACAAACAAGTTGAAGGTGGAAATGTTGTTTGGTGGGAGAAGGTTCAACTCTAAAAATACTTTTTTTTAATATTATATTGTAAGATTGAATATTTTAAATTTTTTTTAGTTAAGGTAAGGAAAGTTATTGTTGGACTTAATTTCCAGATAGAATAGATAGCAGCTATTGTAGGTCAACTACAATAAGAAACAACTTCTATCATTATCTGCATCATGCGCTCATACTGAGCCCCAAAATTTTTCAAAATTATAATACAGATTTATAAACTCCAAATAATTATACATACGTTAGTGATTGGCCGAACTTCTCCTCCGTTTTGTGGCGTGCGCCTTGATATTGTTTTACGCCGACTCCGAATGGCCGCAGCGATTTTATTTTTTATGAGAAGCTGTTTTTCATGGCAGAAATACACTCGGGGTTTTTGGAATTATTCTATGGATGGGGCATTTGCGTGTGTTAGGGTTCGGCCCTCCGGAAGTTTGCGTTGCAGTAGTTTCGACTACGAGGTCTTAACTCAAAAGCCCTTGCGGCCTTACCCTTCGGATCTGATTTAGTTAACACATACGAGCGAGTAGAGTATACTTATAGTTATATGTCGGCTCAATGCGGTATTGCATTTCAACCGGGTGGCGGACTTAAAGTACGGTAGTGTTGGTACTGTGGTTAGTGAACCCATTCGCACAGGCAATTGGTATGGTACCGATAATGATTGCATTTCAGGGCGTCGTACGCTGCCAGGTATAACTCAGGCTCAATTTTGTTTATGGAAGTTACTTTCCTAGTTAATCTCCCCGATATCTCATTCCACTGTGGCCGCATGATTAGAAAGGGAGTTAACTTTCTCTATGTTCTCTAAGATTAGCAATGACTTTACCTCGAAAGATGTCATAGTTTATATTCAGATATATGTAGATAAGGCTTATGGCGTAAACTTTCAGCTGAAATATACTCGTGTACCTCCTTATTGTCACCGATAGCCTAGCTCTCTGGTCATGCATACCTTAACCTTTCTCACGGGAGTTTTCGAGCCACCTATGCATCCAGTGCGTGCTATAATCCTGGAGATTATATTCTGAATATAGTTGCAAGTACTATTGTCAGCGGAGTCCACCTCTGGGAAGTAGGTATACCGGGTTTTGTGAGGCTAATTTGTATTTCGCCTTCTGCTGAAGAAAATACGATCGGATTTCATCCACCCCAAGGCTTTGAACCTATCGAAAACCGGTCGCTTATTATAATAGCTGTCGTATAAGAAACAAAGGCTGTTTCCATTCTCTTAAGCGGCGTAGACGTTCTGATCTCTCTTGGTTTCAGCGCAGGTTCTAGATTGAAGTGATCGTGCGTGCCTAGCATAGCGAGCGCTATTTCTTCTTTACTCCTTGCGAGGTATCATCCTTTCAGAGCCTAAGGGCTAACTTAGTTACTACCTTCCTTTAAATACATACATAAATATTTGATTTAAAGAGCAGTGAACACATAAATTTTACACAAAATTATTTTAATAGCCACCGCAAGCAGCAACCTTTGCCGCCATAAATATGCGATAATAATAAACCAGCAGGTGAAACAACCTAATTGTAGGTAATTCAAACGCCCGACTACCAACCATAAAAGGACCTTTGAAGACAATCCCTTTTTTTTTTTTTGCTAGGCAAGCAACCCTTTTAGCGCACACTGCTTACGCGCGCGCCAAGCATATCGGCGTAAAATTATGACTGTCTAGCAGGCAGTCGCATAAATTGTATCCCAAAAAAAACACACACACGAATTAAAGTATTTTGTACGTGCTTTCATTACGAGAAAGTGATACAAAGTCAGCTTTGCGCGACACCAAAGCCGGCTGGCACTTTTTCGCTCACACACAGATATTGTATGTACATCCACAAATCTTTAATTTGGCTGCCGATGCGGAAGTTGCAAGAATATTAAACTAAAATAAACTTCCTGACGGCGGGCGCTGTGAAAAAAAACAAGGACAACGGAAGTTGCGCACGGGTGTGGTATACCAAGCTAGGCGGTTGTTATTGTTTTTTTTTTCGGTTAAAATGAGTCAGCGGAAAAAATCAGCAGGCGTAAAGGTAAGATATTTTAGTGTCTGGCTGTCTCGAAAGCGTTGGGCAAAATGTAAAAGAAAATCGAAGAAAATACATTAATTTGCGAGCAAATGGCAAAGCCACAGACACTACGCAGTGTCGGACGCTTACAAATGAATGCGGCGTAGACCTTTTAAAACACTACGCTCTTCAGGTAAGCCAATCCGCCAAATAGCTGATATATTTGTTTACAAAAACTACAGCATAAATGGACTTTTTGCATGTCTGGCTAATAACTTCCATTCATTTAACTTTTTACGTTTCGTAATACTTTCAAATATTTTGTATCACACAATATATTTTTTTAAGCTGCGTTTAGTTCATTTGCTCACTTTAGTGGCCAACCAGTTGGTGGAAATATTTTGAAAGCAGCTACATTCCAACTGTGCATATTTTTATTAACGCGTGTGTGTGTATTTTCACAGTTTCAATGAACCGCTTTAGGTGTTGTAATCCGAATGCAAAGAAAAATATTTGAGTAAACGCTGTAGGAATTAAGTAAGCAACTGATTATAAGAAATACCTTGAATGTTTTGCTGTCTTACCTTCAGCATAATTGAAATTGTCAGACACATTAGCAGACACAGCCGACATGTAAGGGGGAAGACCTTAGGGAGCTTTTATTTAAAATTAATAAATTTGTTGACTAGACTGCCTTTGAAGATTTTACGAACCAAAGAAGAGATAGTATATTGAAATAGACAGGAGTTGGCAGTAGGAGGGACGAATACACTTTTTTTTTACTTGTATAAATATGCATATATGTAAGACTTCTATATTGGCAGTAAGCTAACTTCTCAATGTGTAAGCATTCCGAAATCAAAGCGAGACAGTCTAGTACCGTTTTTGTCAATGTATTGTGTACTTGAGTGCCGTTTTTGTATATGTGTTGTGTACATGTTTATTTATAAACGTATGTGTTCCTTTTCTTTCGTACGTGTTTATTGATATATCTGTTCTGTAGTGTTTTCGGACGATACTAGCTCTTACTGCCAATATAGGAGTATTATATATATGTAAATATGTTACTTTTTGTTGTTAATCACTGAGAATACACCGTAGAGGCAAGATAAAGAAATTTGGGTGGCCAGCGGGAAGAGATAGCTTACTCCTCTCAAGCATACAAGAAGACTTAGTATTTAGGAATTAAAGGATAAAATCTTGAATCTTCTAAAACAATCACTGGATTCGGCGATGAGCAGAGAGGCAAGAAATGACATAGGCGATCACCATCTTCAGCAACTCTCGCGCCGTGAATGCCGTCATCGGAGCTCAACCATTACTCATTGCAGAGAAAGACCTGCAGCTACTTTGAAACAATCACTTTTTTCTGGCACAGTTACGGCTTAGGTGCTGTAGCTGGTTAAACTACTACTAACTCAGACTCGACTCGGACGTACACACTGTACATATAAGCCCTGTCAACCAACCCCTCTTTCCCTTTGATTCGAAACAGCACGTTTCCTGAGCCCACTCTACAAATATTAAAGAACTAGCTGATCTAGCCAGATATAAGTAGCCACAGTCTAGTCCTGAAAGCAGCAGTTAAGTACATTTTCTAGCTACAATTGTGCTTAAGGGGAACTTCCGGTAATAGGAGAGCGAATCGAGAGATCAGCGCATTTAGTGATGCACTTAATTTCTCCAGACAAATTGCTTATAGGTAGTATACAAACTGAAGAAAAGCAATAGTTATGTCCCATTCCATTCCACCCTGAGTGCAGGCATTCCGCAATCAAGCAAGAAAATCACTTCTATGAAGAACAAAATATGAGGCGCTTCTGCCCAGTTGCTATTTGAGGACAACCTACTGTTTAGCGGACTTCAACATTTTCCCGCGGTTTCATGCCCTTATTTTCTTATTTATCTGAAAAATTCTAGAAATAAGCAATTGTTTTAATCATTGACAATAGGCACATACAGGTTTACAGCCTCGCAGGAGGCAAAAGAAATGCTTTTATTTAAATAAAAAGTTACAATATATAACATAAATCTCAATGGTAGGAAAAAACCTACATACCCACTCAATCACACAAATTCCACTTCACAAAAAGTAATTTTAAGAGTGCGCTCATTGGCTCATAATAAACACCAAAGTGTGGAAATAGTTTTTTTACTAAATCATCTATTTAGTACAACCACCTACGCGCGCTTATGAAAAGTATGCACTCAAATAGTGAGCTCCAGAAAGGAAAGAATAATAAAAACACGAGCGTTGTACCTGAAAATAGTGAAACTAACGGTAGCACAGAATAGCTTACACTGAGCTTTCATATTTATGCAAAATATCGTTGAGGCTTATGCTGATTGTTTCCCTTAACTTTTGTGTTAGTGTACTAGCTTTTATATGTACTATGTACTTTTGCATACTTCTACACATTTGCGAGCTTACATATTTTCTTTATTGTTATCTCTCTGTTTGCACGTCTGGCGCATGCAAAAACACTTTCACGCACAATTGCTCAACCAGCACCGGCACAAACAAAACCAGCCAAGTTAAAAACTTCAGGCAGCCAAGCAATTTTACGCTAACGTTACTCATACGCAACGTAGCGCCGTTCCAATTTGTACTACCTGCATCTACTTTTTTGTGCTTTTTATGCTTACTTTGGCACTTTTGTGCACACACCCGTGTTTGGAGATTTTATGGTTTTTACCAACTGGTTTTTATTTCGCGTCGTATACAATTTGCCAGCATTTTATTTTCAAACAAAACATTTGCTCTGGTAATTGGAAAAAAGTATACGTGTGCGTACACTCATCCGTTTGTAATTGCCTGCAGAGGGAAGATTTCTGCTTAAAAACGCTGTGATTTTTGGATAGTATTCGAATTTGAAGTATAAGATCGGTCCTACTGCGGGGCCTTTACTAATATTTATAGTAATTTTTAAGGCTCTGGAGTTGCCGCCTATTTAAAAATAAGTAAGATTTTCTTATATATTTCGATAGAAATACTACAATTTAGGTCTTAAAGTATGCTTTCACGAACTTCAAATTGAGCAATTCGATTCTAAATTTCAATTTGAAATTGTAAATATTCACACGACAAATTTCAATTCTAAAACCAATATCGATCTCAACTGTTTACCAAATAAATATTTTTTTTATAAAACTTCGAAGTTGGTAAAAAAAAAATTTTTTTTTTTTCAATTTCACCCGAATTGAGACTCGAACACAATTTCAGCTGACATTTTTTTCTATGGCCAAATTGAGAAACATATCAAGCTGAAATTGAGAATGGTGCCCAAATTACGGAATTTGGGGCTCGTGGAAAAATACTTTTAGACGAATTATTTTTTATGTAATTTTCACGCAAAACATACGAATACGAATACGTGTTACCATCTGCCTTGATAGTTCAAACTAGTTGACCAAATAAAAAATAAAAAATATCCATTGTAGACTTCCATATACATACTCGAATATTTTTATACTGGAATATTTTCCAGTAGAGTTTGCACCTCTATCGGAATAAGAATGATTACTTTGTACTTCAATTGAGACACAAGTTTCAAAAATGTTTGCTTAAAAACGAAAGTTCGAAACAAAAATTATGCCATCTAATTAAAAGAGTTGCCATCTAACTGGGCAATAAAGTTGTATTCAGTAAGATAAGCGTTTATTATTTATATAAAAATAATTTTGATTAAACGAGATTTATTCAAAGTAATTTTAGTACAAAAAAATGTTTTCAATAGAGTTGCCGCCTAACATAAAATTAATTGCCAAGTTCGTATTAAATTAGTTGTAAAAACGGCATCCTCTATGAGACATGGAAGAATGTTTTTCGTCAGAAGAATTTTTAATTAGAGTTGGCACTTGCCTAAGTAATAAAAAAAAACAACATTATTTACCTTCCTTAATTCGAAAAAAAATTTAAATACCGAAAATTTTTAGCACAACTTAAAACTAATCATATTAGTTTTGATAAGGCTTGCCAGCTAACACAAAAATTAAATTATGTTTTGAGTTTTAAGTGCCTAAAATACTTCAATATTGGTATCAAATGAAATATAGCTTCTTGGGAGGTTTAAATTTAAAAAAAATATCACTCTTTTTGGCTTATTCGAAAATGTAAATTCTCGCACCGCTGATCTCAAACTAAAAACATTTAAAATTACCTTTATCAGTAATTTAAAATATGTATTCAGCAAACAAAATTTTTGCATGGCGTTGCCGCCCCACAAACGTGAAATTTAATTTTTGTAGCTTATTTATGGATATGAATTCAAACAAAAATTTTTGGATTAGTGTTGCCACCAATTAGAAATTAGGCTATTTTTTATTCTATTTTAGGATATACATTTTTAAAACACCATGTATTCTTTTTTTAAATAACCAACTAGAAATACTTACAAGGTTGCCACCAGGTACAAATTATTCCGCTTGCTTATTGCTCTAAACTCATTTATTGCACGCACCCCACGAAAATTAATTTAATATGTTTATTATTTTAGACACCTTTGAAAAGTTCTGCCACCTAAACAAAAATTTTACTAAATTTTACTAAATTTTCTTCACATCCTTTAATAATAAATAAGCCATGCGGGTAAAAACGTACAGATAATATAAAATATTTTTACTAAAAAAAAAAGTTTTGAAAGCGTTGCCACCTAACCAAAACTCAGACAAATTTTTTTGCCATCTTTTTAAGAAATTAAATTCATATACCGCTTTTAAAGAAGAAGAACAATATGAAATTTAGAAATTTTTGTATTAAAACCCATTTTGAATAGTGTTGCCAGCTTACAAAAAAATTAGCTTTCATTTGTGCTAATTTTAAAATATCAAACCCAAGTTGTTATGAAACGTTTTAACCAGGTTATCATCTTTTTTAATAAAAGTCATAATTTTACCGTTAAAATTGGACTTTATTTTTTTAACAAATTTAACCTTTATTTTCTGTTTTTATCTGGGATGATAGCTATTGCATGACTTTTAGTTTTTCGATCAAAAATGATCGATATTTTTTTATTTTAATTTTTTCGATCTATTTAAACCGTTATTTTCCGATTTAATTTTGTAGGTTATAAAAGATTTAAAACGGCAAAAAAAAATTTTGTCCATCATCATAACAATTAAAATTGATCGAAAAAATATATGTCAATCCAAAATTATAACTTTTTATCGAAAAAAATTAAAATCGCAAAACAACGATTAAATTTTGCCAAAAAATCAAAATTTTGCGATTATTCTTGATCGAAAAAATAGCGATCTAATAATAAGAATATTGTGTGGTTAAAAATAAAAATATAGTGTGGCTAAATTCAGCTTACAGCAATAAAATATACTACAGAATAATAATTTTAACCAGATAACCCGGCTAATGGGAACACCCAAATTGGTATTTAAAAACTATTTTCGGTGCCTAGTTTTAACTAAAAAAAACTTTCCGAATAATATATGTAGCCACCATGCCAAAAATTAGACACAATTTGTTTATCTTATTTAACAATGAAAATGCTCCTTATGCGCATATCTATTAAAGGTATTTAGAATCATAATTTTTAGAAGAGTTGGCAATTAACTTTTTTGTATTTTTTGTAAAATTTTTACTTCTCAATTCCCAAAATTTCACTTTCGCATCCATCGTAAACATCACCATAAAATTTATAAACACCATTTGTCAACAAATTATACTCCCCTTCCGAAGAAAATAATAACCAGATACCCTACTTTGATATGAGCTTACATGACAGACAAGTCGTTGATAACAAAAAAAAAAAACAGAAATGACCTAGTTGCACACGCATATTAAAGAAGAAATATGAAAGTGCAAACTGTAATTCATGACAACAAAAACAAGAAGAAGCAGAAACAGTAAAGGCACAACAACTCAGCAAAACCTAAACAACAAATAGAAAAGACGGAGCACGAAAACAAATCATGTCAACCCAATCATGCTAAAGGCAAGCAGGAAAGCAAGCAATCAAGAAGCAGCAGCATGAGCAAAGGCTATGTTGGGGGTAGCGCACAAATATGAAAACAAAGAAAAGTACATGTGTACGTAGTAGCATTGCAAGGAATGTGTAACTAAATTTTTCATACTCTTTTTTTGACGACATTGGCATAAAAAAATGTGTACAGCCGAAGGCAAGCAAGTAAGCAACATGACCACAAGAAAACAAAAACTTCCATGAAGGTGGGTATGTACATAATACACGCTTGCAAGTACATAGTTTGAAGGGAAAAGAAAGAAAAATCATGTCTCAAAATTAATGAGCAATCACTGCCGATTTGCCACAACCAAAGCACATACAACATGATTGCAGCATTGGTTGGCTGTACGAGCATTGAGCGTTGACTGCTGATGAAATTGGGTTATGCGGGTGATGCTGTTGACGCACCAACGCATAAATGCACAGCAAGCTATCATCAAAGTATCTGTTCCTAACATATATATAAATACATACTACGCAAATTTTCAATTGAATTTCTTTTTCCTCGCTACCTCTTGGGCTACCAGTAACCCTACTCTCGTGTTCTTGTCATTGATTGTCTTGTCTACCATCGGAGATTTTTTGTGCGTCTTCAACATCGACAACGGCGGCGTCAACATTAAAATTATAGATCATTATTCATTCATACGTGATTTAACATGTGGCATGTATCCGGTAGCTTGCTTCTAGTGGAGATGGCATAAGAACATCAAGTCTAGAGACATTACATCACCAAGCCAAAAAAATTAATGATCTCGTGTTTCTATAGTACATATGTACGTATGTATGTTCAGTTTAAGAGAAATTCGTTTAAATTAAGTAAAGAAGCAGGTCGGCGCTTATGCGGTAAGCTATCTTTTTGCTCGTGTGTATGTGTCTTATCTATGACATGTTGCAAATTATTTCATTATTTTCTCTGTTGGGTATTCAATTAATTTTTCTCTGCATTTTGGAGCACCGCTTTCAGAAATTTGAAAAGTAGAAAATTTAATTTTCTGGTCTACTGCGGCATTTGTATATTAGCCAGCTGAGCAAACGCCGCATCAGCCGCTGCAATTTATTTTTATTTTCTCCTACTTCCATCGATTCCTTAAGTAATTTTTTGCCCAGCATAGTCTCTAGCTGCGAATTTACTTCTAAAAATGTGTACGCTTGCATATGCATATGTAATTTTGATAGCGCTACCACCCTTTCGGGAAACTAGTGTGAAGTAAAGTTTGAAATAATATCAAAGGCAAAAAATAAAAGGTTGTGATGAAGATACAATTAAATCAAGTAAACACAAAACATGGAAAAAAAACTTAGATGCTGATTCAGCTTTGATAATATTATCTATGGCTCTTTATCGAAGGCATTGCTCCCAAGAGACATACATCTATGTACCGTCGCATGGATAAACTACATCACATAATCCTTAGGCAACACTTTCGTGAATATTATAGCCGCGTGAGAGAGTGCATACGGGGGGTGTACACAAAAATGTTTTGGTTTCGAAAGATTTTTAAACAATGATAACCAAGGATTCCACCCTACACTACTTGGCGGGTGAGATTGAAAGGTTTCACCAAGCTAACGAAGATGCACTGTACGCCTACATAGGGTTTGAGGGTTTATCGAGAACACTGCACCCAAAAGGTCTATGCTTCCGTCGTCGGATGGATCGACACCATGCCTCTTATGACAATACTGGCTCAGAAGTTATGGTTACAGCTCTGTGTATATTGTAAAAACAGGATTGCCAGCGAGGGCCTCGACAGGAACCTAAAAAGAGCTGTTTTTTACCGTTTACGGTTGAAGGAACAGTACTTCTAAGCTCTGACGAATTCAATTATACATAATTTACCCTTGATAATGGGCCTTTCGTCGACTCGGCTGGTCTTATGTGAGACTTGGTTAGGGCCTTATCATGGGCATACAAAATGTCTTATAGTTCACAATATTCCGTGTGCGATTATACACAATCTCGTAACCCTAAAGAAATATCCTTGAAACAGTATAAAAACAAATGCTATAAATATGTGTATTTGGCATACAATTCCTTGAATTTCTACTAAAAACGTTTTCCAGCGAAAAACGTTAAAGTCTTTCGGTTAAAGTTAAATTATCTACAATCGTAAAAATCAATGAAACATCGAAGCGCAAAACACGTAAATAAATTGCCCACCTTTTTTTCAGCCCCAGGGTACTTCAGTTCCCCGCGTTCACGTCAGCGTTTTTACATACAAATTGCTTTCTTCTTCTCTATTATTATTCATTCATTTCGACACACTTTTTTTTTTGCCTTCACAATTTTTTTTTTTCGCAATTTTTTCTTCCTACAACGCCAGGTGTGTGAATCTCGCTAAAATACACTAGAGGCCAATTTGAGAGCGATTTTTTTTACGTACGAGCATAATTTATCAATGTCGATCTATTCGCGCGCTTGTCACACGTCCCTACAGCGATGATGCGTATACAGAGTGGCCTTGAAAAGTGGAAAACATTAAGTAAATGCGAAGTAAGTTTGAAGGAGAGGGTATAGAGGGTTGACTGCTTATGCCAAAGAAGCTGCTGCTCCGGCAAAGCTGTGCCGTAGTCATTCAATAACTTTTTTCCTTCCCTTTCTTTCAAGCCCTCACATTTCTTTGCTATTTATTCACTTTTCGGATTTTCTTATTCTTCGTTCAATATTTCGTTTTCCTTTGCTTAATTAAAGCGTAAAACGATATTAAAGAATTTTTATAGCAATGTATTGCACTTCACTGAAATTTGATTTATGCGATGGTAGAGTGAAATTCAAAGAACAATTTCACGCAAAAGGAAAGCAGTATTTTTGGTATTTATTATATTTCCTATACAAGTATATCTCATACTGCTTTCGCTAACATCTTCACGCTCTAGCCGCCATTCAAACTCAAAGACCCTACAAAAACAACAAAAAAAAACTTCAATCGCGTGCACCTAATTTACCACACTTTATTACGCCCATTTCCTTTCGCCTACAAAACTGCTGCAACTCGCCGCTTAGTTAACATTACTGATTAAGTATCCATTATGAAATTTTTATTAGCTTAAACCTTTTATTTATTTATGAATTCATTACTCAGATTTCCTTAGCGAGTAAATGTGAAATGTTTAAATATTGAACGTAGCTCCCCAAAGAATTCTTAAAGCGAATGGCTTGCCACAACTAACACGTTGTTAAATAATAACGTTGGCACACGTCAATCCACAACACGCAAAGCCACTTTTTGACATTTCAAGTGCAGCCAGCCAAACTTCAAATTGCACCCAATCATTCACTCAACAAGAGGTACTCACTCACTCACACTTGTTGGTTCGCTTGCGTGACGCCCGCTGAGACATTTAACCAAAATTTTCTAGCTAAATTCCTATGAACGAGTTGTTGTTGCCACTGCTGCTGTTGTTGCTAATAATCGCTTTGGAATTAGTAATTTAGTGGGTAATTACTTCGTGCGTAATAAACGCGCATAACGCAAGGACACTTTTGTGAGGAAAATACAGTGACCCAAACAATTGTTCACATCGGAATTTTTTTAAATATAAGCAATGTTTTTCAAGTAAAAATTTTTTGATAATTTAAAACAAAATTGCTCATGATAAACGCAAAAGCATATAAATTACAGTTTTAACCTTGTATAAAATTTAGAAAATTTAACAAATTTTCTTGAAAATTTTAAAATTATTAAACGGAATTTTTATAAATTGTTTTTGGGTTGCAGAGGTATGTATGTAATACATGTAATTTATAAAATGGCACTAATTTTTTGACACTTTTGATGTGTATACATCTTTGGTTTCGGTAGGTTGTAAAATTTGCAATTTCATTAGAAGCAGCCTGTGTTTACTTGCTATTGTAAATGACTGCATACATTTATGCATGATCGTAGTAAGAGGAATTGCGGTCCAATTGATTATTACTTCCGATTATGCAAACTCCGCACATGCTTACGGCTTTGTACCTATGTATGTACACTAGGGTGGTCCAAAAATACACGTGGAAAAGTAAAGTCGGAATTTTTATGCTCTCATCCCCTAGGATTGTTCTATACCGAAAAAAAATGTATCCCAATTTTTTTATTTCAAAATTAAGAAATATTTAGAGGTCGCTCAAAGCGCCCAAAGTTTTCCACGTATTTTGTATGGGGAAAAAACAACTTTTCGTAAAAATGGTATAGAATTCTTAAAAATCAATATTTTTCTATGAGAGGACTCAATTTGTCTGCAGCAGATACCCAATAATGATACTCAAATTTTTATTTAACCATTTTTTCATCGCAACCTTAATTTATAGGTCCGTAAAAAACCCACAAAAACCCCGAAAAATTCAATGGGGGGACCAATAAAAAATCATTAGTATTAAAAAATGGTTAAATAAACAATTGGGTCTTATTACTGAAAGTCTCCTGAAGAGAACCAGAGTTTTCCGATCGAAAAATATTGGTTTTCAAGAATTCTATACCGTTTCTACGAAAAGATGTTTTTTTCCATATAAAAATACATGGAACACTTTGAGCGCTTTGAGCGACCTCTAAATATTTTTTGATTTCAAAATAAAAAATAGGGGTATACTTTTCTCGATTTAGAACAATCCTAGGGGGTGAGAGCATTACAATTCCGAGTTTACTGGTTTTGGACCACCGTAATGTACACACATATGTGTGAACACATTTGTCGCAACTGGTTTTGATATTCGTAGATGGTTTTAGGCATCGTCTATTTTGATAAAAAAGCAAGGCGAAAAACAAATACTGAAATCATTTTAACTAGGACCGTTGATAACTGATGAACATACATGAATATATGTATGGTTAGAAAGCTTTTTGATTTTATTTATTTATCAATAGACTACTAAACCTATGCCTAAACCCATGCTACGAATATCAAAACCACTTGCAACAAATGAGTTCATAGATATGTACATATATACATGCAAACTTAAGTATGTATGCGTATAGGAACACAGCAACATGCATGCGCGAAGTTTGCATAAAGGCCATTTTCTCTTACTCTGCATATGCCTAAATGTATGCAACAACTTGCAATAGCAAGTAAACACCGGGTGCTTCTAATGAAATAAAAATTGTATGCTGAAATACACATGCTAAACCCTACGAAATTTGCTGCTGGGCTACGCATTAAAGCTTCGCATAGTTTACCCTAGCGAAATCAAAGAAGTATACACACAAAAAAAATTGAAGGAAAAATATGTACTCACCTTTTTACTGCACACATTTCTTCGAATTTCTTAAAATTTACTTTCGTAGCCATGACCACACACACCTTATTTGCTTTATATATTTTCCTTTCATTTTTGCTAAACCACTCATTTCACTTCATCACAATTCAATTTATAAAAGAACACAACACTTTGCATATATTTTGCATGAATTAATTTACCACAAATCGTTCACTGCGCACAAATAGCTTCACCGGTCGAACGCGACGCGCCAATAACTTTAAAATAAACACAACCACTTCCAATTTAATACTGAATTGTCTCGCACTGGAATCACCGAGCATTGTTCGCTCAATGATGGAATGTCATCTCCTCACACTCTGGCAATACTTCTAAACTTCTTATTGTACCTTCTCCAAAATTATTCGCATGATATTTTCGTTGCTCTATTTTTATTCTTCAACAGGTTTGTGTATACATAACATTTTTCTAATTACTATGCTCCTCTCAGTGACACTTGCAAACATACATTCACACTCCTACAGGTTTGCGGGTGGCTGCGTCGCAGTCGCATTCTCCCCAACAGCGCTGCTTTGTCCATCATCAACAGCTCAGTTGTAAATCGGTTGCTATCGTGTCAAATTACTGTTGTGGGCGTCGGTACGCGTTCGGTCAAGTTTATTGATATTTTATTGTAAATTGTTTGTGATTTAATTCGTTTTTGCAAATTACTAATGTTTCGCCAATAGTTTTGTGTAATAAAAGTGAAAGTGTGAAAATGCAGAAATGTGTTTTAAAAGTGTAGTGCAAAGAAAGAATTTTTGTGCTAAGTGCTTGCTAAGCGATTGGAAATAAAATTGGCTGGAAGAGCATAAGTTCCAAGTGCGTGCAATTTTTGTTGTTGCATGCCATACATACATATGTATGTATTTTAGTACCATCGTTCGTTCGCTTATATGTATCTCATTGTGTGAATAATTGAATACAAATCTATTTTGCGGAAAAGAGAACTAAGATAATACAAATTTATGTATAGAGCGGTTGGTGAACCTCAAGGTGAGTTAACTTTAACCTGTGTATGTATGTAAATCGAATACTATTTAAAAGAATTTTTAATGGCATTTGCTAGAAAAATTATTCCAGGATGCGTACAAGTGTTTTTTGTTTATTTAAACTCTGTATTTCAATTGTTAATTTAAAATATAATATCAGGAATTTTTTACAGCATAGATATTTTCTTTTAAGTTTCAAGGTTTGTGCAAAATTTAGAAAAATTAAACAAATGTTCATCAAAGTTTCGAAATTTGTATCCGCAATTTTTAAAACCTTTTGTTGATTTTTTCTTTAATTTCTTTTTTGTGAACGGTCTTGCGCATTTTCGTCCATAAGGAATTCATGTTTAAATGGAAAAATTCAAAGGCCATCATCAAAATAAATAAAAAAAATATTACAAAATCAATGCGAGTTTTTAGCAGCTTTCATGAGCTTTAAAACTGCATACTCAAATAAATCTGATTAAAAACTTCCAAACTTTTGATAAAATTTTTTGAATTTTTCTAAATTCTAAATAAAGTTTAGAACTTGGATATACAAATATATATGCATTTGCTCATTAAGTGAATTAGAAAAGCATTAATCTATCAGGGTGGAAATCCGCTGTAACTGGGTATAGCAGAGCTGCTCCAGGGGTGGCCCGTTGTGGGAATAATCCCGTTTGCGACTGGACTTTGAGCAGATCCCAGGTATTCTTATCCTCAGTTCGGTATGACGCCGTGATCCGCACTCGAAAGTAGAAATGAAAGCGGTTTGGATAGGGATTTTTTTTTTTGTTTCAATGGAATAGATTCACTACAACAGAGATGGGCCGATTATTGCAAGCATGTAAAATATTTCATGTATGAGAAATATACTCGCATGGTGTACAGTTTCAGGACTCACAAGTTTTCAACCAAAAGTTCCACTTGAATTTAGCATGGATTATCGTAATCCTACAGCAATAAAACTTTATATACGAGTATATGTACTTTAACTAGGCTAAAAGTAATTTCGAAAAAAAGCTTTGAGTATCTCGACGTAAATAAGTTCGATTTTTTTTAACAAAACCAAATGAATGCATCCAACAACAACAAAAAGAAAAAAATATGAATATTTTATAAATGATAGATGAAAAAAAAATACAAAAATTAATAAATATTTTGCCAGAGTAAATGTACAGATAAGAAAAATTTATGAATTGCACAGCAAATTGCTAACTTCCCATTTTATGTTATTTCCGTTGAAATACAAAAAAAAATAACAATACAAAAAAATTTGCAATGCTAGCAAAAAATGTCAATTTTTATTTATGCGCAGCTGAATATATGTATTTGCAAATGCACATTAGGGTGCAACACTCTCAATCCAAAAAAAAGAAATATTTCGGAAAAATATTAGGCTTAATATGAATTTTAATAACTTAAAAATCAATAAAAAAAACAAATTCCATCACTCTCTGGTATTTTAAGAACTAAAGATTTCTTAAAAAAAAAAATGCTTCAGGAGGTACTAAATTACAAGTATGGAATAAAATTAACAAATCCATTTCGTAAAAATAATGAAACTGAACTTTATTGAAATAAATTATTGCTTATTTATGAAAGTATGATTTGAACGGTTTAGTTTACTACATTTTATGTACTTAGATGAATGAATCATTTTTTGCTATTAATGTTTAATAAAATTAAAAACCCACAATTTTCTAAAAACTCTCTTTGTTTTTGATGGGCACAGTTTTTTTTGGAAATTTTAAGTTTTTTGAAGAAAAAATCTGGCAACGCTGGTAAAAATGCATACGTTTCATCCAACATCGACTTCCTGTGCTCTTTGAATACTAACTCTTTTCTCAGGATATTTTAAGACATTTCGAATTTTTTTATATATCTACCACCCACAGACCAATGCACGCCACCCAACCCTTTATATTGATGGCTTACTTTTAGAGGATTTTTTTCCCCAAAAAAATAATATTTATCATTGCCGAGTTCTTAAAACAGCAAATATGGGGATATCTTTATTTCGATTTAAAGGTTCTATAAATTGTTTAAAGTGAGATTTTCCGGGCTATAATTTTATTTCAATTCATGGGAAATGAAAATTGTCAATAATGCGGTAAATTAACTTTAAAATGTTCCGGTAATTGATTTTACTGGTCAAAGGTAGTGTACTGAATAAATGTACATATGTACGTATTTATATAAAAATAAAGGACACTAAATTATCTTTGATCGTCAAATATGGCACAGAGTGTATGCCGATCTAGGTCAATACCGGCTCGCGGTCGTCTGTAAATTATTACCATACATATATAAATATTTATATAGATACATACACATGTAGCTGGCTATTAATAAAAGTAAATTCAATGATTTTATGAAAAAAATCGCGGTTAGCAGAGTTGATTTATTTAAGCGACAGTGGCCTAGCTGCCATTTAAAGTTATCGCTATTTTATGGTTATGTACAAATATTTTTACGCCAACTTGCACAAACACATGATTAAATTGTATTACAATACGTACATACATACATATATACAACTTTAATTTGAATGCATTCTTAGCTGATGTGACACTCAAAATACAAAGACAAAGGTATTTGTATTTAAAATTAAACGATTTCGATTTTTTAGTATGCATAGCGCATAAAAGGCATGCATGATTTTTCATCGTAAATAATTATTTTTTTTTCGTAATAAAATTGCATTTTGCTTAAGTTGCATGCGAAATTCAACCAAAGCACTCTACCGTTTGTTTAACGAATATGAAAAATACAGCAAATTAAAAATTATAAAACAGAGACAAATTATTTAATCCATGGAATGTAATAAATATTTATTTATATTTATAATTGGATAATTTTATTTTTTACTTATTAGAAATTGCCTGGAGCAAACTAATTAAATATTATTGCATTTTTGGACAAATTTCATGGGAAATTAAAAATTCGTAATATGTACATATGTATAAGTATGTGTCAATATTTATATTAGGCCGTACCACCGTACAAGTAAACACAAAAATATTTGCGGTACACACCTGAGTCTAAAGTATTTTTGCAAGGTAATAATTTTTTTTAAATACTTTCTTAGCAAAATTTTAATGCATTTTGTTGAGTTTGATTTACTGACGTGGTACGTTACGGTGGTGATAAAAACTGAAATCTGGTGGGTAAGTACTATAACGGGAAACTTAAGGTCAATGGACTCTGGAACAAAAAAACCTTTATCCTCCAAACAAAATCGCCGATATATCATACTTTAAAGTCTGACCGCAAATCTCGAAAAAATTGCAAAAAAAAAATTATTAGAAGGATTTATTCAGAGACACAACTATTATAAGAGAAATAGAAGTTAATAAATAATTATTATATTAAGAAGTCATCTATAATTATTTCCAAGGACTTATATTATAAAAATTTCATAATAATTATCAGAGAGAAACAAAGACTTATTTTGAGAGCGAAAAAATTGTTTAAGTCTTAAAAGACGGGGCTTGTTCAGGACCATTTCGGGATTAGTTGAAGACCAGCTCGCGGCTAGTTGGGGATAACTTTGGAACTATTTGGGGCGTAGTTTGGGACTACAAGAGGTTAATTTAATGGCGTATGCATATGTCGTCAGTCTTGTCACCTAGTGTTACTTGGGACTTAGCGAGAAGTTTAGAAGTACAGTCCTCTCTCGTCATACACAAATTACACTCTATAAGTCCTTCATTATGCCCGTGCTGATGCATGCCGTGCAGAAGCATGAACATGAGACCAACATCCTGTGAAATAGTGCATGTGGTTTTTATGATTGCCAAAAGTATTGTCGTGACAAGAAGAATATCTGTTCAGGCACTAGCAAATCTTTATGGCAAGAAACGCAGACCACACTCGTTGAAAATTTCGCTAGCAACTAACTTATAGCTGTTTTACATTAATGTGCAACCTTCGAGCAGATGCCTCTGGAGATTATAGAAGGTTGTTGTCCCTTATAGGCAAAAAATTTACCGTTTTAGCCTAAGATTACTGCAGAGCTCTTTTTAGAAATCACTAAATATTGATGCATCGGTAAAGATTTCAGTTTGTGCCTCCGTCAGGACAACTTAAATTTATGTATTCATGGCCCCGGGCAGATAATTGGTTCTCGAATAACTCTTTAGTAGGCACATCTCCACTGTATTAAAAATATAATCATTCATTTTCGCTTGAAGATCTGCTGTAAGAAATTTATTTAAAAATCTATGTAAAACTTGTTTAGTGTTAGGTGTTTCGGCAAAAAATTGAAAGGTAGAGGGAGGCATGGTAGGAAACATAAAATGTTTCTGTTTTGAAAGAACTAAATTGTACACCAATTTTCCTTGAATTTCAATAAATTTCAAAATTTATGCAGTAATTAACGCAAAGCGGTGACTGACATAAGTTAATAAAATTTTAATTAAGAAAATACTGAAGAGCAAAAACTGACAGTCCTCGTATATATGTATGTATATACATATAAACATAGGGCCCATACCGCATCTAAGGGCCAACGCAAATATGCAGCATCAACACACCCATTGCAAATTGGAAATTCAGCCAACTCTGCAATTTTTCAGCCAGTTTAGGGTAAAAGTGATATGAAAAAAAAAACACTTTGAAAATTTGCATGGCAAAGCATTAAAAGGCGTTAAAAGTGAAGACCAACCAGCAAATAAAAATAAAAAATCACTGAAAGCCGCTCAAATGAAAGTTTGGGTTAATGAAAGGGGATTATAAAGTGCTGAAAGCGAAAACCAACAGGGTAAGCAACAAAAGCGAGAGAGAGAGGGCGACAAAAAAGTAATCCAGCATAGAATCCAGCTCAGCTAATACCTTTTAGTGGGTGAGAAAATGGAAGAATAATTAATTTTTAGCTGGGCGTAAAGTATGAAAGTGAAAGCGTTGCTCGATTTACGACTAAAATTGGTAGCTGCAATTTATGACACACATGAAATTTATGCCTTCTATTAACACAGTGTTCGCACACGTATGTATGCTTATGTAAATTGCACATATAATAACCATTAAAATATGCGCCTCTCTATATGGCTTTCGTAAGCTCAAATCGAGTTTATTAAACTGACCCGTGCGTCCTATGGTCCTTTTTGAAGCATTTTATTTTTGCTCATAACTATGAGATGCTTCGTTGAAATTGTAAATAAATAAAGGGAAATTTAAACCTTGGCGTAAAAGCCAAAGCGCACAGATAAACATGAATTAAGTAGGTATGTACATACACACATATGCATATAGATATATGCACATATATTGCTTTATATATTTGGCGCATGTTTTGCTATAGAAAGGGTTATAAAGCAGTTATGGTTATTTGCAAAAGTTTTAATGAGATTTTTGGGTACCGAGTTCAAATGGTAATGGCACACCTTCAGCTGCATATTTGCATATGCCCTTATTAATTTCTTCACAAAAATCATCTAACATATGGAAATGGCTTTATAAGTAATAAATACGAATACTAATACGATGATATTCACTGCACTTTAGGGTGCAACACTCCCTAACTAGCTGGACCGATTTGAAATGACTTCTAAAAATCGAATTTATTAAAAATTAATTTTTTTCTTAAAATATTTGTTTTCCAAAAATTATAGAAGGGTTTAAGCTTAAAAGTTCCGAATAAAAATGTTTAAAAATTTTAAAATTGTATGGGCTATAAAACCGCATACACAACTAGTAATTTTTAGCAAAAAAAAAAACCGACTTCAACTCCCATACAAAAAAAAAAATATATATATATATATCTCATGATCCGCTGATCGGATCTTAACCAGATTAGTATGGGACCACCTCTGAGACACTACCTTTCCGATACAAAAAGAATTATCGAAATCGGTTGATGTGGTCCAAAGTTATGCGGTAACATACATAAAAAAAAAAAAAAAAAATATTCCGACGAACTGATAACCTCCTCCTTTTTTGGAAGTCGGTTAAAAATGATCTAAAAATTCAGAATAAATAGTTGAAATTTTGATGAAAATTTGTTGAATTTTCCTAAATTTTGCAATTGAAATTGTGATTTACACGGCTTAATTGAGACGATATTTTTATATAAAAATAACAAAAAAAACTATCACGAAAAACATTACGAATATTTGAAGAAAATCAACACATGGTCATTGTTTGAGTCACTGTATACTTAGGTCTATGAAATAAGGTAAAAATGCCGATAAAAACTTACCTCGATAACATTATGTTCAGCTTAATCGATATACATACATACATATACCAATTGATAACACGCCTATCGATAACTTTACTTATCAATATGCAAATAGCACTAACCGAGTGGTGATAACAGAGTGGCAGTTAGAGATGCATACTACCACTCGATAGGGTCCATTTTCGAACCTTCGTTCAAGCAAAATCCAATATTTTTCTAATGCATACCATACTCTGCGCCGTAATAGTTTACAAACCGAAATTACTGGAGGAGATGCTTGCCCAAAGTTTTGACAAAATAGTGTTCCGAGAAAATATTACAAAATGTATATCGATAAAAGGTACAGCAAAATTATCTACATGTGTTTATCGGTATATGCATATGTACACCAACAGTTATTATGTCAGTACTGAATCTATTGCGGAAATTGCATATGTATATCGAAAAAAACGTCTGCACACCCTAGATAAATAAATCGATATCGCCAAGAATACGCTTAGTTATGGCGAAAACATCCCATATACATACGTAAATTTTTAGGTAAATGCACCTATTACAAATAGTTACGCCTATAACACTATCTTGTAAAAATATCGATAAATAGGTAGGTAAATCGATAAAAACATAGGTAATGGTATCGACAAATACATCGATAAACCATAACAATTATGTACTACTAACTAGAAATATGAGCCCATCAAAGTGCCAAAATTTTATTAAAATTTTAAAATACGCAGATTGCCTGTTTCACATATCACAAGGGTGAGATTGTCCAAATTAAACGCGGCAAGTAGCTGCTAAAGTGTCCGAAGTTATGTCACGCAAGAAACAAAAAGGCCGACAAATAAAACGAAAAGAAATAATACTTGACACAAAACACGCCTAAGGCGCAACTAAATTGGAATCAATTGAATATTGCCAACAACCAACAAGGAATCATATATGTATGAAAAAGTAGCATACCAAGGACAATAAAAACACCCAGACGCAATTGCACCACCTAAATACACACAAAAGAATAGAGCGCGGGTCATTGACAAACGTCTGAGTGAATTTCAGTGAAGCGCAGAACATAAATCGACCACCAAAAAACATTGGTACAATAATTGCAGGGTCGAGTAGCAGTCACAATTACAAACGTACAGTGGAGGTCAAAAAATGGATGAATGGTGTTTCGTTTTTAATATTTACAATGTTTTTCAGGCTAAAATTTTTTGATATATCTTATATAAAAATATGGTTCATGCTTTAACAAAACTATATAAATCACACTTTCAAATATTATGCAGAACTTAGAAACATTCACAAGTTTTTATCTAAATTTCGAGCTTTTTAACCAGAATTTTTAGAAATTGTTTAACAAGCTTATAAAATTCTCGTAAAATAAGTGCCAGTTTTGAGTGGCTAAAAAATCGCATTAAATTTAAATTTTTTTTTTTTGTTGACGGCGTTTTGCGTTTGTTCGCGAAAAAAATAAAAAAAATCAACGCCACTTTTACTAAATTTAGCTATTTATATGAAAAACCGCAAAATGCGTCAACAAAAAAATTATAAAAACTCAATGCGGTTTTATACAATTTTATAAGCTTATTAGCTACATATCCAAAAAAAATTCTAAAAATTCATTTTAAAAAGTTCGAAATTTAGATAAAAATTTTTTGAATTTTATCTAATTTCTGTATAAAGTATGAAAGTGTGATTTATATAGTTTTCGTTAAAACATGAACCATATTTTTATGAAAAAAAATATATAGCTTGAAAAACATTGTAAATATTAAAAACTAAACATCATTCATCCCCAAGTGTGCTATTGTACGAGCATTTTTTATTCTTTGGTAGCGCTTTTGTTGCAAGTGGCACAAAGTTGGCACAAAGGACAATTGAATTGACCGCACGCGAGTAAACAAAACGTCAAGAGTGCATTTAAACACCCATGCCCGCCATACTCGTACACAGTTAGTTACATACAAGTAAGGGCGCGAGTGCGAGGGTGTGGGCCTGCTGTATTTGCTTCGTATGTACATATATATCGCACACGATATTCAAAAGTGACACAAGTCAAAATTCTAAATTTTTGAAAATAAGCACTTAAAAATATATACAAAGCTTTTTATTTACCTTTCAGCAAAAGCTGGCGCAATTTTTTTGTTATAATTGTTGAAAAAACGTAAGGCAAAGTTTTCCTTGCCCATATGATTAGCATACGCTAAGAAATAATTTTTCGCATTTTCTGAGGATCGTGTAATTTTGAGTTGTGTCACTTTTGAAGACGTTGTGCGGTATGTACATACATATGTATGGATATAGTATGTCACAAGCAAAATAATCATATTTCAACACAAAATGTGTTGACAGCACCCCACTGACAGCACACACATAACTGTTCTCCAAACAAAAGAAGAAATAAAAAAGTGATAATGTTTTACAAATGTTTGCTCTTATCCTATCATATTGCATTTCACATTTTTTTTTTCATACTCATGAAGCGTACGAATAAGGCGGTGTGGCTATGAATAAGCGGGTCGCTATTGGCAATGTTTTTTAACTCTCACTTTTTTCTTTGATCGCTTGTAAGCTGACACCATAAATGATTAGTTGAGGTGTAAAAAATTAAATTCTATGTTAAGAAATATGAAATTGATATGCAGGGTGTGTGTTGGCAGTAACTGCGCGCTGCATGTTTGTGTACGAACTTTTTTTTTGTGACTTTAAGTTAAAGAGAACAAGAACTGTTTTAAAGCAAAATTTTAAAACCCCAAAGGAAAACTAAAAATTTTATGTTTCTTGAACGATTCGTGATTTTTTTTTTTAAACTTGTTGAGATTTTTTATCGTAATTCGTTCGTTGCCCTTCGGTGTTTGTTTTTTTATTGTTTAAACACATTTTTGGAAGCTTTCGAGATTTTAGCACATAATTTGGAATTTTCGGTGTTTTTTTGACGAATTCGTGATCTTAAACGCATTTTTCGAAATTCTTTGAAATCATTTTTACTTAAGATTTTTTCTGAAATCAAGGCGATTTTCGTTGTTTTCCTGGAAATAACTCGTGATTTTCTTGATTTCGTCGGGGTTTTCAGCAATTAGATTAATTCCTGTAGAATATCGTTTGGATTCTTACAATTTTTTGGAACTACTGGCGATTTCTTATTAATTGTACGATTTTTCTTGGTTCTTCGAAAGTTTTTGATACTTCGTCTGGACTTTTTGGATTTGATCGAGCTCTCCTAGGATCCTCCGTACTTTTCGTGAAACGGTTCTTGATTTTCAAACGCTTTTTTGCACTCTTCGGTGTTTTTTGGAATCGTTTGGATTTAGTATTTGATTCTTTTAGGGTTTTTGCGGGTTTCGAGATTTCTCAGGATTATTCGGAACTTTTTTTGATCCTCTTATAATGTTTTCTTTTGCGGCTTCTACGAACTTTTCGAGATAATTCAGTATAGGTCGGAACTTCTATTGAACCAGCTCTATTTTCCCAAGACCTTTCGAGTGTTTTCGGTTTTTTTTGCAGTTCTTCTAGGCATTTTTGGGATTTTTTTTATTTTCGAGTTTCAGAATTTTTCCATCACCTCGCGATTTTTCGGGGTTTTTTCATTCAGAATTTTTTCGAGATTTTTCCACACGTGTTCAGGGTTTTAAAGTTTTCCTTGCAATAACTCGTGTTTATCGAGATTTTCTCGGGGTTTTCTGGAG
>NW_023458562.1:32744076-32754766 GCF_013731165.1 Rhagoletis pomonella
GAGCTCTCCTAGGATCCTCCATACTTTTCGTGAAACAGTTCTTGAGCTTTTTGCACTCTTCGGTGTTTTTGGAATCACTCAGATTTATTATTTGATTCTTTTGAGGTTTTTACGGAGATTTCGAAATTTCTCAGAATCATTCGGAACTTCTTTTTTCGAGCCTAGTCTTCACGCTTTTCGAAGCATATTGTAAATTTCTAGCATTATTATTTTTAAGAATTCTTTGTATTTTTGATGAAAGAATTCGTGATTTTTGGAGACTTTTGCGAACTTGTTTCGGATTTGGCGTTTTTCGAGATTTTTTTATCGATATTTCGGATTTTTTGCGGTATATTTAGGAAAACTGGTTTTGATTTTCAAAGACATTTTTTCACTCTTGGGTATATGTTGGAATTTTCCGGAATGATTTTGCTTCTTCGGAACTTCTTTTTAATCCTCTTAGCATTTTTTCTAGACTTTTAGAGAGTTTTCGAAGTTTTATATATTTTAAATACATACGGCAGGATATTAAAAGACTTTCTGTGGACTTTTTTGTATTCTCCTTTGATTTCCGCTGAATTTCCCGAGTTTCGAAATTTTTAAATCACCTCGTGATTTTTTGAAGTATTTTTAAATTTTCGATATTTTTTAATTGCTAAGAATTTTTGCTATTTCTGTTAAGATGATTTTTAATTTTTTTTTATGTTTTCCGGATTTATTCTGGATTTTGGCGTTTTTCGAGTGTTTTCGAAATTTTTTTATGGATGTTTCGGAATTTAATCAAGATATTTTCGAATTTTCAACATTTTCGTTGATTTCCAAGACTAATAAACTTCTTCGGCATTTTTTCGGATATTCTGGATTTTTTTCTTTTGGTGTTTTTTTCTGTGTTTGTTCAGAGTTTTCGTGAATTTTTCGGGACTTTTCGAAAATTTTTCATGATTTTTGGGAAGACTTGGTATTTTTTGTTAAATCATTCGGCAATTTGTGCGGTTTTTTCCTAACTTTCGAGAATTCTTAGGAACCTTTCGTAAATTTTTCGTGAAATTTTTCGTCCAATTGGTGAAGTATCTGTCGTTTTCTTAGGATTTTCAGGCTTTTTCAAAAAATTTCTAAGGGATTCTAGAATTTTTCGGAAATTTTCAAGAGTTTTTCGTTTTTTTACGGGTTCTAAGGAACTTCGGTACACTATAGGAAATATTTCTTGATTTCAGACGCTTCACAAGATTTCATTGCGATTTTGTTGGACATTTTCAAGATTTGTTGGTAACTGTCAGATTTTTTTTTGTGGCGCTTCGGGGAGTTTCAAACGAATTTCGGCTTGTTTTAGAAGTTTTTTAGAACTTAGACTCAAACGTAAGTGGCTAATGTTTAGCGATACTAAGAATTTGGTTACTTTTTCCTTTCATTCATTTTTGAATAGTAAACACGAAAATTGTTTTTTTTCGGTACTAATTAAATTATGAACGTCTAAAATATTGAAAGCAAAAACTAAGCGTCTATAGTTAACCTATAGAACCACTTTATTTTAATGAGTACACCACAATATGAAAAACCCTAAATATTTTGATTACCCGCATAAATATTAATATTTGAAAAATTTGTCTAGTTAGCTAATGGCATACGAGGGCACTGCCAAAAATACACTTTAAACGAAATGTTTGCAAAGTAAATGCCAATTATACTTTTAATAGATAATACGAGTAATCCAATGCCGAGTTTCCACTGACAATTGAAGTTACAGATGTATGCTACGTAAAAGGAATTTCATATGGAAACGAACTTTATATCTAATTTTATTAACGCAAATGACCAACATTGACAGTAAAACTTTTTCATTCGATGGTCAGTGAAAACTTAGCATAAGTTTACTTAATACTTAATGCGCATATTTTCAACACCTCACTTCCGCTGCCTAATAACATTTCTAGAAGCGAAGTCACTTCTACTTTAACTAAAATATTGTATATAATCGCAAAAAATAATTTAAAGTTTAACAAAATGTTTATTTGTATAAACAGTGACCTAACTTTCCTCGCTTGTAGCTACATAACTAGCTTATCGTAATAAACGATTGCTGTAATTAAAAATTAGCATAGGCAAAATTCTGATAAAAGCGAAAACTACAAAAGTGCCCCAAGTAAAATATGCAGAGCCTAGTTGAGTAAAAAATGTAGTACAACAAAAAAAAATATGCATTGCAAATTACGGCAAAAGCCAATCGAAGTTATGTGGCATGTTAGTTGTGAAACTGCTGGCGGTAAAAAGTTAAGCCATACAGGAAGAGAAAGTATTGGAAAGAGTAATTTTGTAGCCAGCACGGAAAACTCACTTTTTCCCCAGTTTACACGAGGGCAAGTATGTGCGTGTATGTGAATGAAAAATGAACGCAATGAAGATTACATATTTGCCATAGATATTTCTAGAATCATGCATTTATTTATTATACATACAAAGTTGGTACGGGATAATAATCCCGAGATTTTAAATTCGAAAATCCAGAGAAATTTTATTTTAAAAACCTTTGGCTTAAATTAATGTTTGAAAGATCCCGAATTGCAAAAACAGTTTCACAAAAAGTCAGATGTTAAAATAATTTTCGCATAATGCATATTGGAAAAATCCTGAAAATCCATACTTTTTTCGGCACTAAATACATTGTAGAAAAAAGGTTTTTTCTTAACAGCGGTTGCCTCTCGGCGGCAATGGCAAATCTCCGAGTGTATTTCTTTAATGAAAAACAGTTTTTCATAAAAATATAATCCCCGTTTAACGTCGGCGTCACGACTTACTATCGGAGGAGAAGCTCGGCCGAACACTAACACGCCAATCTATTATTATAATTATTAAATAAATTTGAGGAACCCGAAATTCCAAGTTAATTAAAATTCGCGAAAATTATGGCATTCAGTCTACTTTCCAATAAAAATACTAAAATCCCGCAACTAAAAAATACTAAATTTAATGAAAATCTAACTGCTTGCGAGTCGAACTAGAAAAATTCCGAAAAACCTATATTCTAAAATGATTTATTTTTATGAAAATCTATGCGCTTGACTAATTTTGGTATTAACTTGAATAACTCAAGACTCACAAATATTTAATTTCAACAAAATTTCGCGGTTCGCGGAATCCCGAAAAATCATACCTGAAACGTCTTTAGGAATCCCCAAGTCCCTAAATTTCAAAATTATTTTTTAATATTTCTTTTGTTTATTTAATGCTAAATCATTTATAAAAGTAATCATTGTGTTAGATAGAACTACAATAATTCGTATTTCAAACTTTATGCAAAAATTATAAAAATTCTGTAAAGTTTCATCAATTTTTCAGCTTTTTAATGGGCTTTTTTAGAATTTTTTTCACGCACTTTCTTCCTGATAAATTACAAAGTATTACAGTTAAAAATCAACTGTAATTTTCAGGAACTCAAAACTTATACTTCATAGTAAAATTTATTGGGCTATAAAACTATATACTCAAAAAAAAATAAATATCAAAATAAAATCTGATTAAAAAGTTGTAAAAAGTTAGATGACAATTTGCAGAACTTTTAAAATTTTTTTGCAAAGTTCGAAATATGAATTTATATGGTACTTGTTTGACTATGTGCTACACTTTTATAAAAAAAATAATTATTTGAAATAAACAAAAGAAATATAGCCAAAACTGGCCATGGGTATATGTATGTATCGATCAAAATCCCGAAGACTTGTCAAGAGCTACGTTTGAGAATTTCCATATTTTATAAAATTTAAATTTCGGTAACAGTTTAAAAAATCCCGAAATCCCGATTTTTTGAAAGTTTTGATTTTTTTTAATTTTCTCTAAAACTCGCCAGTTTAATTAATGTCCAGTCAATTTTCGAAAAATCTCGAAATTCATCCTACTTTTGGTATTACACTTCAGTTCCGCAATACACTAAAAAATATTCCGAGATCCCGAAGTGTTACTTTTATGGAATTCCTATTGATTCGCTGTCATAGTACACAAATATATGTTTGTACGCTAGTAAGTTAATGGCTATATTCATAGGGAGTATGCTTATACACAATATTTGTGTGCGTATGTGATTTTGAGCAACAGCAGTGGATTTGCCCTTGCGCCTACACACACATACATACATATATGTTTATACATTAGGGTGGTCCTTGAATGTAGGAAGCAAATTTTTGCATCCGATTTCCTAAGCCTCAACCCCTACGTAATTTTGGTCCCCATTGGAGACGGTTAAGGCGTGTCGCACAGGCGTCAAAGTTCAGACTACGCTATGAAGACACCTTAACCGACTCCAATCGGGACCGAAATTTATAAGTGATATCCTCGACTATAGAAGTGTCGATTTTGGGTATTAAATGAAACAAATATATATTTTTAATTTTTTGGGTCCGGCCTTTGACCACTTTGCCACCGACTCCGGTCGGGACCAAAATGTATATGTGATATCTGTGACCGTGATATTAGCGATTGAGAGGGTGAGACTGAAAAAAATCGTTTTTTAGATTTTTTAAGGACCACCCTCATATACATACATACACATTTGTATAACCTGTAATAAATTGAAAATTGATAACTGGGCGGCAATCGAACACCCAACACAAGCCAAGCCCTTAAACTTGGAATACTCAATCTCCTCAATCCTGCAAAGCACACCTTACCCCATCCGTAAGTATCTGCACATGTATGTACATACATAGTATGTATGTATGTATCTCTATCCACGGAACACTAGCTTGCTTTCAATAGATTGATTGGTAACCCCGATTGCATAGCACACATCTATGTATGTATGTACATAAGTGCGTATATAAAGGCGTAATGCCGCAAGGTGATTTACTTTCAACGCACCCACTCCAGTACACACACACACACACACACACACATCGATGTGCACGCAATTCCCAGCAAAAACATTCATGTCATTCATGCATTGATGAGGTAGGTACATGCGTGTTTACATGCATTACTGTTTGCATTGCCCTCATTAGTTGCGTGTGTAGTATGTACGAGTATGTGTGTGCATATTTTCAATGAAGTCCACGCAAGTAGACAAACTGTGTGTTTATGTGCGGCTTTTAATCAATTTGCATAGACATGCATACACACATATGTAATTTAATTTATGTGTACACGCGCTTATTACTTAAATGAATTAATGTGGCAATTTGTTTTGTTTATTTGAATTTAAAATTTAAAAGTAAACTTCATCATAGACAAGTACATATTTTATTGCTTTAAATTCATTTACGAAAATAAATAATATGAACAGATTTTTATTTTCATTCATTTGAATGCAAATAATTTCGATATACATACATATTTACTTGCCATTAGTGGCCAATTTTGTGTGAAGGGCAAGTGAAATTAATGCAATTTTATTTAGTTGTTATTGACTTTTGAAAGTGATATTTAAATGGTGCTCACATTTTGCTGGCAAAAGTAATTACACAATATTTGTTTAGAAATTTGAAACTTTTAATTAGAATTTATTTAACATGTGTATGTATTGTGGTTGCGCACTAAATAACAAAATTTGGTTAAAATTTAATTTTGTGTACATACTTTTAATGTTTGACACAATTTGATTAGAAAGTTTTTGAGCGGAAATCTTTGATATCGAGAACGAAATATCGAGAACGAAAAATTACACTGAAGATGACACAACGCCGATACCGGTTTGTCTGCAAATCAAACTAGACAAGGGATGGCGGAAATTCTTTCCAAAATAATTCATATCTCAAAATATTTTTTGTTACATTTACCTCGATAATAGCTGCGATTAATCGCTAATATTGGTTATCGGGCATAAAACCATGAATAATTTATATGTAGATTAAAATTCTAAGTTTATTAGTATACTAAAAAAAATATATCTCTATAATGATATCTAAATGACATTTAAATATCCAAATCGCTAGTGTACGGTAAAAAATGTATAACAGTTCCGAAAATTGTATTAACTATTAGGTGATTATATAAATTCATTAGTATCGATTATTATATTGGTATCGAAAATAATTTCGATCAAACAGTTATATCGATTAACATGCAAAATCATGCGTAACTTATCGCTTAACAGGAAAAACTCCTGACTATATTTAAATTTAGGATCTCAATTTAGGATCTGTATACCATTTTTCTAGATCAGCTTATTTTCCCAAGATATTTGAATTTTTATGAAAAATGTTTAACTTTTACTAGGGAAAAATTAAAAAATAATAGATTTTTAGTACATATTGCCTGCTGAGGTAGGACCGTTTGTTAAGAAAAAACCTTTTTTCTATATTTTTTGCGATGTTGTTTTGACCAGGGCTTGAACCCAGGTCCAGCGGAGTAGAAGCGCACCACTGCACCCCAGCGGCCGACAGTATACTGGCACATAAAGTAGCTTCGAAATGCCTAGCGCCGTTGGTCGAGTTTCTCCAAAACGGTCAAGGTGCAAAGTAGTTCCACCAAAAAATGGCGGGTTAATTTTTACCTCCAAATAGGGTATCTCTCACTACGGCGTCTCTTGCAATGCATGTTGAAATACTCACCAGCAATTACCAACCCCTCACACAAAGGGGTAAGAAAATGTATTGAAATTTTTCGAAAGGAATCGAAGTAAATTCAGTCATAAAAAATTTAGTTATCGAAAGTTACCAAGTTACCAAAATTTGTTGAATCATCGAAGTTTATAGTTAGCGAAAATTATCAAGTTATGCATGTTATTGAGTTATCGCAACGTTGTTTATGGAGTTGTCGAAATTTATAGACAAAGAAAATTAATTGTCGAAATTTCCGTACAGCTATCGAGCTATAAAAATTTATAGGATTATTTGAATGTGTCAAGTAAATGAAATTCATGAAGTTATCGATACTTATTGAATTATCATTATTTATAGAGTTAACGAAATTTACCTAGTTATCGTAATCCACCGAGTTCTTTGAAACTATTGACCTATCGATATTTATTGATTGAAATTATTGGATTTATTGAATTGAAGTTTTTGGAATTTCGAAAATATATCGTGCTAGCGAAATTTCAAGGCTATATAAGTTTATCGAGTTATCACTGGTTATCGGATTTTATTGTATCACCAGAGTATAACGCGTTATCAAACTTTGTCGATAGCTTTCGAAAAATATGGAGCTTTCAAAACTAACCGAGTTATCGAAATTTGTAGAGGTATCCAAAGTTTATCGATTTTTCAGTTATCGAAATTTATCGAGCTCTCGAAACGAACAGTTATTGAGGTTTATCGAAAAGCATCGAAATTAGTCGAGCTATCGAATTTTGTTCAGGTATCGGATTTTAAAGTTTTTAACATCCATCGACTTATCGATATGTATAAAATAAGGCAAATTTATAGACAAACTGGAATGTATGTGGTCAACCCCAAGTACTGTCAAAGGCTTTCAAAAATGTTAAAAATTGTAGTAGTCATGTCGTAGTTCCAAAGCATGAAATTTTCCGGTAAGTAATTTTAAACGACGTGCTAAGTTATAAAACCCGTCCAAGGGCCTTAAAAAAACTAGAGTAACGGTAGAATTTCGACAACAACTGGCGCTTCTAGTATTTATTAAAAAAAAAAAATAAGCCACAAATTGGAGGAAAAGCTTACCCAAATATTTAAGAAGAATTTGGATGCTAAATAAAAGAACACTATTCATAACTAGAACACTTATTTGCACATGGCGTATGAGTAACATTGCTTCCTGCTCAGATTTCATACCAAAAAATTTTTGCGCAATTTCATATATGTATATGTAAAGAATATATTGTTTTATTTTCAATTTATCATTATTCAATTTTGAATTGTTTTCTTTTTTTCATCAAAAAACAGAAAATTTGGAATGAGTAATTAATTTCTTCCATCGAAAAGTGAGTTTGTATATAGGATTTATGGAGAAATGTGTTACCTTTCATGTGTTATATTTCGTATTAAGATTATTGGAACCACTTTTTTGGCTGAATAGTTCTCGAAAAATTATCCACAAAAAAATGATGCGACTTTTGGAATCAACATAAAACATAAACATAAAAATTGTATAGTGGCATCCAGTGTGCATTTTTTCTGTAAACCAGGTAAGCTGTCCGGCCACTAACTGCGAAATTTTTACATATAAATTTGTCTTTTTATAACTTCTTGCTTCATCTTACCTACAATACTCTATAATCCATCTCTGTTTTTTCAATTATTTGCTTGCTGTAATTTCTTTTCTGCTTTTGTGGCTTTTATCGCATGTTTTATTAGTTCTATACCTGAACCTCGTGGTTTACTTAGTTGTAATTGTTTCTAAACGCCATATTAAAATACCATGTAAATATTTTCATGTTATTGTATATATGATGTATTCATACAAGTAAATATGTTGGTTCTTCTACTAAGTACCACATTTACTCTCATCAAATAATTTCCGCTGCGTCGTCATTTTCGTATAGAAAAATCTTGCTTTCTTCACCATTTCCACGCAAAGAGCAATGCGTAGAATTATTTTCTATTTTCCGTATTATCGCGCAGCAGCAGAAAGATAAGCACGTACAAAACGCATTTCTTAGCCGGACTTCCTTTGGAATGAACTTGACAAACATACCTACACATGTAAATGCATACATACATAGTTACATACATATATGTATTTATATACATGTGGACGCTTTTTTAGAAAAATTTCATGCCGCTTATAAGCATATTTGTGCGCTAATCTGCCACAATGCCGACTTAGCATGCACAAGTATACCTACTTTTTATTTCTATTTGTGCTTCATTGTATTTAAGTGAATCTGTATTTGCGGTAAATTCTAGACAATAGTCATGGTTTTGTGCGGAAAAGCGAAAATGTCGGCATCTGATTTTATGAGAGGAAATGGCTTAGATTGCTTACACATACATATTTAAGTATGTGGCGGCGAATGCGAAACACAAATATACATAACATGTAACTGAATGGGTTATGTATAGGTTGTATGTATATGTATGTACATACGTTATTTGTGTATAAATATATACCAACCTATGTAGTTGGAGTGGTTGCTTAAGCTATCAATCGGAGCTTGGTTATACAAAAATTAAGTAAAACAACTTATTTAAAGAAACAATCTTTGTTAAAGTTATTTTTTTCTTAAAACAAAATTACCAAATTTACTTAAGCGGTTAAATCAGAACTTCAAATTTTTAACAAATAGTTGTAGAAAACTTTTTTATTCGTACACATAACTTTTTTGTCATTTAAAAACTGCATAGTCAACTTAAAAGCTGGACATCATATTTGAATGATTTGGACATATATAAATATTTGCACATTGAAAGAAGTGACATAGATTTTGGGCAAGCAAGCTTTTGGTAACATAAAAGATGGACATAATTTTGAAAACATTTAAAGAGTAAACATAAATGATTAGCCATTTAAAAACTGGGCATAAATTAAAGCCACTCAAAACATTAATTTTTGGTGACACAAAAAACAATAAATAACTATTTACTACTTAAAAATTGGAATTTTATTTTGGTTATTTAAAAACTGGGCATATATTTTTGGCCATTAAAAACTGAACACAAATTAATGGCCACTGAAAAGTTGAGAATTTTTTGGGGGTTTAAAAAAACTGTACGCTATTTAAATACTGGGTTTACATTTTTACCAGCTTATAAGCTGGACATAAATTTTAAAACATTAAAAGAGTGGACATCAATTTTTAGTTGTGAGTGATTTTTGGGCAATTTACAAAGTAAACAGTAAACAATAACTTGTGGCAATTCAAAAACAGGGCAGGTTGCATTTTTTTTGGGGTTACCTTAATTTTGGCAATTTAAAACTAAACCCAAATTTTTTAACACTGAAGAATTACGAATTTTTTTTTGGGTTTTAAAAAAGTGTACAGATACATATATTAAACCATAGAAAAACTGGACATACATTTTTGACAGCTTAAAAACTGGGCATATTTTTTAAAACATTTACAGAGTGAACACAAATTTTCGGCTATTTAAAATGTGGACATAAATTTTTGGCAGTTTAAAAATGGACAACTTATATTTTAGTTACTCAAACGTTGTGAGTTATTTTTGGGTCATTTAAAAACTAGACATTGATTTTTGGCCATTTAATATATACGAAGATATAAATTTTTCATCACTTAAACAAAACCTGTTGGTCATTTAAGAACTGAGCATACATTTTTAACCGCTCATAAGTTGGACATATTTTGTGTTATATATTATTAACATTACATAGACATCTGGTAACTTAAAACTAGACATAAATGTTTGGCTATTTAAAAATTTGAAACAATTTATTAAATACTAAAAGCTAGACATATTTTGTTGGTAATTTAAAAAAAACTATACTATTGAAAAAATTTTATATACCAGACACATTTCCAGTGCCTACTTTTTAAGTTTTGTTCTGAGTTACCTTTTAATGGAAGAGATTATTTTCTAAAAGAGAACTTTCGCTCTAACATAAATATTTTGCACAAAAACTTCTACAGAGTCCTGCTTCTGCCGAGACTACCACTGGCTCACAATTTCTATTTTTTATTTTCACTTTCCTATTCTACTTTCCTCATTCCTATAGTTGCCAAGTAAATGAATATTAAAACTTTGCGGTGAATTCCTCTATTGGAAACAGGACACTTAGTCCTTAGGGAAGCCATAACAGTTGGCATTTTGCTACAGACATGAAAATGCTGATGGTTGAAGTAAGGCAGTGAAGATTAAGTGAAGTG
>NW_023458562.1:32764766-32783885 GCF_013731165.1 Rhagoletis pomonella
AAAAAAAACTGCAAAAATTCTATAAAAAAATTAAATAAGTTTCTTAAAACTAAATGAATTAAAAAAATAAGGTCTTAAAAATTAAACGAAGTTGATAAAATATCTGGCATCTGATAACAACTAAAGCGAAAAATTTTAAGAAAATTAAACTAAAGAATAAAAATAATAAAGTGAAGAAATAATCGAAATTTAATTACATACATTACATATGTAAGGTTTTAAAAATTTTATGAAATTTAAAAATTGCTTTTCTCTCTTAAACAATAAATCTAAAAATTAAAAGCGAAGATCAAGTTAAATTAAAAGGGAAAACAAATTAAATAAAAAAAATACATAAAATACATAAGTTTCTAAAAATTTAATTAAATTGACAAAATATAGTTTTCTTTTTAAAGCCATTGAATCTAAAAATTTTAAGAAAATTATATTAAAAAAAAATTAAATTAAATTAAACAAAAAATTAAATTAAGTTAAAAAAATTCCGCTGCCGGAGGATTCGAACGTCGTACCTCACGAATTGCATGCCAGTGCTTTGTTCACTCGGTCAAAAGAGCTTTTCACCATGAAAATTGGCAAGTGGCCTTTTTTTGTAAGACTTTTATGCCAAAATATACAAAATCTTTCACACTATCTTGCCTACTGCCTTTCAATTGTCTTACGAAAGTCTTGCAACTACATCTCTTACTCAGAATTGCCCTGCTTTGTATTAAATTTGCTACCAGTTTTTGAAGGCACATAAACCATTATTGTTTAGTTAAGATTCAGCAAGCATACTTTGAATGGTAAAAAAAAAAACTTAGTTGATTTACTGAGTCCTTATATAGAGCACTTCTTTTCGAATACAAATTTTATAGGTTTGTATTTTTTGCAATTTTTTTAAGTCACACCACTTCTGTATCTATAACATTTAGTCAACCACAAAATTAATCCGTTTTCCCTCCCATACACTCACCTATAGTTTTCGTCCATTGCGCTGTGGGCCTCCAGTCCGGATAGTGTTTCGGGAATAAATCGCGCGTCCAATAGGTGTGCAATACAACCTTATAAACGGCTAAACGATCTAACTGACAACCACTCACCGGCAATGGTTGAGTGGGTGTTGCAGTTGTAGGAGTGCCACTAAATTTGGCATTAGTGTAGTAAAAATTGCGATTACTCGCAGAAGAAGGCGGAGAGGCTGCCGACTCGCTCGAACTAAACGGCACATTATTATTGTTGCTGGCATAATTGTAATAATTTTTGTTGTTGTTATTGTTGCTGTTGTCATTGCCATTATATTCAATATCATTGCTCAGCAAAGTATTTGCGTGTTGTTGCTGTTGTTTTTGTTGTTTCAATTGCGTTTGCTTTGGCCGCTGTTCCGCCAATGTATAGGTATAAATGGATGGATTCGATATGAATGCGGGATTATAGCTGCTAAAGAGTGCAGGTTCCGGTTGCGGTTGTGGTTGTGGTTCGGGTGCTGGTTCAGGTGAGGGTGCCGCGTTGCAGAGGCAAGCAGCTGCAAGGAACAGCAGCAGCATTTTAAAGATGTTGGCTGACATATTTGTTGGTTGAGTTGGAGTTTTGTTGGAGATTTTTTTTGCAAAAAAATTTATTTAGAAGTTACCTTGTTTATTAGATTTGCCAGCTGACGTTAGCTCAACTTTTGTTTGCCTTTTTTATTTTTTTTTTATCAAACTTGCACTCTTTTTTACTTTTTCATCATTTCACTTTCACACTAAACGCACACTTGACCCTCAGCCGCCTCGTTGTTGCGCTCACGCACTAGCACTCCCGTACGCGCTGCGTTATTTCGCCGGCAAAAATAGATACTCGCGCATTCAACAGATTTTTTGCACAACTTATATGTATGTATGTATGTATGTATGCACACTCGCGCCTTCGTCGCCGGCAGTTTTATTTTTCGTTTACCTTGCGTGTGCTTACTTTAGCTTTGCTTTGTGTGGTTTTACTTTTTTGGATCGCTTTTCACTGTATTTGTTTATTGTAATTTACTCGTAATACCGTTTATTTTTTAGCCGGCCTAAATTTTCACTCATCATTTGTCACGCGCGACAAAAGACCGCTGACTATCCGCCTCAATGTTTGCTTGTCCTTTTTATGCCAAAAATAAAATTTTCCACGCACATTTGGCAGCGAAGGTGAAAATTGTGACAAATTTTTGTTTGCTTCTTCTTACACCTTCACCTCTGGTGTGCGCACACGTCGTCACAGCAGTTTATACGCACTCACGCATTTCCTGCTAATCGTACGCACCTAGCTTCTGCCTTACGTACTGGCACCTTTTCTTGCGATTTTAGCTTCCACTTTTCTTCTTCGTATATTTTTATGCACTAAAGTTTCGCTTCATTCAATTCGTTTGCGCTTACTTTGACACCAACTTGGTCGTTTACCCTAGAATTCCACTTTTACCAGAAATTTGGTTTTCTCTGAGCTTCTTCTTTCAAATTCTATGTATGTACATTCCACATTAACGTCACAAACTTTATCCGCTCTCGATTCGTTTACCGTGCGCATCCGGCGCTATGTCGTTTCATACTGAATTCTGAATTTTCAGCAGCTCCACCAAGTCCCAGCGCGAGCACCAGCAACATCAGCAGCAGTTCCGGCCTATCAACCTGGCCATTGCTAAATAAATTTCCCAAAGCATAAGCGCCCACACGCACATGTACAACGGTAAATGTGAGCACTATTTTCCTAACGGTATATTTAGCATAAAAAATATTGGGTAGTTCTCCTTGTTCGAAATGTTGAGAGCACAAGAGAGCGAGAGCGAGAGCGTGTTTTTCAGGAGTAAAGTTGGTATACGCGCGCTGTGTTGGGTGTTGATTTTGGCTACTTTTTTTTGTTTGTTTTATCAGCGTTCTGGAAAGGTGCAACAGCCTGTTGCCTGTTTTGGGTAATTTTTCTTGCATTTTGTTGTTGCATTTTTTTTTTTAATATTATCTTTAAAAGATACTTGGACGATGAAGGGTTGTTGAACTGAAGGAATTTTTAAAGCGAACGTTGTTTTTAGTTGTACTTAGGTACTTAGATACCGATATATGTATGTATATCAATGTAAATTTGTAAATATTATAATAGCCAAGCTGCACCCTGAGAATCCGCTCGTCGCACGAGAGGCAATTTGGAGTAAATTTCTTGCAGAAAAAGTATGAACGGTGACATAAAGAAGAAATCATTTTCATGGGCATAAAACTTCTGTAGAAATTGGATTGTCGTGACTTTTTTGTTTGAAAAAGCACAACAAGTATATTAGATTGAAGCTGAAACTGATTTGTCTCCAAAGCAAATTTAACATTAATTGAGTCACCTCTGAGTTGGGTTCACTTGAAGGCCACAAAGCAACATTGCGATGCTCAAAGGGTGTCCACATGCTTATCCTTGCATGTCTTTAAACCCCCCTGATTCTCGAGCGAATCCTAATAGGCCCTCTAATGGAGTTTTTCCAAGCTGTCTATACTCGCGAAAAAGTGATTTCCCAGAAATGTGAGACTTTTACTCCGGAGCGCAGCGCACTCGCAAAGAAAGTGTTGGACGGACTTATCTCTTCTTCGTCTTGGCAGATTCTGCACAAATCGTTTCACATGGCTCTGAACTTGGCGGCCATGTAGCCATGGAGCCAACGACCCAGTGTCTCGTTAGTATTCCTGTGAGAAGCCCAACATTTGACTTTCGGAGCCTTAATAAACTCCGTGTTCTTCGTTCATCGAGCCGTGGCCGGAGTGAGCGCAATACCGCGTAGGTTCACGGTAATTTTCTCAACTTCTGAAGACTGGAACCACAAGGACAGGAACCGCCTGGGGCACCTAATGCTACCTCAGATCGCTTTCTAGCTTGCTCGTCCATTTCCTGGTTTCGCGGAATACCAATATGTCCCAGGATGAATCTAGGTCAATCCTGATTACCAGCTTTGCAGCCATTATTCCTGAGAGAAGATACCAGATCCTGTTCCCATGTCCAGTTACTTATTTCGGAAAAATGGATTCGAGGATGTTGGCATGAGTTTTGCAAGTTGTTGGCAACCTGTTAGATGCCCTGAATCGTAGAACGCTCGTAGGTGCGGCACTTTTGATTTATATTCCCATTAGATGCAGTGTATTATCTGCGACCGCAGCCCCTAGTCTTTCCCGATCATAGTTTTGCAGGTGTAGAGCGTATTAAGCGCCTTTTCCCTCCGCTCCTCGATGTTACTTTTCCAGAAGAGTTTAGAGTCGAGAAAAACTCCAAAAAACCTTGCCTCTTTCAACAGTTTGAGATTTTCCCCATTGAAGGATGGGGTACGAAATTTGTCTACCTTATATCGCCTGGTATACAGAACAAGTTCAGTTTTGGAGGGGTTAACTTCTGGACCGTTCCTTACCTCGCACCTTGCCAGGTCGGTAATTGCGACCAGAATGCCTAAGTAATCTTCATACACAACGACCTTAATTGCTATTGGTGTGTGAAGCAAGAATTCGTTTAGCACGAGGTTTCAAGGCAGTGGAGATACAACGTCCTCTTGAGCAATACCGAGTGTGGCTGTTTTCCTTACTTCTGCGGCTCCCAAGGAGCCACTGATGCTTCTAATACTCAACGTGTTGTCAATCCAGAGAGAGATCAGAGGATTAAGTCCATCGGCGACTAGGGTGGAGTGCTTGTATGCCAAACTAACATTGTTAAAGGCATCTTGTACGTCTAGAAAGGTTGCCAGCACATATTCCGCTTTCCTTATACTCCCAAAAACCTCGTGCAGAGGCTGTTTCTACTGACAAACCTTTGCATTTTGGACATTGCAGAAGTTTTCGGAAGTAAGGCGTCTCATGATCTGCAGACTCCATTATGTTGAGGAGAAACTGATGGGTCTAAAATGTTGATCAGTACTATACCCCGCCATTCTTGCGTTAGGAATGAAAACCACTCTTACTTGCTTCCATGGTTTCGGTATATAGCTAAGGATGAGACTAACCCTGTGAATTGGCAGAGAGTTATTGTGGCGCTTGTTGTCGGAAAAATATGATAGCCGCTATTTTTATCTAGTGTCGATTTTTTGACTGGATTGCCTTGCCAATAGGTGTTAGGGGTTTCTGTCCGAAGACTGATGGTATCGCCTGTATTGCCCAGGTCATCTTCCTGGCACCTTCTCAATCGAGCAATTTTAGTGGCCCTTTTCAGGCCCACACAAAACTTGGACCACGTTGCGACCTTTTCCTTTTTATCTCTTTCTTAAACGCATTGAAAATTCGGCGTCCCAGCCCACAGCGTTCTTGGTAAACTCGCCCTATTGAAAGCTTTCTTAGCTGCTCTCTTAAGCTAAGCTCCGCCGTTCACCATTTTGTGTATGGCCTGGGACAGATTGTCATATAACATTTATTAAAGGAGTTTGTTAGACGAGAAATCGCAGTCGGTCTGCTTAGTTGGGCTCTACCGATTTCAAGAAGATGTTTTTTAAATCGTTTTGCTTGGGTTTATTAGCTTACTGATCTTCTCACATCTGATGAGGCGGCTTTTGAGTGAGCTTCTCTGATGGATTACAGCCACGCTTGTGCCCTGTATTGGCATGAAAATTGTCCCAAAAAAGTGGCACTCCTTAGTCTGATATGTATAAATCAGAGTCGTTCCGGCTACATAGAATCTAGTGTCTTGGGGATATTTCTCTTTCTCTCTCCTGCTTTTTCTTCTACCTATTGTAAAATCACCAAAACTAAAATCTCTTCTTCTAAAAAAACCGATATTTGACTAATCCAGATAGTCGCTCCAAATTAGGTTAGCCTGAAACTGCTCGATCACCAAAAAAAGGTCCAATAGAGCATTCGTAGATGAAATTCTGAATAGATTATTCTTCTACATCATCTTTATATGTAGCTTCTACAGAAATCATTATACGGAAGCGCTAACCAAGCGATCATATAGGCCTGATGATCCTCTAGTAGAAGTTATGAATCTCTTGCATTCGTTTTTCCAGTTTTTCTTTGGAGCTCTTCTGTATATCCTATATATGTTCGGCTTAGCGATTATCAGCAAAATTCGAGTTATTCGTTAATCGAACGATGACCAGAGATATCTTTATTTTATTCAAAACTTCAGAATAGTCCACCTGCTGTTGGTGGTTATTATTATTTTATTTAAAATTAATTGGCTTTGGTTATTCCTTCATATCTAAAACCTCAGCGCGAAGAATCAAAACACCAAAACTTTCAGACGAAACGAGGAAAAGCAGTCTAACCGAAAACCGACTGGTATAGGAACTTATGAGTGAAGCAACAACCAAATGAGACAGCGCCTACACTGCCACGCAGTGCGTCTAAATTGTCGAATCCATTTATAAAAATTCCACTGAATATCTATTCAACGATAATGGATTTTCTATAATTACAAATGGCACACGTGTATGTTTTTTTTTTTTTTTTTAATTCTCTGCCTATGACCTTATGTCGGCTTTCAAGTTAAGTGGTCGCAATTAGAGAACTCTTTGCGCACACATGAATTAATTACGAAGCTTGAAACAATAAACTTATGTACATATGTACACCCTCAGCAAATGGAAATCAGTTGAAGGAAGAGTTGAAAAAAGTAAAAGACCTACTCACGTACAAGCACCCGAGACATTAATTACAACTACATAAGTACATAAATACATATGTATATTAGATTGGGTCGAAAAATGTTGTAAAAGTCCACACCTGTATTTAAAACCTTGTTTGAGGGAATCTCGACACCGAACAAAATTTTATGATCCTTCTAAACCCTGAAAAATATTTTTTGGTTGTAATAAAAAAACAGTTCGGCGGTTTCTAGAATGAGAAATAAAATTTTTATGGCGCCGAAATCTTCTCAATATAAGCACTTAATACGGGGGTAGGCTTTTACAAATTTTTTATTCGTATGGAAACCGACCAAATCTAATGTACATATGTGAGTACATAAGTATGTAAGCTACATACATAGCATATGAATGTGTGTGGACTTAAAAAGGGCACTAATCCATGGAATATCTCGAATGTGTGACTAGTATGGACGACAATAAAAATCTTTTCAAAAGCCTAGACGATAGTGACAAATAAAAAACTCAAATTCTACAAAGTACAAAGAATTACCAAATAGAAGTAGAAAACTGTCGGGAATTTTTATGCTAGCTCAAGTGGCAGCTAATATAGTTGTTTAACGGCATGGCATTGCGCTGCCGCCTCCTACTCATAAACTAATTGCCGATGTAATGGCTGACAACTTATTTGCGGCAGCGACAATTATTGGAGTAATTATGCAGCGCCGGTATTTGCACAGCGACAAAAGTGCTTCTTTTTTTTTGTCTTTTAGTAGGTACTTCTGAAAGTATGTACGAGTATGTATACATATAAATGACAGTATCACGACGTATGTATGTAGGTAGCAAAAGTAACAAGTATGTAAGTCGGAGCGTTGTAATAACTGTCCTTCAAGAGTGATACATAACTACATATAATGCTGAACGTTCAAAAATATTTTTTATTTAGTTAGGGCGTTAAAATCTTCTACGAAATTTTTTTTTAAATTCTCTTAAGGCAACAATTAAGCTTGAAGTAAATTTTTATCCAAAATTACATTCAATGCAATTGAGCTTGTGAACAAGAATATGTACTTTAGCCCTCTGTAAAAATGCATACTTTTCAGAACTTTTCATGTTTTTTTCGGGATTGTTCAGGATTTACATAGTAATTTTCGGAATTCTTCGTATTCGTATTTTCAGAACCTTTTGCGGCATAATCGGAACTGTTCTGTATCTTTTCGCATTATATTTTTCGTTTTTTTGGTATAGTTTCGGAATAGTTAAATAAGTTTTAGGAGCCTTCCGCGTTTTCGATTTTTTTTTTTTATTTATTTTTTTTTTTTTCAGAACTCTTCTGGATTTTTAATGGATTTCTACTTTTTAACTTTTTGGAATTTGTTAAGGATTTTCGGTTATTTCTGGACTTATTGGCAACATTTCTGGGTTCTTTTGGAGACTTTCGATTTAATTTTTTTTTAGCTTTTCGCGTTGAAGATGAACTTTGGAAATTTGCTGTGATCATTTGCGACATTTTTCCAAATTTTTCGTTATTTTTGAATATTCTTAAGAAATCTCGTTTTTTCTGTACTTGCCGAGATTTTTCGTATTTAAATTTTCGGAAACTTTTTGAACTTGTTTGGAAGTTTTAGAAATTTTTTCGCATTTTATTTTTAGCAGATTTTTGAGATAATTTCAGAAATAGTAGTTGAGTTTTTCGCGTTTTCGTTTTGTAGAATGTTTGGGTATTTTTCGGCACTTCTCCGGATTTTTTTGAGATTTTTCGTTTTTTTTTCAAAAAATAACGGGATTTCTTAAGGATTTTCGTTTCACAATTTATTGTTACGAAGTTTTCTAAATTTTTTCGCGTTGAATTTTTCAGTGATTTTCGTGATAATTTCAAAATTAAATTTTTTGCAGTTCTTCGCGTTTACATGCTCCAGAATTTTTTGAAATTATTAGGAACTCCTCCAAATTTTTTAGCTATTGTTAATTTCTTTCGGATTTTTAAAGGGTATTTGTTTTTTTCCGGACATTTAGAGATTTTTCCTACATCACTTTTTGGAAACGTTTGGGTCTTGTTCCGAACATTTCCAAATTTTTTTTATTATATGTTTCGAAGATTTTCGAGATAATATCAGAGAGTTTTTTCGCTTTTTAGAATTTGCCTCGACTGCAACAGATTAATTAGGGATTTTTCGTTTTTATGGGATCTTTTAACTGTGTATTGTTTTTTTTTTTTAATTTTTTGGCGTTTTCGGTTTTAGGACTTCTTCTATCTATTCTTATTTCTAAAGAATCCACTTTTTTTAACGGGATTTTGCGGATTTCTTCGGAAGTTTTCTTGGTTTCTTGTATCATATTTTTCGGGGATTTTCGAGATAATTTCAAAATTGTTGTTGATTTTTTTGGAGTTCTTCGCGTTTTCGTTTTTTTCTGGGGTTTTTCGGAACATATCCAATTCGAGATTTATCTTGTTACACTTTTCGGAAACTTTTGGAACTTCTTCGGAAGTTTTCTAGACTTTTAGAATTAAGTTGTTCAGAGATTTTTAAAATATTTTCGGAATTTATGGAACATTTTTGGATTTCTCGCATTACCTTTTTGGACATTTTTGAATCACTTCAAAAATTTAAGATTTTTCATTTTTTTGGAACTTTCGTGATTTCTTAACGATATTCGTGTTCTTTAGTACTTCGAGTTTTCGGTTATATAACCTTTAAGGTTTTCTGAACTTACTGGAGGTTTCAATGATTTTTGTTTTTTCTGGATTTATCGGGATTTTGCGTATTTCTTCGGAAATTCTTTAGATTTATTTGCGATAAATTTTTCGGGAATTTTGATAATTTCAGAATTACTATTGATTTTGTTGAGTTCTTTCCTTTTCCGGTTTTTTTTTTTAATTGTGTGGGATTTTTTTTTTTAGTAATTTTTCGCTTCTTCTGAACGTATTAGGATTTTGCGTATTTCACGGAAGTTTTCTAAATTTTTTCAATACGGTTTTTAGGATATTTTCAGAATTTTTAGGGTTAATTTTTGGATATTTTGGAATCACTTTAAGATTTTTCGGCGCTCTTTGGGAATTTAAGAAAAATTCTTTGGTTACTTTTAAATTTTTTTTTTGTTTTTTTTTTGTTTAATTTTTTGTTGATTTTCGGATTTGCTTTCGGCTGTTTCGGGCATGATACAAACATTACAAGGTAAATTCATTCTCTCATTTCGTCGCCATGCTTTTTTTCTGACGTTTGCCAACATTTTAAAATCATATAAAATTGAAAATAAAAAAAAATAAATTGTTCACAATTGTTGTTGTTTGAGATTGAAAATGAGAATGTATGTGTGAGTTTGAGTTTAGATTTTAAAATTATATTGTTGGCAAACGTCAGACTGCCTCTCAATGGTTTTACCTTGTTATGTTTTTATCATGGTTTCGGGTATATTTTTCGATATGTGTCAGAATTATTTGGAAGCTTGCTGTTTCGGGTATATTTTTCGACATGTGTCAAAATTATTTGCAAGCTTTCAAATGCAAAAGTACACTTTAAGCATAAATTTGCTTTTCATGTATGCTTTAAAATAAAAGACAAATAAAAGTCAACAATTACCAGTTATTTTATTAAGTCGTAAGTTGCATCGATCAATTTTATCTAGAATTTTGCACAAACCTTCACAGTTTTTTTTTATTGTTTTTCTATTCCATTTATTTCTAAATAGCCAATTTCTTGTGTTTGATGAGAAATTCATTTCCTTGTTTCGGTTGTCCCCGCAAGCAATTTCTTGCTACAATTCACGATTTGTATACATACATTTGTATAGTACACACATTTAACTTATCAAGCTATTTGTCTCCCTCAGTTATTAGGTTTCGCTTGTTGCACGATTTTCGTGCCATTTAATTGAATTGCCACAATTAAACCGCTTAAATGTTTAAACAGGCAATCAGGTTGTTGCTCCAATTGAAATTCGATGCAGCAGCAGCATGTTGAGCTTTACAGTTTACTGTTACTACTTACTTCTATAAAAACTTACTTTATGTTATTGCTTTTTCTTTCTTCGTTACTGGTTTTCCCCTTTCAATTAGTGTTTTATGTACATATTTTGTTCGTTATGTTGTACATTCGTGTGGGTTTCCTTAATTGTTGCATGATTGCTTTTATTGGTTGCGAATTACTCAATATCTGTTATTGTGAAATCAAGTATGTTGTTTGTAATTTGCACTAAAACTGTTTCCAATCTACATATAGTAATAATATCTATGCATTTCTGTAAAAATTGTTGTAAAATTACTTAATTTTTGACATTGAATTTTTTCTTTTGTTGTCATAACTTTTATTGATTGCTATCGCTACAAAATCTTAGCCGAAAATTGCAATCGCTTGGAAATGTTAATTACAAACAACCGAAGCGTATTACCTTGATAGAGCTTTATTTTGCATTCAAATAAACATACATACATATATATTAATCAATTCCTAACCAAATTTCTGCAACAGTGGAAATTGACCGAAATATGGCTGTTATACTCTTGTTTCTTATAAATTTCAATTGATTTTTAACTGTGCGGTATTTTGGAGTTGCAACACAAACTCTTTAATATCGGGTCATATGAAAAATCGCCACAGATTTTTTGCTAAATTTTTGAAAAAAATTTTCTATATTGAAAATCAATTTGATGCATTATTACACCGCGCTACAGAAAGACAAAAAAAGTCATGAAACTATGAGAAATATATAGTGAAACTGCGTTTTTATTTTTTTCTCTGACGTCAGTGTTTTTTTAAGGACTTTCAAGTTTCAAAGATATCATTAATTCAAAAGATTATTTTAAAAAACTTCATGGCAATTCAGCATAACAGTATGGATACCAAATGAAAGAGAAAATTCTTTAGAACTTAAAAAGATTAAAAACAAGGACTTTCTATTTCTTATTCGTCCTTATGTGGCGAAAAATTTAAACTTTTTTAACTCCACAGAATTTTATCTTTTATTTGATAGCCATATTACTATGCTAAATTGCACTGAGTTTTTTAAATAAATTTTTGAATTAATCATATTTTAATCAGGGAGAAAAACTAAACACGTAGTTTTACTATTTTTGGCGCCTAGTTTAGCTTCTATATTAATCTGTTTGTGTGTAAAAGTGACTGTCGGTCGGAGTTATCTTTTGTCATTTTTCGGGTAGCTTTATCGGCGAAAAAATTTGGCCAAATGATTTTCAGCGACTCTTCCGTCGGCCAATTTTTTTTAACATCATAACAGCCTTGCACGGGCCGAAATAAATGGAAGTCAAAGAGTGCAAGGACCTGGGTATATGATGAATGCATTATAGCTTCCCAGCCAAACTCCGTCAATTTTTCAATATTATGTATGTATGTATGTATTATTATTATGGAGCCCATAAGCGTGCTCTCAGTGTAGTAGCTGGTGGAATGCTCTACATAGCATAATTCAGAACAATTCTAAAACTGAGTAAAAAATTTAGTTTTTAGTTGCTTTAAAGCTTTGAAATAGTGCCATAGAAAGTGGTAAACAAAATTTTTTCACGAAAAACCAAACCAGCAGTTTCCATGAAAATATGTTGGTACTCGTATGTACGTATTTTCACGTTCCATTTTAGCTTTTTCAATAAGTCGTTTCAATAAGTTTCTAATAGACTTCAAAATTAGTACAAATTAATAAAAAACATAAATTAATGAAGACATTAAACTCATTTTAGTTTTAAACCAAAATGAACCTAACGTCCAGCTGCAATACATTTATTTTTCTTTTTGCAATTTCGCCTTCAAATTTCCCAATAGTATCAAAGGAAAACATCCCCATATTTCCTAGTCATTCTCTTGATGTGCTCAGCAGTGCCCACTCTCAATATTTTTAAATGCGCCTGCGCGCTCTTATTGAGATGTGTCTTTATAAAATACCCAAAAGTGTTTCGAACTTCGAATGTGTCACATAAAAATGCATTTTCAATATAATCGCTCTAGGAAACATATGCACATACAATTGAACATTTGAAAAATATTGACAATGCATTAAGGCATTAATTATATACATATACCTTCTTACATACATATATACTTACACATATGAACACAACTCGGTACATACTTAAAATAAATTTATGTTATGTGAGATTAGTTTTGGTTAAAGTAGTTCCCTCGTCCAAAAAGGTGAAGAAGCATGCTGAGGTCATAAAATATGGTTATGAAATTAATATAGAAATTATTAAAAAAAATGTGATGGTAATAGACTTGAAAAATTTTATATTTTTTTTTTTACTTTACTCGCATTCTTTTTCATTTCGTTTTATTTCATTTTATAATTTGGGCGTACTTTCCATTTTATAAAACTGATGTGGAATGTTTTTCTACAGTATTCTTCACGAATAAATATGTAAATAAATTTCAGAATGAATTTCGAGTGTGCCAATAAAAATTTTAAAAACGTAATTTTGGTTTCTCAAATCATAGTCATCTTTTACTCCATGTAATTTTATCATTAGGTGGCACACTAGTTTTATTAATCTACGGTGGTTCTTTTGGTCAAGAGGAATATTTTCGCCGTTTAATGTTGAAATTTTGTAGCACCTTAATCTTTCAAGATGAAAAAATATTGCGACAGATATTTTGCATGCTGCCATTATTTTTTCATTTGGTGGCACACTATTTAAACTTTACATATATCCTGTACTTGACGCCAACTTTCACTGCCTCTAATATGAACATTTTATTTGAAAACTTCCCAAAGTTATTAAAATAAAACCAGTATGATCGTTTCAAGTATGACAATGGAAAAATTTATAATTTCGGTACTTTACACCTAAATTAACATTTTGAGCCAAAAATTGTACAAATACTTTTTATTGTACTTGTTTTTGGAACTCCATTGATTGAAATAAATGCAAGAAAATGATTTAGTGCTTTTTTACTTCCGAGAGAAGAGAGTGACACTAAAAAACAACAACTCGTCTGCTAATTGGCGTTCATCACAAATCCTATGCACAACGATAAAAATAAGTTTTTATTATCAAATTGATATCCCAAACAACTGATCTAATTATTTCAAAGTGTCCAAATTAAAGCTCAATACTATTTTGCCATATACTACTTAAATACATATTTATAAATAAGCTTCAGTGAAAACATACAAAAAATGCTCTCCAAAGCATTACATAAACACATGCATATGCACCTCCCAATCATTATTACCCCTACAGCCAAAACTAAAATCACAAAAAAAGAAAAGACAAAACAAACTAGCACACGCAATCGTAATTTATTTTTCGACACACTTCTTGCAATGACATCTGTCAATTCCACTAACTAAATTAGGCATTTCATCCGCCCTCAAGCTTATGCTTACCTCGTTCTCAACAACTGAACAGACAAAAATAACATTTGTCGGTGCACCCACCACAGATGACACACAAGCAAGCAGACGCACTATTCTTATGGCGGACCACCAAAACGAATGACTGAAGACAACTGTAGAAGTACACAGTACTTCCAGGAAGACAACGACGACGAACGAAATGTAGCGCAAAAGTATAGCAATGATTGAAGTACGTAAAATAAAGATATACGAGCAAAGAAACAGCAAAACTACATAAACAAATATCTAAAGGGAAGGAAATATTAAAACAAGTGTGGACTGAAATTCATGCACAAGCAAGGAGTAACGAAAAATATATAAACAACTATACATTTTTACAAAGCGGAATATGCAATCATTCATTCATTATTAAAATACACAACCCAATCAACAAGAATGACATTTATGCGCACAAACATATGTAGATACATATAGGGTGATGCAGACAGCAATTATTTGTGATGTGTTGATGTCTTTCTTTAATTTTTCTTAGACAAATGGTACTACACACTTTGGCAAACTTGGTTATGGCGCGATACTCAGTTGAACAACGCGTAAAAGTGATCCAAACGTTTCATGAAAATCGTCGTTCTGCACCGTTAACAAGCCAAACTGCCGCTTTGGAGTTTTGCATACAAAAATGCCATTGACTAAAAAGCATGATAAAATACTATACAAAAATCCAAATTATTTTTTTTTTGTTTTATTTATAAAAGAAAATCTGCGGTCTTATTGAATAACCCTTTATTAAGTGCGTTTGAAGTGTGTTTGTACGGTGCTGTTATGTACGGTGGCGAAAGTGTAAATATGAAAGAGATATTTTAACAAGTTTTGGCAATTTATTTTTTAATTTTTTATTATTTTTTATGTCAATATAGGTTACTATAAAAAAACCACGTAAATCTAAATTTCGAACTTTGGAGAATTTTATAAAAGTTCGATGAATTTTTACCAATATTCAACAAAATTCGAAACTTTTTAATAGGATTTTTCAGAATTTGTTTTGAGTACATATGTATGTAGTTTTGTAGCCCATTAAATTTTAGTGGCATAAAGCGCAAGTTTGAAGTATCTAAGACTTACCGTTACGTTTTGGCAATTTTTTGTATGCGCACCTCTTCCTCGAAACTTTAACAAAACAACAAAAAAAAAATCCACAAATGAACGGCAAGTCCTAACTAATTTAAATTGAATTAGAATTGTGCACTATATGTACACAGCTACAATCCGGCCTATGTTCTCTTATGGGACGCTGGTCTGGTGGCAGCCACTGGCGTAACATGTGCAATGAAATCCCGCCCGAATTATGTTTTCAACGTCCTTCTTGATCTATTCCCTACAGACATCTTTATCGAAAACTCAGCGGCTAACAGCACCATCAGACTGCGTACCTTGAGACTCTGGAAGGAAAACCCGTTCACGCATGGTTCCATCCAGACGCATTGAAATTAAAGCGCTGCCCACTGACTATATCCTGTCGAAGACCTGGGTTCACCGCAAACCTCGCACGAAATTCCCAAGCCGCAGTGTTTGAAATCAAATCAGGCTCCAGTTCTTGCAGGGCTTTACTGTCTTTAGTTGCGGGTTAAAGATGGAATGCGGCGTGGGCGTAGATATTTTCATAACCTAAAGTTAGCCTTTCACCTACCAGAATGCAAGCGTTTTCCAGGCCGAAACATTTGCAGTTACGAAGGCAGTAAGGTACATAAAAGAGAATATAGCCGAGAGAACGCAGGTAAATATCTGCTCGTATAACAAACCGGTAATTCAGGCACTCTCTTCTACCTCTGTTAGATCTCAACTAGTGGATGACGGTAGAAGAAAGCTGGGCCATATTTCTTATCAATATAATATTACCCATATATGAGTGCCGGAACATATGAACATTTACGGAAACGAGGCAGCGGATGAACTAACAAAGTGCCTTTCCGCACTCAATGTGTCCTACTCGGTAGGCATGGGGAAGATCACAACAGAAATTACCGAAAATTATCACGCTAAGGCCAAGCACAGCTAGAACCGTAGTTGATCGTACAGGTTTACCTGGCAGTTTTGGGTGTCCTACGACCTACTTAAAACCAAAGCACACGGCAAACCATTATTTCAAAATATTTCGAAATGCAGCTGCTTCTCTCTACATATATGACGTACTGAAACCGAAAAATTGCTGTAGATTGCACGATTTGCTAATTGCTTGTTACTATTTATATTTTCGCCACTGCATATATTTTATGAATTTCTTTACCTTCAACTCAGTGAGTTGTGTGACAGGCGCTATAATAGGAGCGCACTTGCTCAATTACTCACACACTAACTCTACATATAATGGAAAGCACCGACGACAGCAATGACATGAGCTAATTAGTGCAAAATAATTATGAGATATTCATGAATGCAAAATTGCATTTGCTTGACTTCGTCGATTCAGCAACACTTTCGTTGCGACAAGGGAAAGTTATAAAATTTTGAAGTAGCTGAGGTGTAAGATTTTCTGCAAGTCACAAATACCAAGCAAATGGCTCATTTCGTATGGAAATTAAGGCAAATATATTAATAATGAGGGAATTTGTAGCGGTTATGTGTGTCGGATTGGCGTGAGTAGAAGTATGTACACTAGGGTGGTCGAAAATTAAAAAAGTCGGAATTTTAATGCTCTAATAATTGTTCTATAACGAAAAAGATATACCCCTATTCCTTATTTTGAAATCAACCACTTTTCGTAGAAATGGTATAGAATTTATTATGGAACGAATTTCGATCATCCCTTGCAATTTCTGGCCTTTTCTGTGGGTTATGGCGGACCTATAAATATATAGATGCTATGAAAAAATTGTTAAACAAATAATTGGCAATTATTACTGAGAATCTTCTGAAGAGAAGCAGTGTTTTCTGATCGAAAAATATCGATTTTCAAGAATTCTGCACTATTTAAACGAAAAGTTGTTTTTCCCCCATATAAAATACATGGGAAGCTTTGAGCGTTTTGAGCGAACTCTAAATATTTTTAATAGGGGAATATTTTGTTTTTCGGTATAGAACAATCCTAACAATCCTAGGGGGTGAGAACATAAAAATTTCGACTTTACTTTTTCACATCCACTTTTGGACCACACTAATGTACACCCACAGAATACAAACTAAGCGACTAATCTGATCTAAATATTTCAAATGTCTCTAATCTCTAATCGATGCAATTTCTAAATATTAGAAGCACCCAGCATTTAAATTACGCAAACGACCTACATGTGACGGATAAAGCTGATGTCTCTGCATATTTCAAGCGGAATCAGGGATCATCATGCATAAAGTGTACCAAATAACCGAGTAACTAAGATCATTTATCCACTGCTCGAATAGAAGATACGAAGGCGAATACTGAATTAATACAGGAATCAATCTATAAAGATAACGATAAGACCTAAATGCCAATTTAAGTGATTCAAGGGTGATGCAGATCTTCGAAAGCAATTATTTGTAATATGTTTTTTTTTTGTTGCAATGGGGTCGAGGAATTTCGTAACTGCATGTTCCAAAGGATTTATATTTAAAGGAACAGGCTGAAACTTACTGTCGATGTCCTCTAATTCATTATTCCAAAAAACTATAGATAAAAAGAGTAGCCTTCCTAAACATTCCTAACCACTATTTACTCTTAGCCTTATTAAGGCTTTCTCATCTCGCCAAAAATTTTACGCCAACAAAATTGCTTGCGCATAAAAACAAACTAAAAAAAAATTCACTTGAACATGCCGCAGGTGTTGCTCATTAGTCACTTATCCACATCATTTGTCTCGTCCTCGCACAAAGTAGCAGGTACTCAGTTACAATGGCAGCGTCTTTAGCTGACATAGTCAAGCTTTTATTACTTGTCACGCATCTGGAGAGTAACATTATGCCATGGAGTTGACAGATTTCTCGAAAGCATATCGGCCATTTTGCACAGAGCGTCACGTACTCGACTACTTCGCATGTCGCACTCACAAACTTGCACACGCCAAATCTGCAGTTTCACTACGCTGCCACATGACGCTAATGGCCCCGCTGGCTATATGAGTACTACTATGTTCTACGTTTCAGCGACGCTTCTCAAGCAAAGGAATTTCTTTGCATGTCAGCCGTTTGCAGGCGCAGCAGCTCCTTTGATTTTTAATTTTTTTTTTTGCTTTTTTGATGATTTTTTCCCAACTTAGACAGCCTTTTGGCTACGCCGGTAAGATGAGAACTTCTTGAAGTGCTACGTTAAAAACAATGTCACATGTTTTTTCAACGGTTTTTCTACTTTTCTCATCTTCCCTTTACTTTCATGCCTCTGATTATTTTTGTTTTCCCCTGCGGTACTTCATTTGCCACTCAAGAAACGTCACTTGACTGTGGTATGAAGTAAATAGAAGGGGGGAAGGGGGGTGGGACTAGGAAAATATGAATTTACAAAACTACCTAAGACAATCAACGAGTCGCAATTCCCTTCACCGTTAAAGGCTCGTCTGCCAACAGTGCACACATACAGTGTAGCATTTATAACTTACGCAGTGTTGCATTGGCCTATGTGTTTGGAGAGACAAGACTCAATTGCTTGTGTGTGGCCCTTCTCACACATTCTTTGTTTCAAAATCTTCAACTTACTTAACTAAAATGTGCCACAAAAAGCGTAAAGTCATAAGATTTTTGTTTTTCTTTTACGCTTCGTCTGCCCACTTGATCTAACAAACAACAACTCTGCTTCACCCAGTAACACTTTAGTCACTTTTGTCGCACATTCCACTTTTATTTGTAGTTACTTTTTTTGTGTGTTTATTCTTCTACTTTTGCACTTTAGGTATTTCTCAGGTAGTTTTTCAAGTGTTGCCACTCTTTCTTACTTAACAATTGTCGTTGTTGTGTAGTTATTGTCGGTTTGCTTTGTTTTCTTCAAATCCTTTTTTTGCTGCGTCGGTAGTTGTGACATGGCATTGACATCAAATTAAATCGCCCAGCAAATAAAATAATGTGAGAGAAGCAAAAAGTAAATAAAAAGAGTTGAATTAGAATTTTTGCTTTGTGGAAGAATTTAAAAGAATGGTGTAATGGAATAAAAGTCGACTTCAGTTTAGGAATTTGTGAAAGACTTAACTCTAAAACAGATATTCCTTAAATATTGAAATGAAAAAATTTATAAATTGAATTCAAATAATTAACTAAGCTAAACGAAATTAAATGAAGCGAAAAATAAGGCCTTCTGTGTAATCTAGTTTGTAAGACTTTAAATA
>NW_023458562.1:32783895-32790029 GCF_013731165.1 Rhagoletis pomonella
GAAGTGAAGTGAAGTGAAGTGAAGTGAAGTGCAGTGAAGTGAAGTGAAGTGAAGTGAAGTAAAGTGAAGTGAAGTGAAGTGAAGTGAAGTGAAGTGCAGTGAAGTGAGGTGGAGTGAAGTGAAATGAAGGGAAATGAAATGAAGTATAGTGAAGTGAACTGAATTGAAATCGAGTGAAGGGAAGGAAATTGAAGTGAAGGGAAGTGAAGTGAAGTGCAGTGAAGTGAAGTGAGGTGGAGTGAAGCGAAATAAAATGGAATGAAAGTAAGTGATGCAGGGATAAGGAAGAAGAGAAACTCGGTAAAAAAAACGTATATTCGATTGCGAAACCAACCCGGACCCAGAAAGGGGTTTTGCTCTGGCCTTGGGACCCGCCATGCAAAAACAGGGTCCAATGAAAATACAGCAGAAGTCTCGAAATATTGTCCCCACATCGTTGATAACCCTCACAAACTAACCTGGGACCACGTTTTACGCATATTCACCTGGAATCTCCGGACCCTCTATAGGAAAGGTTCCTCTATCCAACTGCTGGATGTCACACGAAAATACCAGTCGTCACCCCTGTTTAGGAAATGCGATGGACGGGGCATGGCTGCAAGAAATTTGGCTCTCAATCCTTCAAGCAACTCCTCATTGCCTGGACATACAAGAGCAATGGGACTTCATCCCCCAATCACTTCGTATCGCTTGGGAAAAACTAACGAAGAGTCCACGCGGCTGCTGCAGAAAAATACGCAGCATACAAAGCTACCGTGCAACCAATGGCGACATGCGGGTCAATTGAGCGATACCGAAAAAGAGGAGGGAAGGGAGACGCCTTTTCAGGAGAACGACATAATAGGCAGAAATACGTGAATGCGAAAGGCCTGTAAGCAGGCAGTTATGCGGCTGAAGACTAGCTCCTGTAAATAGGAAGGTAGAAATCTGGTATCATATGTGTAGAGTACACTTGAGATATGGAGGAAACACTTCTTTCTTCACGCTTTAAAATGGCGACAAAGGTGGCCGGAGCCGACCGTATACCGGCTGAGCTGTTTATAGCCAGTGGCGAAGAGTTAGTGGGGCGCACGTGCCAGCTTTTAAGCAGAATTTAGTGTGATGAGTATATGCCCGAAGACTCGAATCTCAGCGTACTTCGACCAATCTACAAGAAGGGAGATGCCGCCACTTACGCCAACTATCGCGGAATAAACCTTCTTAATATTGCGTACAAGGTCCGTCCTGACGACGATACTGTGGGAAATACTGAAGTCGTTAACGCACCAACTGATTTGACCTTATCAGTGTGGCTTCAGAACTGGTAAGTCCACCATTGACCAGATTTTCACAGTACGTCAAATCCTGGAGAAGACACTAGATAAGCAAATCGACACATCATCTTTTTGTCGATTTTAAAGTTCCATTTGATAGCACAAAAAGGAGCTGCCTGTACGAAGCCATGTCTAAATTTGGGATCCCCACAAAACTAGTATGGCTATGTAGAGTTACGTTGAGCACAACCTTCACCTCCGTCCAAATTGAGAAGCACCTGCATTCTGTTTCTCCACAATATTCATGGGCAGTATCTTTAGCATCGCATTGGTCCTTTCCGTGGGTGCAGTGCATGGGGCCCCAGTGATCCATAGTAGCGGCGTCCTTTGCATTTTTTGTAGTGGAATGTTGGCCAATGCACTACAACTTCTGGGAATCATGTCCCATATATGCCCAATCGCACATTTATAGGTATAGACAGCTGCTGTTTCTCTCCGCACACTTTCCTAGGTGTTCTGTCCCAGTTTAGTTCCTTATAATATAAGAGTCCCAGATATTTTGCAGTTTCACTTATCGTGAGTTAAATGCTTTCCAGAGTTGATGCCTTCACTCATGGAACCTCATATTTTCTGGTTAATAGTACCAGTTCTGTAAAACAAAATTTAAACCATTTGCAGCGTGCAACGCTGAAGTGAAAGCAATTTCGCCAAAAATGGAAGTCAAAAATGCACTTAGCATATAAACTTTGTGTATGCAAAAAAAAAATTAAATTATATTAACAAATTCCCGAGAAAATTGGGTGAAAAATGTTTCTATTAAAATAAAGCAATAAAAGAAAAAGATTAAAAACTAAAAGTTTGCTGCACAAAAATTGTTTTCATTCGCCATTTTAATTTTACGCACACGCCACGCCATTGTTGACATTTTACTGCTTGATGATAGCAACAACAACAATGAACATACATGCGAATACACATAGACAATTTTCGCAAGTATTTTGCATTTACTGCTATGCTAGATTATTTTTGTAGCTGTTCTTGTTGTTGTTGTAAATTGTGGCATATATACATACATACATACGTAACTTGTGTATGTGTGTACAGGTTTTAGCACTCTCGGACTGGTTGTTAAGTCACGTTTTAGTTATCAAAAGCATCCGGTGTGCGACAGCAACATATGACAGCTACAAAGCAGCAGCAACGGCAGCAGTGACAACAACACGAATACACAAAATTCGGAAATAGCGCATGAAGTCATAGCGAATAACATGTTTTTCGAACTGCAACAACAAAATAAAAATATGTGGAGCAAAAAAGGAATTGCTGCAACAACTACATTAACAACAATAAAAACAACAACAACAATAACAACAATTAAAGCAACAACAGTTAGAGTGACAAAAGCGAGACATAAAAGTGATAAGCGCTTTAGCTTTGAATGTACACACGTGCATATGTACAGCAGTGTGCACGAAAATAGCAGCGCGACAAGTTTTGACAATTTATTTTCGTTTTAGTTTATTTAAATAATTTTTTTTTATAAAAAAGTTACAGTTAGTTCCAATGCAAAAACTGTAAAAATAAAATTTTCAAAACTATAAAATTTAATTTTTTAATTCATGTTTGCAGTGGCTCAAAATTCACGTTAATTTATGAGAAATTTTTGGTTGCGCTTTTTCTTCATATAAATTTGAAATTTTTTCTTATATGGAAAAAACTGTTTAGCTATTGTATCAAAATTTAATCAGCTATAAAACTGCGTAACTGAAATTTGTGTAAAAATTCTGGACACAAATTTGAAATTTTTGCGAAAATCTTTTCAATTTTTGTCGAACGTATATAAATTTTTATTTTTTCATATGCAAAAACTATCTATCGCCGTCAGAAAAAAAATTTAACCCAAAGCAATTTCTTTATTGTAATAAAATTTAATAGGTTATAAAACTGCATATTTAAAGTTTTTTCTAAAACTTCTGGATAAAAAGTTTGAAATTTTTGGAAAAATGGTTTAAGGAAAATTTAAACTTTGTGACAGTTTGTTAAACTTTTATCATTTTATTAGAAAGTGTATAAATTAAATTTTGTTGTATGGAAAAAACTGTCTAGAACAGTCAGCAAAAAAAAAATATTGAAGCTCAACGCGATTTTTCTGTTTGTTGTTAATAGGTTTGAAATTTGTTGAAACATTTGTTAAGATAAATTTAAACTTTGTGAAAATTTCTAAATTTTTTTTAATTTTTGTAGAAGTAAACATACATGTATAGTAAATTTCAATTTTTTTATATTGCAAAAACTTTCGATCCCCATCAACAAAAAGAAATACTAAAACTTAATGCGATTTCTCTGCTATACTAAAATTAAATAGGATATAGGACGGCATACAAATTTTTCTAAAAACTCTGGATAAAAATTTTGAAATTTTGGAGAAAATTTTTTAAAGAAAAACTAAACTTTGTAAAACCTTCTTAAATTTTTGTTAGTTTTGTAGAAATTTTATGTATATATTTTTATTTTTTTATATGGAAAAACCTAACTATCACTGTCAGCAAAAAAAAAATCAAACTCAACGCGATTTCGTAAAATTTGTCTAAAAATTCTGAATAAAAACTTTGAATTTTTTATGGAAAGTTTGAAACTCTATAAATTTTTAAATATTTGTAATTTTTGTAGAAAGTTTTAATTTTTGATGAAAATTTGTCAAAATTCTATAATTTTTATAGAAATTTTGAAACTTTAATTTGTTGTACAATTTACTATATTTTTATAAAATAAAACTTAAAAAAAATTAAAATTAAATTGTCCGAATTGTCAATAATTTGCGCTGCTATTTTCGTGAACACTGCTATACGTACATAAAAACATACATATGGATGTAGCAACAGTGATGGCCACAATGACAGCAGCAACTTTAGTGACAGTAACAGTAGCGAGCGACATGTCGACACCAACAACAACGATTACGTCAGCAACAACCACTACGACAGTAGCAATAACAACAACAGCGTTGACAACGCAATTTTGTGCGCGCGCGAACAAATAGTTTTCGGTGACAGCGTGTGAACATTTGTTAGTTAATAAAATTTTTGCGTGCAAAATGAGAAAAAAATGTTAAGCGTAAAAAATATAAAACGAAAAGTGAGCGAATACAATTTGTCTGTTATGGAATTTCGAACAAATATGTGTAAAAGCAATATTGTGAAGAAAATGCAGAAAGACCTAAACTAGATAGAAAAAAGTAATAATAGAAATACGTAATGACAAACGGAAAACTACAAAATGGAAATCGCTTTTCGCGTTAAAAAAAAATTCTGCCAAATAATGACGTCGACACCACGACGTTAAGGAGAGATGATAGTTTTGTCAATTTTCAAATATTCTTCGTTTGGAATTGGTTTATGGCTTGATGAGTTTTGGCAGTGGTAGAAAATACTTTTATTCAGCTTATATTAAACAAAAACTAGTTTCATTTCATCCGCTTCGCTGGGAGTATGCAATTTCTGGGTGCTACACTACTAGTTAATTATTGCAATCACACTCAACATACTTAAGCTAAGCCAATAAAAAAAATATTTTCAAACTTAATCCTTTTTAAACCTCTTTCGTCCACCTGCAAATTTTTTAACACTCTTTTGTTTGACACCCATGCTTTAGTATTTCGTATAAAATGTTTATAGTTTAATTTAATTTGACTTTGCAAACAGGTGGCAACACCCTTAACAATATTTTCGTCCCTTTTTCATACTACACCCATTTTAAACCTTTACGTTTGACACCCATATTATGATAAATATTTATATTATCTAATTTTCTCTTAACCAAAGCTGAATTTGATTTTTCAAATAGGTGGCAACTCTCCTATTTACCTTTTAAAAGTATAGCCTTTTCAAAACCATTTGGAGTGATATTCATATTGTAATTATTTATTGCACTGATTAAATACTTAAATTTTTGAACTGGTGGCAACCCTATTAAACATTTAAAAATTATTCCAAATGTTCAAACTAAAGATTTATGAAGACTTTCGTTTCCCACTAATACTTTAATATTTAATATGGCATAATTTAATTAAATTCGACTTTTAAACAGGTGGCAACCCTATTCAAAATATTTTAAAACCACAAAAAGTGGAACTTTTTCTTCCAAATTTGTTTAGCCTCTTCCCTATACTTGTCACTCCTTAGCGCTCGCCGGAGGTGAAGTGAAGGAAGCCTGAAACGGAGCTTAAATTTACTCCTTGCACGTACATATGTATGTATGTGCCGATTTTGGTCAGCCTTGGGGCAGCAGACACATCGAGTCAAGTATGAACGTGCTAGGAGTTTTGAGAATTAGAAAAGCACTAGCAGTTGAGCTCGACGAGAGTGCAGCAACCGATGTGAGCTCTATTGATCGCAGCTCCGGAGCTCCTGCTTATTAAGTTGGTGGAGTTTGAAGATCTCTTTGCCTTCGACGGTGACATCACTGAATCAACTTTGGCGTATGCATGTAGAGATAGAGGTAAGCGTTACATTGGCTGAAGATAAAGCCGGGATAATCCGTGCCGTGCAGTCTTCCCTGACTGGTTCAAACAGTTTTGTTTGCGAAGCTGCAATTGGAGGAGACCATATCTAATATCACAACCTTTCCTCCTTTGTAACTGTCCTGTTATGAAGAGTCTCATGTTCTCATTTAATTTCCTACTGGCTCGCCATAAAAACGAATTAGGTGCGCAAATTTTTTCCTTGGTTTGAGTGCTTCGGAAAACTTCAAATGGCAACAAGTGAAATTCTCATTTCCGCTTTTTAGATAATTAAGTAAGCATTACGATCCACTCAAGAAGCTGCTGCAGCGCGTGACTTCCCCCAACGCATGTACAGCCAACCGATTCGAAACTTCATTATA
>NW_023458562.1:32790039-32791855 GCF_013731165.1 Rhagoletis pomonella
GTACGATGAGCATTCCCGCTCGTGGAGAGCGTCGAGTTGGCATTTCAGTGCGGTTAAATTAGTTGCAGTTGAAATGGAATGAAATTCGAGTTGGTAAGCGCCACTGCAGACGAGCTTAGTAAAATTCGAGCAATATAGTACACCAAAGCACATATTTACGCACAAATACATATAAATGTAAATGAAAATAAATGGTTTAGTGGACAACGGAATGAAAACCGGAAGAGGAAATGCTGGCATTTTGAAGTCTAGGATGGTTGGAAAATTGGTTTGAGCTGTGCGCAGGTTGTGGAATTGAGAAGCTGGCCATAAAAACCGCAGGAGTGTAAAACAGGAAATTCCTCGTTACTTATCTGAACAAAAATTAAAAATTTAATATTAAAATGCGAACATAAATACCAAATCCTGAACGGAATTTAAAAATTTCGTTTTGCATTGTGTTTTATGCTTGTAAATGTGAAAGTTTGTGAGTGAATGTGTGAGTATGTTTGTTACTATTTCACGCTAAAAAGATTAGACGTATTCCAATAAAATTTGGCGCACAGATAGGTTATAACCTGGGTTAACATATAGGATACCTTTTGAAGAAGCCCTCCGCTTTTTTCGAAAGGTTAAATCAATTAATAAAATAAAATAATACAATTAAGTATGTGGGTGCCAAAGAAAGAGGTTCCAAAACACTTTATTTCGAAAGTATTTTTGTAGAGGAATGCCACCTGTTTTTTTAATTCGAAATAAATTTTACCAACAAGTTAAATCAAACGTTTCAATATGGGTATCTAACAAGCTGTATTCCGCAAATATTTTGGGAGGGTTGCCACCTGTATAGAAATTCAAAATCGAATTAATTAACATGTTAACTGAAACATTTGTGTATGGATATCAAACGAGACGGATTTAGAATCTATATTTCGAAACAAAGTTTTTCTCGAGGGTTGCCACCCGTTAAGAAATTAAACATCAATTTATGTAACAAGTTAAACGAAATATTTTAATTCGCGTATAAAACTAAAGAGGATTAGCAAACAAGTATTTTGAAACGGTTTATTTGAAAAAAAATCACGAGCGTTGCCACCTATTTATAAATTAAAGATAAATTTGTATACGAGTTAAATTAAATATTTTAATAAAGGTCTCGAACTTATCGTTTAATAACTTAACAGTAAAAGAAATATTTTTTTTAAAAAAGCTATCTAAATATAACTGCGGGATTTCCAAATATCTTGACTCGTGTGCCACACATCGGTAAAAAATGTTTATGAATTATTCCTTTCCAAGTACGTAATACACATATATTATAAATATAAACTAAATCAAACCGTAAATGCAGGTTCTCGAAATATCGACTCGTCTGCCATCTACCGGCTAAATTTTTTATGTGGTATTTCCCTCCATGTGCGAAATATACATATGTACATACCAGGGATTGGCATTGGTTGATCGTCAACTGTTCATACTCATTCAATACCGCTGCTTTGCATGACTGAGCAGCGGCGTTGGCTTAGTAGTATCGATACCTAAACGAAATTAGAGGATGACTGAACACGAGCGCATTGCGTGCTGTCTTGCAAATACAGCCACCACAAGTGAACGATGCTTATAACTGCTCATACTGATATTGACTTCGGCAAATCTGTACTCTGAATGATCGTGCACGAAACCAGCAAACGTGGCAGTTGAACGGCTCCGAAAACATGAGAGTCATCATTTGTTGCAGAAGTCGTTTGACTTGTTGCTGAAAATCATCTGACTTGTTGCTGGAAGCCATTTGACTTGTTGCTGAAAATCATCTGACTTGTTGCTGAAAATCATCTGA
>NW_023458562.1:32791865-32800654 GCF_013731165.1 Rhagoletis pomonella
TGACTTGTTGCTGAAAATCATCTGACTTGTTGCTGAAAATCATCTGACTTGATGCTGAAATGACGACGAATGTGGTAAAGGGTAATTTATCGTCTCGTATGCATGTATGTATGCATTTATAGCGCGTCTACCATTCAATTGCATTGGTCACTGCTGGCTAGTTGTGAATATGCATACGTACGTAAGTATGTATGTACATATCAATGCTTCATTTCAAACAAGCAAGTGTCTTTGAATGTTTTTGAACTACAGTATCATCACTTCGGCAACACGTCAAACGCGCCTTCAGCAACAAACCAAAGCCGGCGGTTTGACTTCTGCAACAAATCAAGTTAGCTAACTGCGGCATCTTGCCGTCGCCAGTCTTTCACATAAGCTGTCATGCTTTCAGCACCCGTCCAAAGCAGTATCGTGCTTTTGGCAGTCGATCAAATACGGCGGTTGCTGGTTTCGTGCACGATCATTCGGAGTACAGATTTTCCGAAGTCAATATCAGTATGAGCTGTTATAAGCATCGTTCACTTGTGGTGGCTGTATTTGCAAGACAGCACGCTTTGCGGTGGTGTTCGTTCATCCTCCGTTTTTAACGTGAGTAGGCTTAAAGTCACAAAAACAGCACCCTTTGCCAATCCCTGGTACATACATTCCATATAAACCGGATTTTCAAATATCCTGCGCCACCTAGCGGATTAATTCATATTGCATCATTGTCATTGGGTTCTGAACTAAGTTTGAAGTTTCCAGTCTCTAAGTCATTGTGAATTTGGTTAAAAGTCGCTTGAAAAATTTGACCCAAACAAATAAAAGCTTGCAAAAAGCTTTATTTCAAAAACATTTTTGAGAAGGGTTACCACCTGCTTCGAAATTCAGAATCAATTTAATTAATAAGTTAAATGAAATGTTTTAATATCAAATAGAAGAGGGTTGCCAACCGTTAAGTAATTAAGTAATTCAAACTCAATTAAGTTGACAAGTTAAATGAAATACTTTAATATGGGTGTCAAACAAGGGCGCTTTCAGTATTGTTTAAAAGGGGTGCTCCGAGTTTAAAAGTTTCAGTTAAATTTAATGAGTGATTAAATTAAACATTAAAATACGGGCGTCTAACGAAAGAAGTTAAAGGAGGCGTTTTCTTTTTGAATGCAAATTTAGCTTAGTTTATTCGTTAACAGCGAGTCGTCTCACATATTTACATCAAATTATTTTAGAGGCAATTTTTAGAAGACTTGCCACATTTCTAAAAATCATGTGGTACAACTTTTCAGTGCATTTTAAACAAAATATAAAAATTTAGCTTTAATATGAAATTAAAATTAAATTCATAAGTAAACATTGAAAACAAGAAAAGAGAAATATCGAGACTTACTCTATTAAGATAACCAACTGTTTAGGAGCATCAAAATAAATATAAATCTATAAATATAATATAAATAGCATCCTTTATAACATACTGAGATGCGGGCAAAAACTGGTATTTCTATAAATATATTAATTCACGTACATAAGTATTCCTCACTGCCGCTTAGGAGGAATGCAAATATAATTTAGTGATAGCAAAAACATCGAGGGCGACAGAGAGCTAGCAAAGCGCTGCGGTAACCCTCATAAACATGCCACAACCATCGGAGGAAAGGCACAAGTAATGCGGCAATTGCAAAATAAGCGTATTTTGCATATTTTTGAACCACCCAGAAGTATGACTAAAAAGTGCAAAAAAACGTAGCAAACACTGGATGAGGTGGAACGTAGAACTGATTTAGGCGAGTAGCCTAGTTTCTGCTGACGGTTGCGGTTTGTATTTTATCAACGTAATGCAGTGTTGCATTTGAAGTGGAGCAGCAGCAGGAGGAACGAACAGCAGGCGACAAGCGACCGCCAAGCACTCCCTGTAGTGTAGTTAATTAAATGCTGGCAAAGAGGTCACAATTAAAGTGCACAAAAGTGAGCGACAGCAGTGAGCGAAGGAGCAATATACAAATCTAGCTGAATATAAACATACATACATATGTATGAGCAAAAAACGTGTAGTTTTGTGGATAAGTCACATATATTTCAACGCTACCACTCACTAACTATTATCTATGTATCTCTGCGTTCTGCTACTTTTTTTCGTCGCTGGATTTTTCACTTCTCTTCGCTTTTAATTTTACTTCATTGCTTTGTGTGTATTTTCGCGCTATTTTCGCTAGTTTGCTAGAATAATTCCTTTTTTATCCGCGTTAACGCCTAAAAGTATGCAATGTAGCAGGAGCGCTGTGCTAGCATGATTCCTTTAATGTTAATTAAGCGCGCAATTTGCAAGAGCATTAACGCAAAAATTTCTATGCAATTCGAAATATAAAAAAATACCAAGAAAAAATTTTCCAAAAATTAAAAACGCATCTCTCTATACTATAACGGCGCCGCCGGCGGCACCATTGCACATAAAAGTTGTACGCTGGTTTTTTCTATGCGGCCTTCTCGTTAAATATTCCAATTTCCCAACACTTTTTATTGCGGTCTGCGTTGTTTTCTTAATTTTTATTTATATCTTTTTATTTTTATTTTTTCGACTATTTTCCATTTCTGCTTACAGCCTCCATTGCTGATTGCCACCGCTTTCGCTTTTTCCGACTCGCCGCTTGCTCGCTTGCCAACCACTCTTGCCTATGTAAACTTTTAATTAACCCCAAAGGCAGCAAAGTGGCCCAACAAGCTCAACCAAAATGGCCGGAAGCCTGTGTTGAACCATTTATTTTTTTTTTTTTGCTGACGTTATTGCCACTATAGCTGCTAATTTTGTTACCTATGTTGTTGCTGGTTTCGCGCGCAAATAATCAAGCAATCGAGACTGCTGCCTTCTGGTAAAGCAACAAATTAAATTGGTAGCGGGCCTTAGATGCAGTCGCGAGAGGGTCCGGACAACTGTAGCATATCCTTGTTGTGTTTTTGGAAGGTGTGGGAAAGGTTGGCGGTCTTTTAGATATTTACCAAAAATATCCAATTTAAAAGAAAATTCAGTCATCTTGCTGCAGTTAGAAATATATATGTATATTTATGTATATATTTCTCTTCAGTCCCATATTTGCGATCTAGAATCATTGTAAAAGAAAATTTTTGGATCTCTGCCTATGTGAAAGGACAGGTAAAATTGGAATATTCATGCCAAACTGAAAGTTAGGGACTAGAAATAAAGTGGTTCAAGGAGCCAACGGGCCAACATTGCTGTAGGAAGGCACTTGCGGAACATAGCCTGGCCACAAATAGATAAGTAAAAGACGAAAGAGTCGTTCAGCCTCTCAAGAGAGGTATTGAGATGGTCACGACTTGACTAACCGGTCATTGGCTGTTTAGCAGGCACTCTTCGAGACTATGAACATTCTGGCACGAATATTGCAGAAGTTGCAGAGTTGAGAAAGAGAAAGAGTGAGTCAAGCATTCTTCTACAGCTGCCCAGCTTTGGCTAAGAGTAGAGTAGGCTTTTTGGTAGAGACGTCTTTAGCTCTTTCACGAAATTATCTGGTGTAGGAATAAAGCTAGTCCTGCGCTTTATAAGTGGGAGTTCCTGAGCATTGTCGTTTGTCTACATTGTCGATAGTCAAAAACTGCTTACCAAAATTCTAAATAATATATGTATGCCTATAATATTCTTAAGTTTCAGTTAGTCGAGACTTAACTTACGCAAGAAATCGGCAATGATTACTCAAAACATCAACTTAGTTACAAGCAAAAATATTTTGTTTTTGTATTTTCCTTTTTAGCTGATTGTCACTTTACCGCCTATAAGCCACATGAAAAAATTCCTGAACAAAAGTATATTGCGTTGGCCAATATATTAGGTTACGTTACGTAAATTAAGTGCAGACTAACTGAGCCTTTAATCAAATATCAATAATTAATTTATTACCTCCTATTCTCATGATTTTTAGCCTGAATACTTCAAAATCCCAACCAAACATACAAAAATACTTTTAAAGCTGTGAGAACTACAGTGCTTTTCTTTTTTTCCGGCAGCAGCCTTCCATACGTTTCTATTTTGTTTTTCACTTCCTATATTTTTATTTTTATTTATTTTTATGTCGCGCTGCATCACTAACTTCACGCTCCAATTGCCGCTGGTGTTGTTATTTTTGTAGCTAAAGGGATTTAAATTATTTTCCGTCCAAGTTGAACGATGCTTTATTACGCCCTACAACGTTGCGTTAGGCATTTACTTTTTTTTTGTTTTAGAAATGAAAACATTATTTTTGTTTTTAAAAAAGGCGAAAAAATAAAATCGAACTAGCGCCAATTGTCGCGCAAGGCTTCACAGCCCGTCGCACAACTGCCCATTTGTTGCTCGAAGAAGGAAATTTGCACAGCTAGCTAGCGTGGCTGCAAGGTGTAGCAGTTAATACTGGCGGGCGGAATACGTGTCACGTTAGTTTGTTTGTATGTACGTTTGCCTGCCAGTAGTTTCATTTCGGCTCGTATTTTTTTCTCTATACGCTTACGTGTTTGTACACTTTTTATGTCAGGCGTGAAACGTGACACGCACAGCTGCCAATTGAAACTCTATAGTACATATGTATGTATGCACTTTCATTTCCACTTCAATTTCCACTGCCACTTCAATGCAATTTTAAGCTTCAAATGTGTTGAGGAATCTTGAAAATTGTGAAAACACAAGCATATGTGTGCTAAAAATATTCAATTTGGTGTTTGCTTGTGTAAGTGGTAAAGCGTGTAAGAGAGCTTAAATGCTTCTATGGGGCTAATAAAAGTGTATGGCAACTTGTGCGGGTGTCAGCAGCTGCTTTCACTAACTTTCACTAAAAAAAAAGATGGATATAATTTTGCGTTGAAGGTGCAAGTGTTCAAATATTTAGCTTCCTTTTCTTGAATTTGGAAGAGATATCTTAAAACTAGATTGCAAATTATATCTTAGTATATGGCCAATGTTTGTGCCAAATTTTAACTAAATCAGTCGTTTCGGTGACGAAGCACCACTTATCTCTCGTAAACACTCTCTATATGCGTGAATACAATTTTAGTTTCTTTTCAATACTAATTCATATACATTTTTATTTAGCATAAGCGGCAAAAATTTGGTTTTTAAACCATTTGGAAACGAGGCAACCCTCTTAGAAAAGGCTTTCAAAATAATTTGGTGAAATTAAGTACGACACTTTGATGGAATATTTCAAGTAATTAATCAACTTAGTTAAATTTGACTTTTACAACAAAATATATATTTTTTTTTTGAGAAAAATATTAAAATTTTGTTTGTGTTATAATGCCTCGTTTAAGCTTGCATTATATAAAGTATTTGCGAAAAATTTTGTGTATATGGAAGAGACTGCTTGAAAAAAATTGCAAAAAATCAACGATAATTCTTCGCTACTTAAAACTTACACTTTATTGTAATAAAATTGATTGGGCTACAAATCTGAATACTCAAAAAAATCTGAATAAAAAGTTCAAAGTTTGCATGAAAATTTGCTGAATTTTAGCGAGTTTTTCACAAAGTTTAGGAATTATATTTTTATGATTTTTGTTGTAGAATGAACCATATTTTTATAAAATATTTTATGCCGGCAGTGTATATATGTATGTAGGTATGTATGTTTGGGATTACATTTGAAACTTTGATCAGCAGGTGAGCATTCTATGAATATTTATTTACGGATGCAGGCGTGTAGTTACATACACACATGCATAAATTCACGACAAAAGTAAAAACAAGAACAGCAGTCTTATACGTATATAAAAAACAAAAAGTTACAACAAAAGCTAAATATTTACAACGAAAGTACGTAAACACAATTACAAATGCAAAATGTGTTGACAGACATTTGGCGAGCATTTCCGCACATTTTGTGAGTCGCTTGGCGTGCGTATATATGTACAAATGTAGATATTTGTCCATCAAGCATTCCTATTTGCATCTGGCCACACTCTACGTACATACTATGTGCCGCTGCTGGCATTTTAAATTTTTCCTATTTTAAGTATTAGTTTGGTTGCATGCTAATAATGCCGATGGTGCTTCATTTTTTGTTTTTGTTTGTTTTTTGTTGTGGCGTTGGCCTTGTTACATGCGTTGTTCTTATTGTTACCATTCTTGGCCTGTTGCTGGTTGCGTATGTATATATACATGTAATTCCGCTACCGCTAATGACCTTCTGCAATGTTGTGGCAAGTTGGTGTAACCAAACGCCGTCGCCATTGTTGCGCCACCAACTAACATCAACCAATGCACGTTGAACGCATATATTTTCTCATAAAAGTATGTACTGCACGCTGATGACATGTTTGCAAAACAGTTATGTGGTTATGTATGTAAACATTTACCTACCTACGCATACATTTTCAATTTCTAAATGTGGACGACAGGAAAAGAGCAAGCAAATTTGTAAGCTGTGAATATGTATTCGATTTCTGTTGATTTTGCTGTAGTTTTTGCTTGTACGTTGCCATATTTCTGACTAGTAGTTGCCACAGTTTTGTTAGTTTTGTCCATTAAAATGCTGCCACATGACATTGGCAGCATCAACAAAAGCAAAACACGGCGCTAGCAAATGGAGGTAGAGAGCGCTCGGCTGTGCTTTGTTTTGTTGTAATTATATTAACAACTTTTCTGTAACTAGTCATTTATTATTATTGTTGTAATTGTATGCAACAATTTTGTTGCGCTTTTCATTTGTTTGTTTCTCTCACATAGATGTTCTTTCAGTTACTCCTCTTCCACCATCTAATTAAGTACACCACTGCGTATGCGTAATTATTTCCGTTTGCCGTATTTCTACACAAAATATTTGCATACACACATATGTAGATATTATATACATGCTTACACAATTGCTATATCTGTATGTGACTTGTCATCGTTTCCTTTTCATTTGTGCAACATTTTCGTTTGCATTTTACTTCATTTTCGCTTTGCTTACTCACCAAAATCCTTCGAGGCATACAAATCAATTAAATAGTACGCACTTTCGATTTATTTATATTTACCTGCTTTGCATGTAGGCCGGAAGTCATTTATTTCTATGTAGTCGAGACATTTTACCACCAGTTGTACATGCAATTAAATGTTATTTCATTATATATTTCGTAAATACAGAAAATTAATTAAATCTCAATGGATGTAGGCGGCCTCAGTGTGTACGCTGGTTTTTGCTGCCAGCTATAATTGGCATGCAAAGTGTGCCACATTTTGTGGCATACAGTTTATGTAGATAGAATTTCCATGCCTAATTAGTACAAATAAATTTACTTCATATCTACTAGTTATAAAAAAAATCATTTTCTTGACTGTATTGGCAGTTATTACAGATGAGAGCGAAGTAGACTGTTTTTCAAGCAGACGACATAGCAATTGTTTAATTTTTTTGCGAATATCTGATAAAAAAAAGAGCTTTAGAAATTGTGCACTGTATATTAGACCGTACCAGAAAACAAAGTTCGCCGTACACACAGTTTTTTTTTGCCGAACAACAAACTCACTCTCCCTCTCTCGCTCTCTCTCTCTGAACATTTTTCATCATAACGTTGGCATTACATTTTTCCATAGTTCATTGACCTCAACTACCCCGTTCTCGCGCGTACCCAGCATATCACAGTTCTTATCATCCTAATGTGCCACCCTAATATCAGTAAATTAAGGCACGCCAAAAAACATGAAACTTTGCTAAGGAGCCGAAAGAAATTCAGATTTGTTTGTTGAACTTAGGCGTCTTCTTTTTATATTTTTCGTCATATGTATTTACAGTTGGTCGGCATTCTTGTCTCGAGGACCCAATTTTTATTACCAAAGCTCATTGACCTTAAGTACCCTGTTCCAGTACATACCCACCTTTCGTTTGGGAATCTTATTGTAATATGCCATTAAACTTATAACCAAAATTTAATTTGACTTTTGAAAAGGTGGCAACCTCCCCAAATATATTTTTTTAAATACAGATTTCTTAAGCCTCCTTCCTATTATTCATTAGATTTTTCTCTTAAACGCTACAAAAATAAAATTTAACGAGAAAATATACTTTTTTTAAACACATGTGGGACCCTCTTCAAAACTATTTGCGCAACAAAACTTTTTGAAACCTCTTTCGTTTGGCACACATAATATTTCATTAAACTTATCAATTAATGAATGTTAATTTTAAACAGGTGGCAATCTTATTTAATTTTTTTTCGAAATTAAGCTTTTTTAAACGTCTTTCGGTTGACATCCATAGAGTAAATTATATGAAATTATTGATGAAATTGACTTTAACTTATAAAAAGGTGGCAGGCCTGTTAATAAAAAAATGCCGAAACAAAGCTTTCTGGAACTTATTACCTCAATTGAATTTTACTTTTGAAAAAACGGCAACCTTTTCTAAATATATTTTTGAAATACAGCTTCTTGTGCCTCTTGTTCCTTGGTTTTTAATTGGAAAATGAAATATTATCAACTTGTTTATAAGAATGCTTAACAAATAAAATTTAATGACTAAATATACTTCGATTACTTAAACAGGCGGCACCCTTTTGAGAAAACTACTTGCGAAAGAAGGGGCTTACTCTTTCGTTTTGCCCCATATCGTAAATGAATGTGAGTCTTAAACATCTGGCAACCCTCTTTAATTTTTTTCCCGAAATTAAGCTCTTTTAAAGATCTTCAGTCTGAATGTGAGTTAACAATAGCTGGCAACGCTCTTTTATACTTTTTGAACTAAATTTATATGGTTTTTGTTAAAGAATGAACCATATTTTTATTAAAAAAAAAAATTAATTTTAAATAATAAAAACGAAAGATTCAAAACTCGCCAATATATGTCGTTTAG
>NW_023458562.1:32820654-32845851 GCF_013731165.1 Rhagoletis pomonella
ACGGAATGACCCATGTAAATCTGAAATGATTATCATCATATTTTTCGATAAAAAAATGCGTTCTATAACTGTGGCAGCCCTTTAAATTTATCATTATTTTTGATGTTTACATTACCAGGAAATCGATATAATTATAAGCATCGTTATACTTTATCGAAAGTTATCGGTTTACATTTGTTATGATGACTAATATTATCGATCCAATTCTTGATAATTGTTAACCGTCTTCAAAAAAAAAACGAGGAGGTTATCAGTTCGCTGGAATAGATATATGTATTTTTTTATGTATGTTTCCGCATAACTTTGGACCACGTTAACCAATTTCGATGATTTCATCGAAAAAGTGGTACCTCGAAGGTGGTCCCATACTAATTTTGTTTAGATCCGATAATTGGATCGTGAAGAAAATATACATCGATACATATATACACTGGATATATTATAGTCACTTTTTTATTACTTTTTTCGATACTTTTATCAATATGTTTATCAAAATCGTAAGGCCTTATTCATAAAAAATAAAGTTTGGTTCAAAAAACTTTATAAAGCGAAATTTTCATAACATTTTTTCGATTTATAAAGCAGTTAAAGTATTCTTTATTTTTTATGAATTTGGATGAAAGCTTTTTAAATCTGTCTTATTTTTTGTGAATAAGGCCATAACTTTACTTAACATTTATGTCATTGTTATTATCTATTAATGTAAATAAACGATTGCCCCATATTAATTGCAAAAATTATCAAAAGTACTGACTCCCTTATATCGCCCCTTATCCTCACCTATATAATCGATAAAAGGCAACAAAAAAAAATTTACCATCGATTTGTCTAAGACTACGCTGCACTAAGGCGCAAATTGTTTTCTAATGCTTGGGCATAAATCCTGCATAGCGTGTATCTAAAAACAGCTAATAAAGACAAAACAGAGTAGACTCGCAAAGCATGCATCCAAGTTACTTATACATAGGTACTTACATACATACATACATACAAGCAAATGCCTTCCACCCCACTTGAGTCTGCCAACCATTATATAAATTTACGAAAGCATCCAGCAATTGGAATGTCTATCAGCGTCACTGTTATCATCGGCACCAACTTTGGACACGCTGCTGGCTGGTATTATTATTGCCTGCCAACGAGCTTCGCACACTTCGCGCCAACTGTTGCCACTAACGACTCATATTTTCTCTTCATTTAACGCTACGCTCCACCTCCGTTCTTCGATCGCTTGCAACTCAATTGCTGCGCTTTGAACCACCCCTTTTCACTTTTCACTTCTTCCTTGCCAACTTGTTGTTAGTTGCGCTAAGAAATTGCTTCACATTAAAAGCCTGCGCGCAAAACTTCATTCAACGCAAAATGGTCAACAAAGGAAAACTTGCAAACGGCGGCGGTGGGGTGTCGTGCGGCCAATTCGCACATTTGCAAGTGACGAACTCACAGCAGCGGCGCCTTTTTTCTTCTTATACTTTTATCTGCTTTGTTTGTAGTTGGTTGATTTTTCTTTGACTTTTTTTTTGTCCGCATTGCTGTTGTGTTTGTTTTTATTGCCATATGTTGGCCCATCAATAAAATCATCGGGGTCATTAAGTGGATTAACTGCCAACCATCAGGCGCATAAGTTGCCACTTGCCACTTGCTTCACGTGTCTAGTTCCTGCCACTTTCTGCGCCTATGACTCTCAGCTTTTGCCACCACACTCTTGTCTGTCGGTGGGTGCTCTCACTTCACGCTGATTGCCTCTCACTTAACGCCTCTAATCCAAACCGTTTTCATATCTTCTTTATTCACTCGTTGTTTTCTCATTTTTTCTTTGATTTGTTTTTAATTTCTTCGCGAAGTTGAAATGGATTTTTGTTTTTGCTATAAACAAAGTAGTTAAGAGTTGATACCATGACTGGAAGTTTCGCTCTTCCTTTCTGAACAACTTAGAGTGTCTCACGAATCTCATAAGGCATTTTATATTTATATCCGCCATTCCAACTATGTAGATCATCAAAGAAAGTCCAGAACGTTACAGCGAATATGTGAACCTATCTCCTTCTTCTCATAGTTTTTGTAGCTTCTGCAGCGTTTACGAAACGGTAGTCCAAGTTGTTCCACATCTTTACCTATAATGCAATGGCCCGCTACAGCTTCGTTGGTACCTCTCTTCTTAAAGAATGCAAACATCGATCTCTCAAAGGCCATGTTAGGCGTAGACGAATTTTCTTTTGAAAGGGAAAGGGAAATAATGATTCTTTAATCGATTGATTTTTTAATCAATTAGTTAATTCGATTAAATTCAATCGGATTACAATTAAGCATGATTCATTTTAATATGATTAAATAGTTAATCGTAACAGCGATTAAAAAAATTAATTTTTAATCATTATCACTTAATTAAGTAGGTTTGGTGATTAATTGATTTATGCTGGAATTTTACTGTGAACACAAGCCCAGTTAATCGGGTATGGCAAAGTGGGTTTTCCTCATAAATCTAAGCAATTTGGTGTGCATTTTCATTCATATCTATTTTAACAGACGCTAATCAAACTAGGTTTTAACATCCCTCAGCACATGTGCGATGGGTTATAAAAATTCCGGGTTTATGTATTACTAATAATAATAATAATGAAAACTTTTTTTTATATATTATGCGTTTTTTATAAGCGTGAAACACAAAAAGATAACTATAATCCGTGTTGGGTTTCAAATTCGGACAAATTAGACCTTTAATCAGATTTTTTTTAATTGGATTAACGATTAATGATTAAAACTAATTAATCGTAATCACAACCGACGATTAACGATAAAAAAAAAATTAATCATTAATCGTACGGATGATTACGTTTAATTAATTTTAATTGTTAATCTCGATTAACATTTTAATCGTTAATTTTTAATCATTAATCAGATTAACATTTTGCCAACACTATTTGCAGGGAAGTTAAAATTTGTTTAAGTATTTAAAATTCTAAAAATTATTTGTGCAAAGAGCAGTTTGTGTGGGAATTTAATCCTTATCCTTATTCTTATCCGTATCCTTATCCTTATCCCTATCCTTATCCTTATCCTTATCCTTATCATTATCCTTATCATTATCCTTATCCTTATCATTATCCTTATCCTTCTTCTTATACACATCCTTATCTCTATTCTTATCCACATCCTTATCCCTATCCTTATCCTCACCATTATCCTTATCCTTACCATTATCCTTATCCTTATACTTAGCCTTATCCTTATCCTCATCCTTCACCAGCTTTACATGTTTCGTTCTTAGCTGACGTCAGAAGTTTCTTTATATGTATTTATTTTACTTATTAAAATTGCAAAAGCTTATTTAAGCCTACACATTTTTTCCAGACTGTTCTTTCTTGCATTGCTAACTAATTTTTTTCCAGCTGCTCAGGCATTTACTCAATGCATTCCTTGTCATGTACATTATTCCTTGACAGTTGACTTAGTTTGCCACTATGCCTGTACATTTTCTTCTTCGAAATGCCAGCAACATTTTAAATTTTTCTCAGTATTTTTGTAACACCGTTAGTTGCTATCCCCTCTGGTGCCCATCATCGTAGCGAAAAATGTCAATATTAGCACCCATATTCCCACTTAGGTCATTTGACCCAACAACAGAGCTTAATCCAACTACACTGCTTCCTTTTTCAATCTAAACACATTTTATGGCATTTGTAAATGTACAACAATCCGTCATATCCGCTGTTGTTTTTTTTTTTTTTTTTCCGTCCCCTAACCAAAAATTCGCTTTTTGTTTTCCTTGCTCTGGCCATCTTTCTTGATTCAATTCGTGCTGAGCATAGCAGTTGTTCTTTTAAAGCATACTTCCGTTGGATATTGTTGTTGCTGTCACATTCTTCTGCTTATTATTACGAGTATACTCATGCGAGTACTTATGTAGTTGCTTTTGTTGCCTTCGTGTTTTTGCTGTCAATATGTTGACTGTCTTTATTGACAAATAGCCAGAAATAGGTTAAATTATTAACTGTCAGTTCAATGAACTGGAAAGAGAATAACTTAATTAAAGTTTCGTACATACTTACAAGTACAACACACATTTTGAGCGAAACAACAAATATGTAGAACAATAGCAACAACGTGACGTATGTGTCCATTACGGACATTCACTCTTAAATGCTTCAAATGTGTGTCATCTAATAAGTACTGCTACGAAGCTAAGCTGTATTTAGCAGCAGCTGTTAGCTTATCAATTGCGTAATATGTATCTGTTAATCACTTTTTTATTGCCTTTAGACACATAAGCAGACGCAACACATTTTTCTTTGCAATATTTCTTCCAGATATTATTAATTTCCTACTCGAAGATCAGATTAATGGAAACTACATTGCACATGATAATAAAAGATGGGAAGGATATTTATATGAGCAAAGGCTTCATGCCTGGTGTCATCTTTGATATCGGGGGTTCTTAATAACGACAATTTTTCTACGCAGGATACTGCACAGAATTCGCGATACTTTTTGTATTCCAATTTTATTATTTATTTTTTTTCAGTGTAGATCAAAGAAGTCTTGATCTTTTTCAGTATTTTAAGAATGCTTTCTAATTTTTCAGTGTGTTTTTCTGGACTTTGTTGGCGCTTTTCCAGATTTTTTTGAGAGGTTTCGGGGGTTTTTCCGGGCCTTCCACACTTTTTCGAAAATTTTCAGTATTTTTTCGGATGCATTAAGCATTTTTTCGGAACCTCTCGGGATTATATAAGATTTTTTGAGTTTCTTTAATATTTCTTTTGAGATTGTTTCGGGAATTTTCAGCATTTTTTCGGGTTGAGTGCGCAACTTTTTTGGATTATTCGGCATATTTTCAAGATCATTTGACATTTTGCGTGTAAATTGGGATCGTTTCGGAACCGCTTCTGACTTTTTTATTGGCAGTTTTTTGTAGGAGCTATTTGGCACATTTTCGTAGCCTGTAGCGATTTTCCAGCATACTTTGCGGACCATTTCGCAATTTTCGGCAAACTCTGGTTTTATTTTGGAAGCAGTGTGGGAATTTTTACGAAATTGTTCAGGGATTTTACGTGATTTCGTAAGCTTTAAATTTGAAATTTTTCGTTAAGCTTTAAGGGAACCTTAGAACTTTTCGGTATTTTATCCGGCTTTTTCGGGACTATTTGGCATTTTTCCGGATCATTGGGGTTTATTTTGGGATTATCTCTGGCATTGCAGTATTTTTCTCTAGACTTTTAGGAACCTCTTTAGATGTTTCAAATGTAAAGACAATAATGTATCTTAATTTCCCAATATAAAAGCAAACAATATAAATCAAATATGCTTCTCTTTTTTTCTTGTGAACACAGAAATCATTTAATCACCGTTACTTCGTCTTTTATTTTAATAACTCAAAAGCTTTCGTTTTATACTCATCCACCCGCCTTGAACAATCCACTTAAGAACCTGTCAAATTTTTCAAATCTGTGCTCTGACCAACCGACCGACCGACCCACTTCACAAAAACTGTCGAATTTTCAATTTAATTGCCTTCAAAATCCAATCCCACAATTTCCATCGGCGCAGAGACCAACCACTAACCAAGCGCGTCTATAGCTGCCCACAGATTGCCTGCATTCTTTCACCGTTTCACCTTTAATTGCCACTTATTGTTTGTATTGCCGTCTGCGTTGCTCCGTTTGTGGCCCAGTGAATAGTTGATAGGCGAATTTGTGGCACAGCAAAATATTCAATCGAAGAACAGCCAATCCATTGTCAATCAACATTTCACTGTCGTAGCATTCCGGTATTCGCTGTACTACATTTGAATTGTTTTCTAATTGGTTGGATGGGTGTGTGTGGATATGAATGAATCTGTATGTACGTGTATATAGTGCAATCATTGTTAGCTTTGGCCTTCATTGCTGGAATTCAAATTGTTTACTTGTTTATTTGTAAATGGCCTTCTTCTTTTCAATGCTTCACTGCCATTTAATTTGAAAGCATTTGCCAATGTCATAATGGTAGGAAATTTAGGTTGCTGGAGCAATTAGTAACATAAAAAAAAATGCAAAAATTTATGGCTCTGAAAATTAATAAATACATAATTGGGGAAAAAACTTTGCTCAGGACACGGCAAGAACCATTTAAGGGGTTTTCAGTCTAACCAAAATATTTTCAGTGCCTTATGTAAATATAAAATAGTTTAAAAAATTTTGGGAATTCGTCTCTTAAATACAGCTTGGAGCTGCTACAAAGCTACAAACTTAACAAGAAAATCTCAAACCCAACACAGAAATGGTAAACACAGTAATTTTCTGATCAAATCTATGTCAACCGCAAGCAAGGCAGTGACACAAATCTTTACCTACACTGGTCCTTTCATGCTTGCCTTTTCTAGTGCTGCAAAATCCACCCACTATTTTAGGTCGCTGTGTAATTTATTTGTTTTATGTTTTTCTTTGCCATTTTTTTTTGTGTTGAGTTTTGCCAAACCGCGAATTTCGGCATGCAATTATTTTTTCTTCCTCCTTTCATCATTGCTGCTATTTTTAATTTCGCTCACTCTTCTTTGCATTCTCTCTTCCTCACCATTTTAGACACTCAATGCGAACTGTTAGAAAATTGTCAAAAGGTGCATAGCCTTGCAAAAAAAAAAAACAAAGAGTAGAAATATTAGAAAAAAAGAAAAGCAGAGTAATTTTGAATGAAACACAAAAACAAAAATGTTCAGCAACTTGACTTTTGGGTCAAAAGTTGATTGGCAACACTCAACGACGGTGATGAAACACTCATCTGGGGGGTACTTAAATGGCTACTGAGTGTTGCATGAAGCGCACTTACTTAAACTGTTGGGAATTAAGAAGTGATAAATATGATTTGCTAGAAAAAGTTAATACTTAAGCCCTTCCTTGGGAAACGGCGATTTCGGTCTTGTCGACGGGTGGCGAGGCTCTAGATATTTGCTTATGACTGATATAGATGGACGAATTTTCTAAACTCCTGTTGGCCTTAGCGTGTGAGACCTCAACCTTCGGGTTGGAAAACTGCGGATGAAATTCGGAGATATTCACTTAAAACAATGGAAAGGCTCCTAGATATCTATATGAGCTCGCTAGTAGAGGAAGCAAAACTCTCACATGTACATTATGCGTATAGCAAGGGAAGATCCACGGAAACCGCTGTACACGAAGTGGTGGGTCTCCTAAAAGAATCAGTCCCCTCCACCAATTACGCTATCGACCTTTCTTCACATAGAGGGAGCAGTTATGGGCCCTTTTCTCTCAACTGTAAGCGAAGTACTCAAAAACGCACTCGGGAAGTGACACGTTTGGGCCACAAAAGGTGGATTAAAACAGCAGTCTTCCTGTAATCGGCCCTAATAAGTAGATGCTGATATTTACCACTAAGTTCACTTGCGTTAATCGTTTGCTTATTTAGAGCGATATTTTTTACAGGGTAAACGTTGTTGAGCCAATATAATTTTCCAGTATTCGGAGCCGAGATCTGAATTGATGCCCTAATGGATGCGCTTTCGTTGCATGTGGTTTCGCTGGTCCACTGCAAACATATAGGCGTTGGTACTCCGCGTTTTCTGAATTCCGCTTCGTCAATGAGAAACACGGAAGACCCTTCGTCAAGAAATGCGTAAATCTTTATGATTTTTCCAGCTGTATGAAGGTTTGCGAGCACGATGCAGAACTATTGGCTACTGGCACGTGCTCACGTGGACTTTGTCCTTTTCGGCGTCTACGGGAGTACCTTCGGTACCTTCGCTGTGCAGTAATGGATGATGCTTTCGAGGGCAGGCATTTATGCTGCAACTCTTTTTTTAGAAGCACCTGCTGCTCGGACAAGCAATGGAATTTTCCACACTGTAAAGCGCAATGTTCACCCGCACCGCACGCGATGCGAAATACTTGGACTGTGTGTCCAACGGTGCATAAGTTTGTCCTTGGGAATGGTTGTCTCTTCGTGGAATGTAATGCACACTTGGAGGAGGGATTGTGGTCGAAGTGCACTTACCTTGGCTATGCGTGTTGACTGCGCTGGTTTTGTAGAAGGCGGGTGATACTACCCTAGAGGCCGCCGCCGCCATTCTACAGATCCATTCGCTGAATTGTTTAATGGTTAATGAAGTGCCACGTCGCGGATACATCGCCTAGCTCAATTTATGCTGGTTGAATAATTTGCCAACTAGCTCATTTACCGGGCATTGGATTGTTGAGTACGGCCAATGATAATTCTATAAGAGATTCTAGTTTGTCTTTAGGCGGAGGTAGCTTCCTTATCCTCTCAATCATTCTCCCTAAGATGTATGACGAAGAACATTTTTGGTATATCGATGACGTGGGGAACCATATCTGGTAAGAGCAGCTTGTCTTTTACTAGTTCACGAGCCTTTCCTCTCAGGTATTTCTGCAATCGTAGCATATTGTCAACATTGGAAAAGCCTTCGGCTGAAGTGCTATGGTCGAAGGTGCTGAGGGACATAGTCCACTCGCGCAGCTATTTTGCAACTTACTGGATCGCTACTTGTTACGATCTGGAAGCTTTACATGCCTGCCGAGTTCATATTGGCAAGTAGTCGGTACTTTTGTTCGATGTAACGCTCCTCCGCGGCTCTTTTCTCCTCAAACATTGCCAAAGCGAGTTGATGTTGACGGTTTGTTTCCAGCTTGCGTTGGAGCACGTTCATTCAGTTTCAACCCCATGGGATCGCTTCGATGGTCATCGCCGTTCATATCTGCTTCGGTTGGTGTGACTGGGCCACGTGGCACTTCCTGAGGTGTGGTTGTTGTTGCTGTAGGGGTATAAGACATTGGATCTTCAGTGGTGCAAGGAACGTTTGTATGAAATAACCGTTGCTGGAAGTCTCAAGAATTTTACCTTAGGATTTTTCTCGATCTACGTATATGCCAATACCGTTACGTCGTTTATGAATCCACGCGTATACTCGCAGGTGAGCTCTGTCCCAATTAAGGATTTACATAAGTTGAAATATTTTTAACAAATTGCTGTGGGGAAAAAGAAGGATAAGTCCTTGTTTTCTTTAGCAGTCTATTTATTCAGGTTTTTATTTAATTAATTCTAAAAGCACAACTTCGAAAAAAAATTCGTCTGTGTCTCTTCCTTTTGCACACACACGCTCTTTTCCGGAGATATGCAATTTCGATTTTCGAACGATGGGTTACTAGGCGGCAACATAAGCTTTCTGGCCAGGTCATTATTAATTAGGAGTAAACTTAGTCGGACACTAAACTAGGAGTTACAGACTTCGAACGTAACCTAGAGTTTTTGAGGACGGAGCTGAATAATAAATTGAATAGCAATGATAGACTGCCAAGAATTACTAAATGCCTCAGTCGTTGTAGTGAAACTAAACTAACGATAGGCCCAGGATACGCGATGATTCGAAGGAGCCGGGCAAAATGGAGTAGTTAGCTGTTATTTTAGTTAGGTGAAGGGAGCATATGAAGAAGTGGTTGGTGTTCTAGGGCGAACCTTCGCATGCAGCACGTACGTTGGGTACGTTTGAGTCGAATCTGGATAAGTAGGAGTTTAAGCTGCTACAATAACCAGACAGTAATTGCGCCAGCGTGAAACTCAAATATCTTCATCGCGGGCTTACTTAAGGGACGCTGGCGCCGAGAGAAACATACAATGTAGGAGGGAGGAGGTAAGGGTACATCACACAGATCACACGCTTTGATATATGGGTTTCTGAAAGAATTTTTTACATGGCAGTAATACAATGGAAACCTCTCTTATTTTTTTATCTCGATTTTTTCGACCAATCCGCTTCTTTTCCTACGAGGGTAATGTTATTTAACTTAATAAAAGTTAAGTTCACAAACCACCCTTACATGCAATTTATACTTACTAAACAGAAAAAATTTATAAGAAAAAACTCTGCCTTTACCTTCAACAAGTAAACGCTGTATACTTTGGCGTACAAGGACATCCCCCGCCATCGCCATCGATAAAATCAACAAATTGACTTACAGCACAAACGCGAAATTGGGACAGAACTTAAGATGACAGAGCAGCGGTAAAAGAAAAACCACCAAAGCGAGCAAAGCGAAAAAAATCTACTCCTAAAAAGGGTAAAACTAAGTTGTTACAGCATGGCTGAATTATTTAAACTTTCAGCTGACAAATTGCAATTTGATTACAAAATTTGTTTACAAGCCAACTTGTGGGTGTACCCAACCGAGCCGTTATGTTGTGGGCGTGGAATTAGAGCGTACAAAGAGTTGTGGCTACAGTCAAAGGGCTGTCTGCCTGGCTATATAGACCCACCTGCATACCTACTCGGTGGTGTGTTGGCTGATTTGAAATCTATAAATATTAAAAATTTGGGTCACAAAATTGCTGCTTATTTGCATTTGAATTTAAAAAAAAAAAAATTGGTAAACTTGCGACGCGCAGAAAAGTAGGCAATGTAAATAGCTTACAAACACATTTGCATGTTGGTTGATAAAGAAAAGTAATTAAACTGCTTTTCGTTGAAATTGCTCATTCGCTAATACATATTGTTGTTGTTGCATTGCGCTTGGTTGCTACACAATTTTCATTTTAGAATATCACCATGTTTGATGTAGGTAGGTGAAACAAAAAAAAACTTCAAATATTAACTGCTTTAAATCTCATTATGTCGCATTGTCGCCCCTCTAGTATTCTATCAAACCACATCCGCCATACTATGCTCGACGTTTCGCTTTCATCTGTCAAAAATAAACATTCATGCATTTAATTTAGTGCGCAAATAAGTGTTGCAAATGAAATATATTTACATGCATACCTATATACTTATGAGAGAACTCAAGTATGTAAAGTGTGTGCTAAAATCGTGTTGTTGTTTAATCTTTAAGCATTAGACTGTACCACCTTACAAGCAAGCAAAAAAGTTATTACAATAAAAACACTTCCTTAGCAAAAGTTTTATGAGCTTCAATCTACTGACATTAGGGTGGTACGTTGGATGACAAGAACTGGGATCTATTGGTTAAGTACTAGAAATGGGTACTTCAGTACACTGAACTTTGGAACAAAAAAATTACTTCCTCGAGACTAAAACATCGATATATCATACTTTTAATGTAAAAGGGCATCCCGTACGTTCGGCAATTTTTTTTTTTGTTTTCGAACTTATCTTGCAAAAATATTTTACACTCAGTGGTGTACGGAGGACTTTTTTTCTGGTGCGGTCTAATGTATAGACATAGTAAGTACTCGTGCATGTATATGTGGTAGACAGGCAGGTGCGCGCAATCTCACACGTTGTACGGCAAATAAACGCGAACAATTTAATTACTTTGAACATTTCCCGCACGCAACACTTCATGTCGGTGGCAGTTGCCATATTGAGGAAAAAACAAATATTTCTTTGATTTGTAATATCTACATATGTATGTAGGTTGGTATATAATAAATTTTCCAATTTTAAAATATTTCAATTTCCAATTTTAAAATATTTCAGGTTGATTTTATTTTGTATGCATTTTGGTGATGACTTCTAGAACTCTACTCTGAGACCATAAATAAAACTTTTTTAAGAAAGGTTGTAAAAATTTTTGGGTTAGCTTTTTCAAAGACACCATAAGAATCACCAGGCAACTTCAAAAATATTGAATTTTATAATTTTTATCAAGAAACACCAATTTTGTTTGCTTTTTATTTTTGAGGCTGTTTAGTGACTTAGCGAATTTGTTTTTTCTTATTTTTATTAACTAGCCGAAAAATTTTCAGGATTTTTTGAGACCTTTTGAAAATAAAAGTCGATTGCTAAATACAACTTTATAAATGGTAATTATGAGCTCTTACATAGCGGGTTTATTATGCTGCAGGCTCGCTGGTAGGACCTTCAGCATGCTTTAACTCAATCTACCTGACGTCTTCCGCCCCCGTGCCGAATGAGCCTTTATTAAACTGGCTCGCACTTTTGTCTCAGCATCTGCTTTCTCAGCATTTACCTCTGCCGTTGCTATTGTTAGGCTTCGCGAAGTCTTCTGGGCCTCGGCCTTTTTCAACCTGTCCTGCCTCTTAGGAATTGCTGTTGTTGTCGCTAGAGCTCTTATTTTTCAAGTCCTGCCAAGCGCTGCCCAAGTGGACGCTGCCCAATCTCAAGGACATTTTGTCTCGTCTGGAGTAAAGTATATTTTTGGCTTCTGTTGGCAAAGTCAAGCTACTGGTATTGATCTGTTTAATTTTGTGGCTGTCGGTATATAGAAGATATAACCTGCGGAGGTATCAAATTCACCGTCCCAGTTGGCTCTCGACACCGAAGGTCCTGCGAAATTATATTTGAGTACTTATATAATCGGTGTTCCATCTATGCATCTCCGATGCAATCTATCTTCAATAAATCCATTTCTCTGAGCCTTAAAGCAGACTCTGAAGCGGCGGGCATTATTTAATTTTGATCGGCTTTTTGACAATGAAGTCAAACACTTTAGCTTTTAGTCAATATTTAGTATTTTCTTCTGTAAAATCGATTAAATTTCTTTTCGATACAATTCTCACACTCTGGCAACCCTTCTTCCACCTAATCGCATTTAGCGTCTCGTGCGCACTTAAGCAATGCTAAGTCAGCATACTTTTGTAGCTGTTTTCCACATTTTCGCGTAAAACAAATCCAATTATATTGTAACACCCATTGCTAGCGTAAAATTTTCAAAAGCGCTAAGGATTTTTGGAAATTTAGCGTCAGCATAAATGACAACAAACTGCTCGTTAGCATAATTGCTATTAAATTTGGTATATTTGATTAGAAATTAGATATTTGTATTTAATTTACACGCTTCTTTGGATAGATAAGCAAATGGAGGGGTTTGAAAGAGAAATAAGAGATAAATTTAAGTTTCTGAGAATTGGATTTAAATTGAAAGTACTTACCTAAGCTTTTACTTACGTATGTATTTGGAGCGTTTAAACGAAAGAAGAAGCAGAGATACGAAAAAAATTAATAAAAAGTAAGGCAAAATCTGCTTCTGTTGTGGTAGCAGAACCGTTTCTCAGTTTGGGCCAAGACAAGAAAATCACTCTCCTTAATTTTTTGCGATATCGCGGCAGTTATTTATCTCAACCCACCTCTCTTACGCACCGTCTGACACCACTACCTGCAAAATGGCTGCAGTACTATAGATGTCCTGGGTAGTAGAGGATAGAAAGGGAAAAAATGGCTGAAACGGTGACGCTTAAAGATTTGTGGTTGAAAAACTCTCCATTCTTACAACAAAGCTCCGCACGAGTAAAATCTCCATTTCGGAAAGCTAATCGAGAGGGTAATAGGTTTTAAGTTGAATACACCTCATCATCCTCCATACGGCAGCTCCAGTATGGGCTTGAGATTATGGTTAGCCTTTCCTCATGACAACCGATCGAAAAATGGCCGGTTAGTACTTACTCCCACCGGTCGCGAGAGAAGTAACTTCTGCAGTTAAAAAAGCGCCTCTGATAAGCCAGAGGGACCTATGTACATAGGTACCTTGCGTTCAAAGGTTTGCACCCAGCGTTTAGCCTTGCTTTAAGCACGTAAGTATGGTGGTTCGAAGTACCCCACTGATTCCAATTAAGTCAGATCTTTGTACTCTCTCCAGCTACTTCATGATGGCAGCCTTTTTCAGTGGTCTCTACCACACAAGGTGCATAGTGATTTAATTATGGTTGCATAAAGCCCTTAAAGCGACCTCAGTGCGTCCTCAGTGCGAGAGCTCCAGCCTCTGCAACGAAATAAGGCTACCGGTGCCTACTTTACCAATGCTTGTACGCTGTGGCGCCTCAGTGCGGGTGTTGTTGGTTCCCTATTCCATGGTGCTGCTCGTCTATTCATTCCAAAACCCGCGCAAACACCAGGTAATTTTCAAAAGTTCACTGATATCGATTGAAATGAAGGTAAATAAAGGAAGAGAAAAATAAAAGCAACCATGTCGGGATCAGGGTGCGGCAGTTCGATCAGTGGACTAAGCCTTAATTTTGAAAATATCCAGTGACCAATTTTTTAAACTATAGCGAATTGTAGTGATTTCTCATTTTTTTTGCGAGTTCTACTTTTATCGCCACTCAGTTGATAGTCTTTAGAAGTACTCCTTTCATCCTTTAAGTTTTTTTTATATTGATCACCAGGTCACCTGTCGTATTCATAAATAACTTTACCCCAGTTGTAGACCCTTCCAAGAATCGCCTGGTTTTCTTTTAGAAATTTCGGCTTTTTTTACAATTTCTGATATTACAAAGATCATTCGTCTATTCCCACTATTACTAAAATCGATAATTTATCGAAATAGATATTTTTCGAAAACTTATTGACATTGGTTTTGTGTTCATCGCTTTTTTATATTAACTAACATCAATATCGATAGACATATTTATCGATATAGTGTTCAATATAATGGTCGCTACTGAAATGACCCTGCGTATAGACACCGAAATTTTTAAAAGCATTGCTATCACCACCGATAGATTTAGCGATGTCTTGATTTAAACCTATCGGCATTGTTTTTATATGTCGTTTTCTTTAGCTGATTAACATCATCATCTAGAAACGTATTTATCGATCTCGTTTTCAAAATAATTATCAATATCGTTTTGACTCCAGTTATCGACATCGAAATGTTGAGTTATTCGTTCAAATTAAAACATAATGGCAATAAAACTAGGAAACTTTAATAAAATCAATACCTTTATCGATATATTTATCGAAATCTTTATTGAAGAAAAGTATCGGCAGCGTCATTGAAATACATATTTATCGATAACATTTTCAAAATAATAAGCGATATGGCTGGTTATTGATATCGAAATGTTGAATGATACGTTTAAATTGAAACACAATGGCAATAGAACTAAGAAACTTTAGTAAAGTCGATACTTTAATCGATATATTTATCGAAATTTTTATTGAAGAAATGTATCTATCGGCACTGTTTTTTATGTCGCTTTCTTAGTACCAATTAACAACATCAAGGAAATACATATTTATCGATAACATTTTCAATTTAATTATCGTTAACGTTGTAACCCTGGCTATCGACACAAACACTTTTAATGAATCTTTTAAATTGATATTTAGTGGCAAGAATGCTAAGAAATTATGTGATTAAATAAAGTATTGAACGAGGGCAGTTTATTAAATCAGTGGCTTTTTGAGTGAAGAATATTTTGTTTGTTGCCAAAAATGAATTTTATGAATTTATGAGCAGACTCTTTTGTTCTTCAAATGCATTTATGAAAATAGACACTTTCTTCAGTCATGAGAAAGAAAAGTAAATTTTATCCGCTATTCGCAAAACGGCACAAAAACTCCTTGGATTAGTGATTAAACAACGCTAAACACGCCTTTGAAGTGGCCACACGTTTGCTTTTATGAACGATGAAATTCATTAGGATGTCCGCCTACAATGGCTGTCAAACACTATTAATTGTACAGCTTACTTAAAATTTTCGCAAATACATATCTACTTGAATTAGAAGCAATGAACTCCTAGGCCATGATCCGACTAGATAAGAGGAACTCCAAACCAGCACCACAATTATTCAACTAAAATCAAACTGCAAGTTGGAAGCCGATTTTCTTTAGAATTAGTTATGCTTTTCAACCGTTAAAGTCTGCATACTTTCCACTTTCGAGTGGTGATGTCAAGAGAAGTGACTGAAATTATATGTATACCACTAAGGATATACACAAGTGAGCATAATCTAGGTAACTCCTCTATTCTACATAAAATACTTATGCATGCATCCAGTAAGTACCTACTCACTCACAGGAACAGGCAGAAGCAGGCAAAGACGAAACCGCCAGGAAAATGTCAGTTGAGCAGGAACTTTAGTTCACTTTGAGTACGACTTGTGATATTCTACTTTTCTGTTCTGTTCTGAAGTTCAGTTGTAAGTTGATGAACGGACATTAAAAGTAATTCGCTGTAGCAGCAAAGGGAACAGCTTGGCAGCAAGAAGCAAAGCAATAAAGCCAGTAAGAAGCAACACACAAGAGTGGCAGAGTAACTCTGCTGCGCCACTAAGTGATTTGCATATGACACAAGTGCTTCAAATCCTTATGGTAATGCATACAGTAAGCTATGCTATAAATTTATATGCACTGCTTAGACTTAAGTAATAAGCGCAGCAAAGAAAATTGTTGAAAGCTGTTGTTGTTGCCTTTTGCTGCTTGCAAATAATTTTTATGTGAGTAAGTATAAGCGTTTGTCGATTTGTCTCTGTAGTTGCAAGTACCGACGAGTACAACTCTGCATGCCTTTAACTGCACTGAGTTAGCAAAGCGGGGATTTCTCCTTCAGCTGTACAGTGCGGTGTGGAAAAGTTGTGCGGCAGTGCCATAAAAAGAAATAACAAATACGACAGCACTCGTATTTTTGTAACTTAAAAAGTTCCTAACTGCAAGCAGTCAAGTTTTGAAGCAGAAGAATCAAAATTGGAGTTTTCTTGAAACTTTCTAACAAACGAAGAGTCAATGATTGTTCATGAAGTTATTCTACTACATCTACTCGCTGAATTTCTGTTCCCTTTTACTCCTGCTTTAGCTAGCAGCGCACCGCGGCGTGTAATAAAATTAATAGCGTTGCCATATCGCTAGCGCTTTACCATTTGATTAATGTTGCTGGCACGCGAATGTGATTAATCAAGTCAAGTCAATTGAAGTCATTTGCTGCTGCGATTGCAATGTGTTGGAGGTGATGAAAACAATGGGAGTTGAAAGTAGAAAAAGCGTTAATTGGGGAGTTGAAAATTAGTTTGTAAGAAATCTGTATGTGAAAACAATGCTTAGTATTAATATAGCATAATATAGCATAGCATAACATAAAACAACTTAACATAGCGTAACATAACATAGCATGGCATAGCATAACTTAACATTACATAACATAAACAACATAACACGGTGTAGCTTAAAATAACATAACATAGCATAGCATAACATATCATAGCCTTAGTATGGAAAGAAGCACACGCACTAAAGCGGAATATTTAGCAGAACAGCTTGCAGCGAGCATGGAATCTACATGCAAGCCATCATTAACAAAATAGAGATTCCGGTGCAGCGACAAACTACCACCCATTTGTGGACTAAGAAGATTGCAACTCACGTACAGCCTGCATAAGGCACGAAGAAGGACACAGTGTAGTAGACATCGCCCTACCTATGACGAACGTATTAGCGAATGTCGTGCAGAAAAGCCCAACTTTAAAGGAGCTATTGCGCAATGAAAACATCGCTGTTTTAACCAAAGTATAGACAGTGCTGATGTCAATCTCTTGGGGCTGGGCATACAGAACAGCCATGCGAAAAGTTAAAAGACTAAAGAATGTTGTTTAGGCATTGTTCCCATAACAACAGGAAATGAAAAACGGTGACCTTAACCAAAACGAATTCACGATTGTCCCTTCAGTAACACGTGACGTGACGCACACATTGGGTTGAATAGAAGAAAATAAGGCGTCCTGCAGCGTGGTGTTCCGAAAGTAGATTTTAAGACTGCAGTAAAGCTTACTCTGTATACGCTAGCGAACATATTCGCAACCGGCTGGAAGCTATAGGGATAAAGTGTTGCTTATCAAACTTGGAACAACGCAATCACACCGCATACAGACCGCTATGTATGCTCGATAAAGCGGCAAAGGTTTTTGAAAAAATTATTTTGAGCCATCTTCAGAAGTTTTTAGAAGGCACTACTGGCCTCTCCGCCAGAGAACGAGCACGATCTACGGTTGATGCAATAAGACTAGTGACTAGCATAGAGAGGAGGGGATCAGCGAATGTTGTGCTACGCTGTCGTTACGTTGGACGTCAAAAACGAATTTAAAACAGGAACCTGGATTAACCCGAATATCAGCTACGAATCATGAGAGGTTACTTCAGCAATAGGCTTCTACAGTACGACACAGCAGAAGGCCCAAAACAAGACAAGGTGACATGAGACATCGCACAAGGATCAGTTGTTCGGCCTCTGGAACGCCATGTCTGATGGAGTCTTAAAACTTAGACTTCCAGATAAAGTAGCTATCATGGGATATTCAGACGATATTGCGCTAGGAAGTGGTAGACATACCGCTCGAAAAACTCGAAGCTAAATGCAACGATGCAGCTGCGAAGGACTTCAATTGGCGGCGCCAGAGATGGAAACTGCGCTGATAAGCGCAAGAAGACAAAGGTAGAAGTATACTCACGGAAATCAATTAAATACTCGCGACAGCAGATTAAGTTTCAAAGACCAGCAGGATGAGCTAAGTCGGCACGAGTAAATGGTGCACTGACGCAAATTCTCCCCCAACACTGGTGGACCTCAGCGCCATAGGAGACGTCTCCTTTCCACAGTTTTGGACTCAATTCCGCTTTATGCAGCCTCTGTTTAGGTAGCATCAGCAGGTACAGTGCTCTTCGAATTTGAGGTGCATACAGTAGGGTATCCGAAGATGCAGTGTGCGTTATTGGGGGAAAAATACCACTGAAATACGCTTTCTGGACAAGGGATGTCACCGACAAAGGTTCAAAAAACATTTTCGCGAAATCGCTCTATGGAGGAATGCCAGAGTATACGGATGCATTTCTTGAGTGGACGCTGGACCTACAAACTAATACCTCGCATTCACAAGTGGATTAGTAGGAATTATTGTGATGTTGATTTCTACATTTCTAGCAGAAATCGCAAGCGGTCATGGCTTTTTTCTGCAATACCCACATCACTCCCAATCGGCAGGCAATCCCGACTGCCGAAATTGCCCTAACGGGGTTGAGAGCGCGTAACATGTTGGTTTTCGCTGTGACCGCTTTAAACAAGGCAGAGAAATGTTTGAGCTACTGTGGCACATCCGGGTTGTTTTATTGGGTTGAAGTCCCACACTGACCAAGGCTTTCGATCGCTTTACACCTCGTCAAAAAACAAAAAAAAAACATAGCATAGCATAACATAGCATAAAATAATATAACATAACAAAAAAATAGTATAACAGAACATAACACAAGACAAAAAATAAAGAACATAACATAAAATAAAATAATTTAATATAACATAACATAACATATCTAGCATAACATAGCATAATATAGGTTAAAATCCTACACTTAGGTTTTCGATTGCTTTACACCTCTTCAAAAAAACAGAGCAAAAAAAACATAGCATAACATAATATAACATGACTTAACATTGCATAATATGAGATAACATAACATAGTATAAAATAACACAACAAAATATAACATAACATATAATAATATAATATAACATATCTAGCATAGCATAACTTAACATAACATACCCAATGATTTTCTTCTTTAAATAAACGGTTTGGGTAGGGTTCCATTCTAAGACAGAAGGGAAATTGCGTTTCTACGACAACTAAAGTCAAATGAATGTCTTTCGGTAGCGCCGCTATTTGAAGATAAACGATAAAGTGTGTTAGTTGCCATATAGTCAAATAAAATAAATAATTGCAGTAGCCGTGTCGTTATGTGCTGGTGCATCAGAATGCCTTATAACTCTGGTTATTCCTTACAAAATAAAACATTTTAGATGACAATTTAATCCTCCTATTTCCGTTTTAATTTCCCCCTTCACATTTTCTACAATAAATCTTTAATAATTCCTAATCGCACAAAGTGCCTCATTTCTAACATTGCACTCGCATACACACGTTCCAATTTTTTTCCACAGCCGAAAATTTATGTGCATTTAACGCAGCTGTGTCGGAGCGTAAGTAGTTTGTGCATAGTTTTAAAATCTTTCTAATCCATGTGTGCAACATTGGACTCATGCACCCTTGTTACGCCCACTTAGCTTTGCGGGACGTGTACAACTTCAGCTTATACTAAAATTGAAACCAGCTTCATTTTTTTTGCGCTCAAAAATGCACTTTTCATTACTCCATTTACTAGATACGCGAATACAAATGTACAACATGCGTGCGTGGTATTTGTCTGATGGTGTGCGCCCAACAACTGCAATTGTAACTTCAACAATTTATTAACTGGGTCAAAAGCCACTAAAACTTCATTTATCACCGCTTGTTGGCTTTCACTCTTTGCTGGGGAGCATACTTACATATTTAGTAACTAGAAGAATTGCTTAGCTTGGGATGGAAAATATGCCATTTATACGCTGAATATGCATACTTGCTGGGAAACATACAGTTATAGGTATATCTATGTGTGTATGTATATGTTTACTTAGAGCGGCTGGTAAGTATGTTTGTATTTAGTAACTACCCAAAATGAATGAGTATCTGCAAGTGTGAGTGTATGTAATGAAGCATTTTCGTTACTTACATATTCACCTCTCTCTGTGTGTGTGTGTGTGTGTAGCAGCGCTTAGTTATGCGCCTGTGTCCATCGAAAAGCGCATTCAGGCGCAAGCTTGCCACTTCAGCAGCAACACAATCCGTTTCCGGTATGCCGCAGCCATTTTTAAGCATTACCGTTAAATGTTGTACGAGCAGCAACAGCGAGCCAACAACTTGTTACATACATACATACATACATACTTACTCCGCCGTTACCAGTCACTCAGTCGGTCCGTAGCACAGTTGCTCACTTATTCACTGGCTCACTCCCATACTGAAAGTGCTGCATGTACATATGAATGTAGTCGTGAGTACCTATGTATGTAACTGCAGTTGGCAGTAAACGGAAATAACGCATTCACAAACTTGACGAACAACAGAGGAAACACCGACACGACGTACAGCAGGCAGGAAGTATTTGGAACAGCTGATGTTCTTTCATTGCTGGCATAGAGAAATGTGGCAAGTCATGAAATTTATTTGAAACAGCAGAAATGCATCACAGGCATGTACATACATACATATGTACATATGTATGTAAATGTTAGAGCCGTAAATGGTGCAAATACCCTGCAGGGAAGAGCCAAAGGAGCCAGTAACTGGCATGGGCTAAGGTGGGGGCTTACCAGCTCGACAATTTCGAACATCTCAAATAAAAGAATTTGGAAAAGAGCTTACTACTCAAGCTCATACCGCGAAAAATAAATGAAAAATATATGTATATTTTTTTAACTATGAGTACCGTTTCCCAAAGAAGGTTTTAAAATTTATCTGCCCTTAAAAAAAATTTGGTCCGAAAAAATGTATGTGAAGGGCAGATAAGTTATAAAAGTCACTTGAGAAAACGGCACTAAAACTTTAAAATTACCATAAAATATGTACATTAGGGTCCATCACTCTCCATACAAAAAAGAACGGTTACATTTTTCCAACGGAATTATAAATCTTATTATACTTTAAGACTACAGCCAAACTATTTCGGAAAAATATTAGCTTTACGTGAACTTAAAGTTTAGTTTTTTAAAATAGATTTTCTAAAAAAAATCAGCTCAGATCTTAGAACATTTTAAGCTTAAATAGTCTGCATACAATGGTGGAAAACCGTTACATTTTGGTGACGCACCCTAATGTACATACACGAACAAAAATAAAAAATAAAAAGACCGCTGCCCGTGAATTCGAACCACGGATTTCTCAAATGGCACGCTAGTACTTTGCTCTGTCGGCCACAGCGACTGTTGCAGCAGACTCTTCCTTAAAGTGGTATGATGCTACTAGTATTTCTACTGGTAGGTGCCGATGCAAAGCCGGACGGACCATCGTCGTTTGGTAGGACATCGTCACGTAATTAATATCAGTCTCTAGTAGTTCACAACTAAGTAGTAGCTTTCCCTACAGGGTAGCAACAACAAGCAAAGAAAGTGGGCAACTGCGAAAATTTGCCAGCACGCAAGTATAGTAACTAATAATAAGTGGAAAAAAGAAACAACAAAAGCAAGTGAACAGCGTACAACTAGCAACAGGAGCTGCTACCAGTTAGTGCTAGAACACAAAAACACTGGCTATGATAGCCATAAGAGCAAAGCAATATGATCGGCAACGCAAAGACGTACGCACACAAAATAGCAACAACAAAAATGTGCAACAGACTGTTGGCAATATTTATTAGTCGGCAGTAGTAAGGCAAATCAGATGGCAAAAAAAAGAGAAAACAGGATTTTAAAGCAAATCTGAAGGAGAAGTATAGAATATATCAATCAAAATAATTTCACCCCTCTATGGGAAATTTGACGTATTTTTGTGGCAAAAATTAATTATGACTCAGCAAGTGGCTTATTTAAAAAACATGATTTCCCACATTTATGCAAAAAAAAAAAAATATTAACCCTTGACGACCGAGGGGTCTAAAGGGGTCGCTTCTTTATTTGTGATTATTCTCGACAAAGGTTGAATGCTGTTTTTTCCCTAAATGTGCATTCAAAGTGGCTATAGGAAAAAGAGCTGTCGCAAGGCCCATTCTTTTAATTGAGGTTACGGTAGTGCTGGAAAATTATCCAGCAGCAGTCGATAGTCACAATCATCGATAGTATCAAGTCTATCGGAAATGTCGACACTATCGATAGTACTGTCTATAGTTTTGATTAAAAAAATCCAAAAATTAAACATAACAACTTTTATTGAAAATGAGATCATGATTGCTAAAATAAGTATGTCGATATTTTTGAAAAAAGGAAAAAAAGTTTATCAACGATTTTTGGCTTCAAGCAGCATCTGCGTTCTGATATATGTATGTTACTGAATAATGTATGTATGTATGAGTGAAAATTATCGATAGTGCTTACGAAACCATCGATGTTTTCGATAGTCAAAAACCATCGATAATATCGATAGTTTTCCAGTACCGTTCCTTATCCTCCCCTCCTACCCAAGCTTTTGCTATTTCATATATTAGGCTTTCCAATAGTCCGATAGTCCGATAATCATACTCTGGGCGAGTGAAAATGCTGTCTGACTATCAGAGATGACAGTACTGCATGCATGCATGATATTAGTCCAGCTTAAAAATCGGCTTCAAGAATATGGCAACCTATAATCGAGTTTGCATGAGAGCACTTTCTCTTGCCTCCCACCTTGAGTTTTACTTATGAGCTGTCAGTGTATATGGCCATAGTATCAGAATATATGCTCAAAACTAGGTCCTCTCTATATTAGCTCCTAGATGGAGATACTTGTGCGGAAATTATTCCTCAGAAGAAAATTTTCTGCATTTAAGTCTACAGTTGGAAAGCGCAGAGAGGCATTGTCTCAGGCTTTTGTCGACGTGATGGCAGTTAGTTACAAGTTTCGCAGACGGCAGATGTCGGTCCGCACTTTTCAGACTGATATCTTACTAAAGCTAGGCAGTTTAAGTGGAAGGGTTGGGATCATTCATTTTAGTTGGTGCGGCTAATCAGTTCACTTGACAGCCTCCGGTCCACCTCGCCCAGAAAGGGCAGCGTTGGCTAAGATGATACGACAGGAGTCCACAGCTTAGTGCTCAGTAAGACCGACTCGAGGGAGCCTCTCCTAGCTAGCTCTTCCACCAGATAGGCACTTATATGCATTTAAAAATCTCTGGCCTCGCCTTGTAATAGCCTGGAGTTTACCTTTTCGAAGCCATTGTTGATGACCTTTTTGGTATCGATGGGAGGACCGAGTGACTCTGCCTCGATCTTCTAGAGCTTGATAACCCTACGACCTTGCACCAGAAAGTTAGGATTTCAATATATTAGGATGTCCCACGACACGGATAGCTCGGCAGGAAGCCAGACACGTACCCATGAGCAAAGGGTGCCTCGAACATAGCGAGCATCCAAACTTCCGCTACTGCGGTTGATCCAATCTTATTTCCCCAATACTAGCCTACTACTCGCTTGCAGCATTCGTTGCCTACGTGCCATAAAGATGATTGCAATCACAAGCAAATGTTTGACATTTGTGGCCTGGCTTAAAGCTTATTAAAACAACAAGTGCAACCCGAATAAATTGCAAATATTAGCATGCGATTCAATGCAACACTGCGATGAACAATTCTATACTTATGTATGTATGTATGTATACGCAACATTGGAATAATGAAAGTGGCAATGCTAGGAAGATTTTTGAAAATTTCCAGCTGCCTTACTGACACACTGGCACAAAAGTCGTATATGCTCACTCGCTCACGCGCTCATTCATCTGCGAAACTACTCATTGCCGACATAAAGTACCCACTCGTATACACTTCGCATCACTCGTTGGCTGATTTTCTCGCCTTGACTCATTCACTTTCATTGTATTGATGTGCCTTGACTGCGTTTACAATTACTTTGTACTTTTCGCCCCCCCTCGCTCACCAGTTGAATTTCAACCTGCAGCTGTCCTTCAGCTACCATACTAACTACGACCCTTTTACTTTTTACGACTCACTCGATTCGCGCTCATTAGCATACAAAGTGCACTTCTAATGTGCAGCGCAGTCAGCGTGCATTTCATGTGTGCAATTGGTAAATAAATGGTATGCAACAACATTTGATTGCCAATTTTCAGCAGTGAGCGCAAGCAACTGCCACAAGACTTTAATTACACACAATTCGGCTATGACTTTCACTCTCTGTGTCCTTGTGACTGGGTATATTCACTATTATACTAAAATTTTTTCATTTTTTTTTTTTCAATTACCAAGGGTTCCTGTAAGGCATATAATCATTACAATAATTATGGTTGAATAATTCGAACTGATTTGAACTATCACTTGAACTAAGCTCGATTTATAGATGAGAATAATTACATTAATTTCTCTGCCAAAAATAACGATCTGGTATCACTTGAATTATAAAGAGAATGAAAGTAACAAGAAAACATAGAATTTCATGTACAATAACGCTGTCAAAACAAAGACTATTGTCTGACGCCTTTGGATAAAAGCAAAAAAAAAAACAACAGACAAAAAAAATTACCACAAAGTTCAAAATTTTTCGAATTTGTCCGTAAATTCTAAAAAATCTATTAAAGTAAAGCAAAATTCGGCATGGACTTCGATATGGACATGGCGTTCACAGTTTACTACGCCCTCGTTTTACTTCAATAGCGTTTATGGATCGGCCACTGAGCGACCACCAGCTGAAGAAGTGCGGCAATAAATGGCAGTGACCTGAGCAACAGCTACAGTACTTCCCGCTTTTAAGAGTCGTCAAAAATGTACAACTTTCTACGCTTATAACCGTTGAAACCTTGTATCCGAAAACTCGCTTGTAAGCGTCTTCGAAGCTTTAAAAAAAAATTTGCGAGCTGGGGCCAAACACGCATATGTACATGAGCATTCAAACAATACAGTGATATACATTTTATAAATTATTGAAACAGAGTTTTTTTTTTAGATCTGGAAATGTGTTTTTAATGTATATCGAGCCCTAACCGCCAAAA
>NW_023458562.1:32845861-32875548 GCF_013731165.1 Rhagoletis pomonella
CATTTAAAATTAACAACAAAAAATAGCTATCCCAGCTAAATCATAAAACAAGGCACTACATTAAATGTCATTGTTAAATATCTGTGCTAAAAAAATCCGTTAGTTTTGACTGACTATTGGTTTCTTTATAAATTAGCAATTCCATAGCATCGAGTGTTTTCCAGAATTTGAATAATTGTTTCAACACTTTTCTTTAAAATGTTAATTGCATGAAATTGTTCTTTCGTAGCTGACAAACTTTCTGTTACTATTTCTTGTCAAATTTCGGCATCAAAAAGTTGGGTGCTTTGAAATTTTTGCAAAATACTGGTGGGGAATCATATAAGCGGGGAAATCTGACAAGGGGTAAAATCGACGCTAAATAGCCGGGAACGCTTATAAGCGGGAAATACTGTACTTATGTTTTTAGCATGCACGCCATCCAAAAGACAAGCATAAAAAAGAAATAAGTAATCAAAAATAGCTTTCAGCAACGTTTTTTATGGAAAACCACAAACACCTGCAAGCTCGAGATATATAAAATTGAAACAAGCGTATCCACAATGCAAACAAAAGCAATAAAAATAATAACAATAACAATTAAAATAAAGAAAATAGCGACGATATAAAAATGAAGCAAATGCCCAATGCAGCAACTGCAACTGCATCTGCAAACACAACAATAAGAAGATAGTTGCATTGTTGTGAAAATGTAAAAAAAAATGAAATATGTATTTGCAAAATACATTTGTTGCAGAACACACGCACACACACACATATATACAATCACAGCATATTTGCACCGCATGCAAAACCGCATTGCCATTGGCAACACTCGACAGCCAGCCAACCAGCCAGCCAGCCCGTCGTGATTTGTGCTTAGCTCGGAAAAGAAAGAGGAAAATAGAGAATTGGCATTGGCAGACGACAAGCAAGCCAAGCAGAGTGGAAACGTGAAAACCAGAAATCAAAGCAAAATCAGGAAGCAAGAAATGAAGTTATAAAAGTAAAATAATAGTGTTTAGAAGCGCTATTACGAAACATTTAAATAAATTGATGTGGCATGCAACTGCAGCGGCAACAGCAGTGGCAAAATCAGCAACAAGCATCAAACAATAACAATAACAAGAATTAAACCAGCTACAGTGGTGTAAAAAATAATAGAAACAAACAAAATTTTTTTAAAGTTTTGGACATTTATCTTTTGTTTATTTGTTTAATGATTAAAATTTTGAAGTGAAACTGCTTCGCCTTCGGTTGCAAGTAAATTCAAGCATGGATGTAACGAAAAAGCGGCACACTCGTTGGGCTCTGAAGCTTAGAATCCAGCTCTCAAGAAAAATTACAAAGAATATTTTTCATTATTTTTGTTATTTGTAGAGGTTGCCACCTGTTCAAAAAGTTAAATTCAAATTATTTAATAAGTTAAATTAATTACTTAAAGCTGAGAGTTGCCAGATGTTTAAAAAATCAAAATCAATTAATTTGAATTGCAGCAATTAGATAATTGAAATATCTATCAGAATATGGTTGTCAGACGAAAGAGGTTCACAAGAGTTATAGTTTTGGAAATATTTTGAAGGGGGTTGCCAGCTATTTGAAAAGTGGAATTTAATTAAATCACATACAAGTTATATGAAAAATGAAAGCATGGATGTCTAACGAAGGAGTGTAAGGAAAACTGTTTGAAGAGCGTTGCCACCTATTTAAAATATCAAATTCAACTTGAATTGACGTAATTAGATACTTGAAATATGCATCACAGTATGGTTGTCAAATGTTGTTAATGATGATGGGCTTCGAAACTGCATACCCAGAATTTTCCTAAAGACTGATTAAAAAGTTAAAACATTTTATACAAAATATTAAATATTTGAACATTTTTTGTGAATGCTGTACAAAGTTTGAAATGTTGAATTATAGTTGTATTTTATGTAACGAGCTAGATTTTTATAAAATCATATTAAACATCCAATAAACAAAAAAAAATATCCAAAACCCGTCTAATATATTTCCCACCACTGTAAATGCCATACATTGTGCCACAAATGCCAAGCCATGCAATGCAATGTGACGCAGCATGCGGTAAGCTCTGCCGCACTCACTACTCGTACTCGTGCATAGCGAAAGCAAAGCAACAACAACTACAGCAATGACTGCACAACTGCATACTTCAATGTGTCTGCAAGAATGTTGTTAACAATGAGAAACAGGAATATCAACAACATTTAAAGCAATCCTAGGAATTATTGTCTCAGCAGCTAGTGAAGGGGAATGTACTACAACCACTGTATGCAAATTTGAAAATGAAATAAAATGGTAAAAATTGTGTCGAAAAAAGAGCTTCACTCAATGATGGTATGCCACAAACGCTCAGCAGCTGGCGCGCTGCACTTACACACTCACACGTATTTTTACCTACAAAATAAAATTATTTTTAAAAACATACACACAATGCAAGCCAAGCATTTAAATATATTTTTCCCAATAGGGTAGTGCGCCTAGTTTGGGCAAAATGCTGTGTGCATAGACAATGCAGAGACAATGCAGTGTGTGCAGAGACGAAATACTTGCCTATCTTGGCAATCAAGCGGCAATGCTTCTTCGAACGGCATTTGCCACATCCCTCGTGTGCGCTATTTCTTACACCCACGCTTTTTCTTTTCTCCTACTCTTTATTTGCGTCGCCTTCTTCTTCTTATTTCCCTTTGTGGTTAAATGCTGATGCATCAGCCGTCTTATCTAGCAAATACTGCAGCTTCTTGATTATGCAAATTTTTGTTGCATGCAACAAGGATAAGTTAAAAAGCACAGCACAAGTACTTGACGGGAGAGTGAGAATTACGGGCGTGAGTGTGCATTGAAAATACCAGTAGATTACACCACAATCTGCGAAAGCTTCACCTGTCTAGAACCAGTTTGTGCATTAAGATTTTATAGATTGTAAATTTTAATCACCAAAATGTCAGTGAGAATCTATGTTTGTCCCTCGTTAGGCTGATTTGATAATGCACCTATAAGGAGATCTCCTACAGACTTATTGTATCCTACAGACTGTATTTGTAATACAGGGCTGAGGTCTCAGCTATAATTGAGACTTTAAATGAACTTCGAACTTATTTAAAAGGTAGAGAGGTGTCTATCTTTAGTGACAGCCAGCAGCAATCTGTAAGTTACGTCACAATTAAATCAAAAATTGTGGTGAACTGCCGCCGATCTTTGCAAGAGTTGGCTAAGCAGAACAGTCTAAACCTCATTTGGGTTCCCGGTCATAAAGATGGCGGACGAACTTTCGAGGACAAAGAAAGAATTTGTATGTCTTTCGCCACTTGTAAGTAGCTTTAAGAGAATTTAGCTATACCCGCGCGAACTGGAGATGCAAACTACGGCCAGTGGAATTTCTGGGCAAACTTGGCCCAGGTGAGATCGAAAAAGATCTAACAAGCCACTTCCTTATAGGTAAAGACGCAGAAGTTGCAAAAACTATGAGGAGGAGGATACAGTTCCCCATCTTCTCTGTAACTGTCCGGCATCATCGAGGCGCATATTGTGCTTTTTGGGGTCTCGCCTTTATAAGCAAAACTAGCAAATACCCGGCGTGCTTCACTGCGCCTTAAAAGTATCGCGTTATGAAGCATTCTTTATTTTTTATATATGTGTGTGTTACTTAATATGTTTTCGAAGGTATTTAGAAAATAAGTAGATTATTGGCTTTCCCCTAGTAATTTACGTTCGAATTCAATATTTAGCACATCCTATCAATTTAACTGAATTCGATTTTTTAAATAGGTGGCAACCCGCCTCAAAATTATTTTGCAGTAAAGCTTCTTAAACCTCTTTAGTTTAACACCAGTATTATAATATTTCATTCGTTTATAAATTTAAGTGAATAAAATTTTACAAACAGCTAGCAACCCCCCTCAAAAATATTTTCGGAAGTAAATTGTCCTAAACTTCTTTAGTTTGATACACATATTGAAATATTTATTTTATCTTATTAATTAAATTACACCAAAATTTTCAAACAGGTGGCAACTTTCCACAGAAATTGTTTCGGCTGTAAGCCTTCTTAAACGTCTTTCTTTTGACAGCCATATTGCAATATTTGATTTATCTTATCAATTTGCCTAAACTGCAATTTTCAAACAGGTGGCAACTCTCTAATTTTTTCTTTGATATCTTAAGTTAGATCTGAAGCAATACATCGGTGAAAACTGCTTTTGATTCCATGAATTACATAGTTTTCGAGTGATGCGCGCACAAACATACAGACAGACAAAGATTCTAAAAAACTGTTGATTTGGCTTCTGTGGCTCTAATAAGGACCTCCCATATTAATTTTTCTTTGATATCTATAATGTACAGACATTGGCCTCTTACAATTTTATTATATATATTTAGATAAGCTAAACTTTTAGTGGATATTGGGAGATAGTACATATAAAAATTATTCCTTTCTATGAAAATATGGCTTTTGGCTTGTATTTATTTTAATTTTTCCATGCAAATTACAATCTCTTTATAACCACTTGCTCACTTTATTTGCGTCGTAAACAATTTTGTCATATTCAGTTCTTTAGCTGCTATAGTAATGCGCTTCCAATTCGCATTCAATTATATTCCCTTCTTTTGTATGAACATGTGTATGTATGTATGTATTTAAACTCTCTTCCTTGGCATCAATTTATCTCTTTCTTACACAATTTAGATTAAGTACCGCATTCCTTGTAGTTCGACGATTTTTCTCACAACTTTGCGAAAGTTAGCAAACGCAAAATTATGTCTCTCTTAGGAATTTAATTTTGGCTTTAAAAGCAAGATTAATTTTTTTTACAATAATTTTCAAGCTCAGCAGACACGAGTTCATTATACTTACGAAGCTTATTTAGAAAAATTGCATGCTTCTTTTTTTTATTTGGCGAAAACAATTGCAATAACAGCATAGCACATAAAGGCAGGCGTTGTTTGTATATGTATGTATACTTTTACATACATAACTAAATATATTCCAAAACAAAGGTTTAAGTTCAGTAGCCTCTTGTCATATGCAGACCCTGCTCCATAAATGTACGTAGTACTACTTGTATGTACTTTTAGTCAGCATCCTTCCGTTGACTTGCCTTCATTCAGTACGCATACAAATAAAAAAAAAAAACTAGAAGTGTTGAAGCTGCCACCCGCAGAAAAACGTATTGTTTCAGCGCGTCGGTGACGGAAAATAAAAATAAGAACGACAAACACAATGAATGCATTTGTTGAGTACTTTGACTAAACACAATAGCCACTACTAGTATGGCAACGAAGTTAAAATTGCAACAATAGTAGCGAGTACAAGAATTTGTTGAAAGGCATGACTGTGTGGGGGGAACTTAATGGTATTTTTCCTGTTTTAACTAAAGCATCCTTTCAGCTGCAAACGTGCCAAGCCGATTTGTGTGGGGGTTTTTTGACTGGCAGTGGAAAGATTGAATAGCTATGAGGGCCAACAAATAGAAAGGTGAATGACTATCTAGTTATTATAAAGCCTACAATTGTATCAATAGAAGATTTACAAAAGGAAATTTTTATATCCGTACATATATAAATATGTATGTACATTAGGGTGCATCACGCGCGGTACAGAAATAAAAGTCGACTATTTTCCCATCGGTATTATAAAACTTATTATATTTTAAGACTTCCGCCAAAATATTTAGGAAATATATGTATATCTATCTGTTATGGCAGGTCACATTTTTTTTGACTATGTGCGTATAGCATAGGAGGATTTTGCGTGTAGTGCTAAGCAAATTTGCTGAAAAAATCATGGGTCTAAAATCAATTTAGAATTTGCCAAGTTGCGCCCTCTGTTGGCAGTTTTAAGAAAACAACAAGTGCATAAATGGATACCTCATATAAAAAAAAAACTTATTTACGTCACTACAGCAAAATGCTTCTTAAATTATTTTCGCACTTTGGCAAGCTTCAAAATAATTTTAGACCCATGGTTTCTTCGGAAAATTTGCTTACACGTAAAATACGCTATACGCGCATAGTCAATAAAACCTCTAATACAAATTGACCCGCCCTGATGTATATACCTTCAAAAATAAAATTTTTTATAAATAAAATTCGTTTTTTCCAAAAAATCACCTCAGACGATGGACACCTTTTAAGCTAAAGGGTATGTATGGGGGATTTACTCGGTTTTTCCAAATCGGTTTCCACCGGTTTTTTTGGAAATATATAGGCGGTTTGTTTTGAAATCTGGATTTTTCGAATATCAAATAAACTGCATTTTTTGATCGAAGAAACCGGTTTTTTTTCATTTCATCCAAATCTTGACCTCGAATAAAGTTTTTAGGTTTATCGAACTTTGCAGTTCAAGGAAAGCCCCCAAATAGTTTCAAAATTATATCCTAGGTTAGGTAACGAATACTTGGAGCTTAAAACCGCATTCGAGCTCTGCTTTTTTTTGGAAGAAGCACACTGGGAGGTTTTCCATTGTCTGCCGAGAGGCGACAGCTGCTTAAAGAAACTTATGTTGATGCTGGGACCAGAAATTTAACTAGGGATTTCCCGAATAGCAGTAGGCACCTCTAAGTACTCGGCTACGGCGGATATACGACTACTCAAAACCGATGAAAGTCAGAAAAAAAGCAATAAAGTTTTAAAAGAAATACCAAAGGTGAATCTTTCACTGATTTTTATTTGTTTCAATTTTAATATAAATAAACTTTGTACTTATTTTGCATTGCTCTTTTCTTAATAAAAGCTATATTTACTGTTAATAGTCTTATTGTATTTTTTGGTCATGACTTCATGCCAACATAAGCATTTTCATTGTATAAAAACTTTGTAAAATAAAACCGGTTTATCCGGTTTTTTCTTATTTTCAAAATCGGCAACCGGTTTGTTTTTCAAATTGCAACTTCGAAAGAATAATTTCATACCCTTGGCGCTCTAACGATCCATTGCCTTATGGGCGACCGTTGCCTCGGAATATCGTTTTGCATATGGGTGCTTCCAGCGGAAGGTCCACCGCGACAAAAAAATAAAAGTTTTATATCTAACGTATTTACGGGCCGATTTGTCTGCTTTTTAAAATATATACTGGCTATGTAAGTAGAATCATGTTTGCATAAAATGGTCTTCCTAGGTGGTCGAGATATTTCGAAAAACCGTATTTATGGTCCGATTTGGTTCGAATTTGGCGTATGTGGTTGAAACATAATAAATCATAGATTTCTAATAAATTGACCCTGAATTGGCGCTTAAGTCAAAATATAAAGTACATTCTACATAAAATACATGTTTTATTTGCGTTGAAAATTCATTTAAAAGCAATATTAACAAAAATATAACGATGGAAATTTATGTCACGTGACGCCAGGTCACGTCACGTTTCACACTTGGGGTTGTAAAAGAGAATTGAAACAATTTGCGTTAATTCAAAAAACTCTAAAAACAACTAGAATTGCTCCAAATCATATTAAAATAAGTTTCATGAAAATAGCCATCCACAATTCGCAGGGTTTTGCGATTTTGTAAGAAAAGAAAAAATCAACTTCCATTTTTTGTCACGTAACGACACTCTCTTTAAATGCTTATATTTCAGGACCAAGCAGTTCGATTGATTTCATTTTTCGGTTAAATATAGAGCTAATTATGTGCTATACAATGGCCTAAAAAAGTTAAAGAAAACAAATTTTATTCCTTTTTTGTATCACATTGAAATCGTACGACTGTCACGTGCGCCACCATGGGAATGCCCATATGCTACAATTTATCTACTACTTTCCTGCATTAACTAGTTACAGATTATAACTTCTGTGATTGAGACATACATAAATCTTAGATGCCTGAGCTGTTAGAGCTGTTTGTGCAACTGCTTGCCAGTGGCAGACACACCTAAAATGTTGGAGATCAACCATCGCGGCATTATATTCCAGTTACCAGGCCTTTGCTCAGACAAACTCTTAGTCGATCTCATTAAAATCACGAAATATCTCCATTCCTAAATTGTATTCTTTTTGGAGAGGAGCTCTAGGTCTGTTTAGTCCGGATTTACACAGACCATTTTTGAATGCCGTTCTGCCTTCAAATGGTTTAATGGTGTTGACTGCTAACGAACAAGGGAAGAGTGAGACAACCCCTACCCTTGCGGAGTCCTTACGTTGACTGGTTTCATCAAGACCGAGACTATGCGGCAACGCAGCTGTTTTCACATCCAGTTTTTTACGGTTATGTTAATCACCAGTTCTGCCCCTGCGAATATGCCATTATCTGAAATTTGGCTCTTATGGCACTCGGATCTTCTTAAAAAATATATTTGTTTATTTATTTGTAAAATCAAATTAAATCAGTTACCAGAAAGTGTTTTTAAATGAATACGAAAATTAAAAAAAAACACATATTTAATTTTTGCAGTTTTTTATTGCATTTTCTTAATAACTGTCACCAGCCATCACCTGTGCGTATTAAAATCTCATTACATGACTCCTCACAACTGTCAACCAACAGCAAATACAAATACAAATGCAATGGCATTTCAGATGCAAAAAAAAAAATTATATTAAACCAATGCCTTGGCTACTTGTCGATTGTGGAAAATTAATTAAAACTCAATGAAATGGATATGAAAAGCACACTGCTTGACTGTTGGCATTCATTTGTGTACACATACATACATATGTACACATATACAAGTATGTATGTATGTATCCCAGTGGGAATTAGGAGCACGTAATAATACCTTATTAGCAACTTACTCTTCACCTGGCAGTCATTGCCATTTCCCTGCCGAACGTCCCTTACTTTTACAAAGGCATGGCCGCCTTATGTAATTAGGAATTTAGAATGTACATTTGGTATCAGACATACTTCTGAGCCGCTTTACAAAGTAAGTTACGTGTAATGCAGAGAAGTCGCTCGGAGTAGTTCGGCGCTTGGAGATAACTTCGGCTGTACGTTACTTTGCAACTGACAACGTAATGTGTCGTTGGAGGTGTTCATTTTGTGCTTTACTAGTAGATGACATTGGCCATGATGACAATTTTGGTACTAAAAACTGAAAGAAAACATGGCTTACCTCGTAAGGTGCTTACCTATTTTCCCAGTGGGTATAATGCACGAATAAATATTTGCTTTTGTGTTTATGTGTAATTTTAAATGTCATTCACACTTTTATGCCTCATTAAATCGCACATAACCGCAGACAAGTGGTGAACATTTGCGCAATCCGGCAACACTCTTAAGCATTAACGTTAAGTTTTTCCCTGCCGCAGCATCTCAGTAACAGCAAACAGGCTGTCTCTGACTGATTTTATGGACTCTTACTTGCTGAACGTTAATTTTATCGAAATTAAATTCAATTGATAATGAGCTGGGAATTCCTGCCAGATTTCTGATTTAATTAGTTTTACAATTGATAGTTAGCTGTCAGTTGAACGCTTATTGCGCTGATACAGAAGTAGTTTGCGAATTGGATACATTTGCAATTGCATATTACTTATTGAAAATAAAAAAATTAGACTTTTAAATCTTGGCCGAATGCTATAGGGAACGGGAAACGGAATGGGGTGTCCTGGTTCAGAAGACAGTAGGCAGGGGCACTAGATTGTAGCACCTTGCAAGCAATCGAATACAGTTAAAAAATTCGGGGGTGTACGGTGAACTTTTTTTCTGGTACGGTCTAAGATGCACCCCAAAGAGGGAGTAACCTCTCCGCCCCTGCAAATGAGCACAAAGTATCATCGTATGAGGACGATGTTGCAATAGAAGTTGTGGGTAAGGCCTAAGTACTTGACCCTGTCGAAGAGCTGCAGGCGTAAATCTCCGAACAAGGGTAGGGCCACATCGGCGAGGCCGTAGTTAACTACCCACCTAGTTACCAAGTTACCAAGTGGAGGGAATCTTGAATCAGATCAAAAAGGGTATCGAAAAGGCACTAAATGCCACGACTTCTGCAGAGGCAATTATGCAACAGCCTATTTTCTCTAGTTCCTCTACAAGGTCATTTAAAATTACGATCTAGAGCAGAGTTGAGCGAACGCTACCTTGCGGCGCTATTAATTCTTCTCTGTATGCCGTTGCTCCCGCACTACGTCACCACAGTTCTGTCGCAGAATAAGCTATAAATGAGCCACATTATATTGGTTTCAACCTCCCAGCTTATTAAGCTGGTAGACTAGGAACCACATCTTTGAAGGCCCACTCGATGTCGAGGAAGGCATCATCGTTATGAGTGAAGGCGTCCTCTAACCACTTTCCTAATGCATGAAGGGCGATACCCACCGACCGTCCTTTACAATAAGTATGTTTAGCTCTCGAAATACAGTTGCGAGGAATCCCGTTTTCTATATGCAAGTCAATCCGTCTCTCCAACGTTTTTAGCAAAGCCGAAGCCAGACTGATATGCCTAAAGTCCTTGTGGGAAGCGCTAGAGGTGAGGGTGTAGCTTAAAATCTCCTATTTGGGTTGCACGTGGTCAAGTTAATGTTGTTGGGCCTTCCAATGCACCTTGAGCAATAGAAGCGATATTCTGGCCAGAACAAGCACAATAATTATCTTGTTAATCACGCCTGTTCAAGTTGAATTTTTCATTTGAGGATCGTTCGTGGAGTGGTCGTTGGACAATCAATAAAACGACGTCGAAATTCACGACAAACCGTGTGGGGCATATTAGGGTGATACTTGTAACATCAAGATCGAAAACTTTTAAATTGAAACAAAAATTTATGGTTCGCAATTAGGGTTTGGAAAATTGATTTTTTATGTAAATCACAAAAATTCGACAAAAGTTTAGCTTTGACCAGCTATATAATATAATATAATAGAGTAAGGACTACGACCAGTAGGTCGATTGTGCCCTCGGCTTATGTCACCACTGCATCCAACTCTAAGGACTCTATCAAAATTAGAATAGACACAGGGCATAGGGAGTGGATGCGCTCTTCTCTTGGCCATATACACATGTTCTAAGCACCTCTCCCTTCTTCGCGAAACGGCCTTACACTCTAGGAGAATGTACAATGTGAGTCCCATTGGCGGAGTCACGATATGACTACTCTGTGCATATTATCTCTGGGGAACAACACTAGTGGGAGCTGGGAGACTAGCTTCTCCCTATTCCTTCCCTTCCCTACCCTTCTTTTGCGAAGTTTGGGAGAATATGCTTCGCCGTCTGTTCGACTGTAAGATAGAGGGCTCCAGTTCAAGCATTACTCCCAGCGCTGTCGTCGAACATGTTTGCATAGCCTCCGTGATTCAAACACTCACCAGACATTGAATGAGCCATTGGCAGAGTATCCCTGGATACCCAATCCACTGCCTCAAAAATTATTTTGGGTCGTACAATCGTGGTGTAAATCAATCTAAGAATGCCTGGGATGCAACCACAGGATTTTACCGCTAGACATTTGCACACCATCAGCCTTGAAAATGGTTGCCCCAACAGGAGTACTCCACAGAAGTTTGGAGTCCAGGATAACACCCAGATGCTTCGCTTCTATGACGACCTTGACTGCGACCCCATCCAAGGCCAAGTTCCTCATCACCTTAATATTAAGACCCACCCTTTTTTTCTAGATGGATCTATGTACGTCGCAGATGGTGACAGAGAAGTGGGCACATAGCAAAACTAGTGCCCTTTCCTTTTCGTTACTTTGACAGGTACCATCAGATAACCTGATGGCTAGTCGGACTTCTGTGTTATCCTTCGCCAAGGCTTTATGAAGCCTAGTAGCTGCAGGGGCCGATGATATGCTCACACAGATGCTTTGATCCTGAAGCGGCTACGCTTGGCTTTTCTGATATCTGAACTGTAAGCTGATAGGCTCGCTGAATACTCATTCCTTGGCCGGCTAGACCTAAGCAAGTTTGTGAATTTATATGAATAAGTTTATATTAATTTTAATACTTTAACGAACTTCAAGTCAAAATTTTGTCGAATTTTTGCAATTTTTTATTTAAAATATTTTTGGAACCTGGGAGCGACTATTACATTTTTTTTTAATCTTGAAATATGCGTTTTGGGCTTTTATAGAAAATCAATAAACATGTTGATATTTTAAGGACCACCCTATGCCATATGTATTAGTAAACTAAGGTGACCAGAAAATTAAAATTCGAAATTTAAGTTTACTCACTCAATAATTTTTTATTATTAAAGGTGTTTGTTGTTGTTACTGTTTATTTATATATACTTATCTGGCTTTATTTCATGTTTTTCGTTTTTTTTTTACATTACAATAATTTTATATATGTACGTATATTTATATTTGTATGTATGTACGTATGTGTATATATGTATATATATTTATTTAGTTAGTTTTTTATTACAATACTTTTTTGCTTTAGTTTACTTTGAATGCTTTTTATCGATTTCTATCGACTAAGACGCGTATGCACCGCTATCGATCTTCTGTTTTTGGTAACATTTAACAGTACATACATATATGATTAATATTTTTTGTGTAGTTTTAACTGCATTTTTTTTGCAATATTTGCTCTAATGAAAATTGGTGAAGTATGAAAACTAGAGAAATAAAACTTAACTAAGCTTAATACTGTACACATGTATGTTTGTGTTTATGTGTGATACAACTAACTAAATATGTTTGCTACTTAAAAGCATAAACTTATATTAAACTTCGTTTTATACAACTTTTGGACAAAAAGAGAAATAATTCTTTTAAAAACTAGTGTAATCTGTTGTTTATTAATTTATTTAATATTTTATATATGTAATCAGTAATATCATTTGGTTCATCAACTTTCAGTTTTTACGTTTAATATTTTTTTTTTTTAATTTTTATATTCATTTATATTTATTTTTGCTTCCTTCACTTGTGTCGTGTTGCCTTTTTCAAGCTCTTAGGTACATAATATTTTTTCGTATTTGTTTTATTTCTACTATTTTCCCATAATCAGCAGACAATTCTGCCAACTTAAAAAAAAAAACTCGTATGAAAAAATTTATAATTTTCAACCAAAAATTATTAAATAAAAAGTATTCAAAGAAAATCATTTCTTCACATTGTTTCTCCGTCACGCACGCCAAAGCTTCCGTTACACGATTGAGAGAATATTCTATCATTCTTGCTTCCGTTATACTATTTCGTTTTCTCTTTCTCATTATAATGCCTGTGCACCCTCTATTCTTCTCTGTTTCTAGCTCTCTGTTATGTGCGCTCTTTGTCTCTTTCATCTAGCTGTCTGTCATTGTGACCTTTGCTCTCAAATCCCTCTCTAAATCTTTCATTGCGACAACACTTTCATACTTAAAGCTATTTCTAGTTTATTCCTTATGAGTTCATGTTTATTACTGATTAATGCTGTTTATGCTTGTGTGTATGTATGTATGTGTACATGAATTTAATAATTTTTTTTTCTGATGTTCAGTTTAACATACTTACTTTATTTTTAATGTATGGTTGATTGATCAATGAGGCGGATTTGAATAATATCATTCGTTTGCTGCAATTTGCATTTACTTGAATTTTTTATTAATTGTATTTATTAAATTTTTTTGTGTCAAAATTTTGTATGCCCAAATTTACACATGGTAGTTTTTATACCCTTCAAAACAAGCTGATCAGTGGCTGCAGTTTCAAAAAATTTCATATTCACAATCACCTTCTACAAATACCAAATTAAATTTTCTAGCTTATATTTTATTGTGTTTCTCCGTTTTCATATTTCTATTTTTTTTTGCATTTTCACAGTTTTTATATTTTCTCATTTTTATATTTTTATTTATTTATTTTTTTACCAAGGTACAACATTTAGGTATTTTACCGCTTTATTCTTATTGATTTCCTTTCATATCCATATGTTATTTAATTCCACTATGTATTTACTGTGCTTTTTCTCCTTTATTTCTTTAGCTACACATTCTTTTAGCCTACAAATTTATTTTCAACATTCATTTAAACTCTGTGTTTTTGTCTGCAAAATAGCTACATAAATACTCTTTTTATTGCTAAAATGATATGATTGTGATGTTAAATGTTTGCAACTAAATTTTTCTATGAAATATTTGTATACAAGTACATGTGCATTCAACTAGTTATTTATTTATTATTATTGTAGTTTTTTCTACTATTATTGCACAGATTACTTTGTGTTATTCTAAAAAGTTCGAAGCTGCACACTAAACGCTTTGAAAAGGGGGGAGGGGACACGTAAGTTCGGGAGCTCAACAGCAGAGATGGTCATTAAGGTGGTATACGCGTCAAGCTTTTTTAGGTTTTCTATACACCAGAGAGCACCAGATAGTGCTTTTACCTTGTACCAAATAAAATCTTCCGAAAGCTTCTTCCATTGAGTGCTTTTACCTTTTTACCTTGTACCAGATAAAATCTACCGAAAGCTTTAGAAAACTTCTTCCGTTGGTCATAACTTCTATGCTTACATTTTATATACAATTTTTGAAAGCTTTCCATGGACTTTATACGGACTCTCACAAACTAAAAGCTCTCCCTATTCTTCAGTAATGGGCACCGCCTTGTCCACGGGCAAAGCTCTCTTAAGCCTTCTATACATTTTGTATAGACGAGTGCAGAATAAAAGAATTCTCTGGTCATCGCTGATATACACACATCATAGTTCGGTAAATATTTTCAGAAAAATTTACAAAGGGAAGGCAAGGAGCTTTTTGCTCCATTTATGGCAGCGACGATCAGAGTGAGATTTTATATGAAACCTATAGAAGGGTTCAAAAAGCTTCTCCTGTAAGATTTATTTTGGTCGTAAGTGATCAATTGGCTACAATTAAATCGGACATATGCACCATTTTAGAAAGTTTGGTTAGGCGAAAATTTTTAGAAACATTTGGGAGTATCGAATTCAACGGAAAAGGTAAACTTTTACTGCCTTAAAAGAAGCATTTACTTTTTTACATATTCACGTTTAAAAGGTAAATAAAATGCCAATTATTTATTATCAGTTAACTGCAGAGGGAACTTTAACTCTGTGCATTTTCATAGAGAATATATAGAAAGCTTAAAAAGCTCTGCACGCAGCCAAAGGGATGTGCATCATCATTTTATTAGGAACCATTAAATCTGAAAGCACAAAAGCAATATTGGCCGGAGGAAGCTTTTACCCTGCATTCGTCCTTTATCAGTCATGACTAGAAAATATTCCACAATACCAGCTTTCTGTGAATTTTATATGACCGCGTAAGCAGTAAGAGCTCTCTCGCACATTTTTTGTCTAAAGAAAAAAAGTTATATGCAGAGACAGATTTTACTCTTGCCACTTGCATGATTTTGAAAGCTTGAAAAGCTCAAAAAAGATTTAAATCGGTTACAAAAACTCAGTCTCCATTATAACGGTTAAAAACATGATCGCAAATAATAAAAATTCAAATAACCATTATTTTTGAATAGCGATTAATTTTCACCGATAAAAATTAAATTCAAATAAACACGATTTTTCAATGATCTAAACTTAAAAATCTTGGTATTTAATGGAAATTTTCGGTCGCTGATATTTCATCTAAGCATTCGTTATCGACGTCGCTACATTTTTTTATCGAAATTCTTACAAACTTTGTTCTAGTGCATTTATCAATATATTTGTATCGCAATATTTGTCAAAATTTTTATTGAAATATACATACATATATTTATCGACATCGACACAATATATTAATTGCCATTTTTAACAAAACCTGTGTCGATAAACTTGCTAGTATAGATTTATATAGTATATATTATCGATAGCTTTTACCTATAAATTTTCGGCATCTAGATAACGTTCCCGGCGTCAAACTCGAATACTTTTTAATCTAAATATGTATCTATATTTTGATAGAAATTTTGGTTAATCTCGATATATTTTTAGATATTAGTATCAATATCGATTTTGAAATTACTCAATATAGTTTAAGATATCGTTATCGGTGTATGTACACGAGGGTGGTCCAAAAATGCATGAGAAAAAGTAAAGTCGGCACTTTTATGCGCTCACCCCCTAGGGTTGTTCTATACCGACAAAAAGTGTACCCATATTTTTTTATTTTAAAATCAAAAAATATTTAGAGGTCGCTGAAAGTTTTCCATGTATTTTATATGGACAAAAAACAACTTTTCGAAGAAACGATATAGCATTCTTAAAAATCAATATTTTTCGATCGGAAAACTTTGCCTATGATCACGAGATTCCCAGTAATAATACCCAATTGCTTCTTTAACCATTTCTTCATAGTAACTAAATATAATTTAGGTATAGCTCCGCCAAAAACCCCTAAACACCCCGAAAAATGTATTAAGGTGGCCAATAAAAAATCTTCAGTATTAAATAATGGTTAAATAAACAATTGGGTATTATTATTAAAAGTCTGCTGAAGTGAACCAGCGTTTTCCGATCGAAAAATATTGATTTTCAAGAATTCTATACCATTTCTACGAAAAGTAGTTTCTTCCCCATATAAAATACATGAAAAACTTTGAGCGCTTTCAGCGACATCTAAATATTTTTTGATTTCAAAATAGGGGTATATTTTTTTCGATATAGAACAGCCTTAGGGGGCGAGAGCATCGAAATTTTGACTTTACTTTTTTTTGGACCACCGTAATGTATACATGTGATTCGCATACTGAGGTCAATCAATCTGATTTTCGACTAAATTTTTTTAATAACATGGGATCTATATATATATATATATGCATGCACATACATATGTATGTAAATAAATACATAGTTTGATTCCTAAAGGCCAACAAAATTTTATTTTAATAAGGATTTCATAATTTATATAATTTTATAAATAAATAGTACGTTATTCCCAAAAAAAAATTTCGAATTTTTGTTTAGTTCCTGAGCGTTATTGCAACAAAATATCACGCTAAAGATCACATTGTAAATAAACGTTTGTGTGAAATAAAATTAAATAAATTTAAATTTAACCCTTTATTTCATTCAACTATGAGTATTTCTCAAATTTATAAAGCATCTTAAACAATTTTAAATAAAAAACTTTAATTTCCCTACATTGCATACTACATAAGCGGATACCGTTAAACAGATAAATACAATTCGGAAATCCCGAAACTGGGAAATATATACCGAATAAATTTTGACAATTCAGCGAAAGTTACGAAATTTTTTGCGAGTTTCAAAGCTTTTTTTGAGTTTACATAATGCTGAGTTTCCAATCTCTCCATACAAAGCTATGTTCTTGTACATGAAGATAAACATGAAGATAAATATATATGTATATATTTTTAGAATTTTTTTGTAGCTTGGTGCGCACAAAAAATTCTTTTTTAGCATAATTTAATAGTTTTCCAATACTGTTTTTTTCATTTATAAAAAACGCTGCAAAAAAAAAGTTTAATAAATTCATATCTCTTTTTTAGCACTTCAAAATTACAAAGAAACATCTAGCAATGCAATCAAAAATTTATAAATTTTATTTATTTAGGTTTAGCCGGCCAATTTCCAAGATATGTTTAGTGCAATAAATTTCCCTCTCACTTTTCGTTTTCATTAGTGCTTTCACTTACATTTCTATGTGTAGTTTATTATATATTCATTTCCTTTAACATACATACATACTACATTTTTACGATACAAATTCTTCACTGAGCTGTTTTGCTTTGCTTTCTTGTAGTTGCTGCTGCACATTCAAGTTGATTGTTTTTCATTACCATGTTTGCGTTCTCTTGGTTAGTATATAGTATTTTTATTTTGCGTTTGTCAATCTTTTTTTTTTTTAATTTTTAATTTTTTAACTTTCTAAATACATATCTTACTTTTTTCTTATCTTTTCGTTATTCAAATTTTATAACTAAAATTTATAGTTTTTGTCATAGTTTGTTAATTTTTGAACAGTTCTGAAATAGTACACATTTATGTATGTATGTAATTCGAAAAACACATCTAGAATATTCGTTTAATTAATTTTGAATTAAGTGTAAAATTTGCTAATAAATACAACTATTTGGTATTGCGATTTCGCTTACTCAATTAACTATCAATGTAATGAAACAAACTGGTTTAGAGAATAGTTGTTGCAAATTCGAGTTATAGCAGAGAGCGAAGTGTTGAGGCATAAAACCTTTGTAATTTTGTGAATACCTACATAGATACCTGCAAATTCCATATCTTTCCATATCTGTCCTTTGGATGCACTGCTTTATTATTTTTGGTATCTAATGGGAATGGTACCTAATGATAATGGTAATGGTAATGGTGCTGGTAATAGTGGAGGAAATTATAATGATAATGGTAATGGTAAAAGCAATGGTACTGCCAGTGGTAATGGTATTGTTAATGTTTATCGTAATAGTAGAGGTGATAGTAGTAGTAATGGGTAATTATATTTGTAATAGTAATGAAACGGTCATGGTACTGGTGATTATATTGGTAATGGTATCGGTGATGATAATTGTAATTGTAATTGCAATAATATTTGTAATGCTAATGCTCATGATAGGTGAAGTATTAATGGTAATGGTCATGCTACTGGGAATATTAATGGTAATGGCAATTTGAATAACTGCGATGACGTTTTTTTTCATTTTGGAGTTATTAGACAACCTTACATCGCCCCTTGAGCAGAATATCTCACTATATCACGCAAAAGGAGCCAGCTTATTAATTTCACACTATATGGATTGGGTGGAAAGTGTGAGAAGGAGTAGTGCTTACGCTCTTAGCCCCCAAGTAGATAATATCAGCCTGAATTTCAGAAATAAGGTTAATAACATAGGAGCAATTCGGAATAGCGAGCTGCTGTGGAAGGACAACATTGCGAAATGCATTAAGTTAGGCCCAACGACACTTTTTACTTACAAAAAAAGAGATATGAAATACTCGTATCACGGGGATTCTTTCCCAGGGTAGTACAATGAAAATGTTCGGAAATCGTCCCTCACATTATTCTCTATGGTTTCTTAGTATGGTGGCCTACACATGATATCAATATCACCTCATAAACCAGCCATTAAGGCAGGAATTTCTCAAAAGTGGGACCCTGCTCTTGGACGCCCCGAATTCGATGAAGCATCTACCTCCGATTGATCTTATTGCTCGATATTTCGGCAAAAATACTTAATCGAGGGAACCACAGGCGCTGTTCGGCTATGTTAAGCACATCGGCAATAATCTCTATTACATATGAGTACCTATCAGTACAAAATTGTAATATTAACACCACAGGACTGCGAGAGCTATATGAGTAATTTTATAAACTTTACACAGATGATGCAAAATTTGAAGGGAGTGCCAGAGGAGGAGCAGTTTTTTCAGCTGTATACGGGTTGGGGATATGTTTCGTCCCCCCTTTCCACTGCAGTGTATGTCGAACTGAAGTGTTGGCCATTCAGGAAGCAGCATGGGCCCTTGCTCAAAGACATACATCGAGGAAACAAGTCTGCATCTACTCTAACAGTCCAGCAGCCGCCAAAGCTTTACCTGCGCATAGACAGATCATTACTTAATGCTGTCGCAGACTTCTAAGATGGTCCTGCATAATATGGTTCAACTTATATGGATGCCTAGAAACTGCGGTATTGAGGGCGATTCCAAAGCTGATTAATTAGTGAGAAAATGCTACAACCTTACAGAGAAAGATGTCATTCGGCATAGGCATACCAGTGGCCAGTTTTAAGCAGTTTGTAAAAGATCGTCCTCTGAATGTCTAATTTTGTGAAAAACGCCACGAGATTAGGGCTGGACACACCGGACCATTTTCGTAGTTCTACGCACATGGAAAAAGAGATCCCGAAAACAATCCCCTACTCCTCTTTAAACCAGTTTTCGGAGTTAGTAAAACTGAGCAGCTGCGTAAATCGTTTAGAAATCCTTTGCGCAAAAATTTTTCTCATTCGCACAGTCAGTGGCTGTCAGTCACTGGACATTCGCACCGTAAGGGCCTGACAGTCTCCGGTTCTTCTTCGTTAATGCAGCTCCTGCAGTAGCCATTATCAGCCACACCTAACAACTCTGCGTGCGTCCCTAAGAGTATGTGTCCGGCCAGTAATCATATGGATAACGATAATTCATTCCCTTTCAATCATAGCAGCTCTCGCGATTTTCTTATGTCCCACTCTGGACACACAAGTTTGCCTGACAAGTCCTTGTTTGCTTTCCCATTTCCAGCGAACTTCTTCTCATTTGGGGATTTGCGCCATTATCCGAATTTATAATTATGGAATCATAAACTATATTTATTGCGGCCGCTATATGACGTAGACTGTCAGTAGCTTCTTGTATAGACGCTAGTTCGGTCTGAGAGACACTGAAATGGTCTCGAAGGCGGAAGGACCAGTCCAGCGCTATTTGTTCAGTGTATACTCCTCCACCTACCCTGCTATCTAGCTCGAATCCATCAGTGTAGAACTGAATAGAATTTTCATACCCCGGGACTCCTTTTGACCGTGATTTTCTGCTGGGTATCTCTGTGTGATATCCCTTACCCTCTGCTATAACTGGATCCGCGGGACACTAATAACAACACGTTTAGATGTAATAACAATAATTTTCTATCAATATACATAACTACATATACATACATATAAACTATACAAATAGATCTCTTCAAAGCTGTTCCAACAAATTGTAAGTACGTGCATACAAACCTACGTAAATGCAAAATCATCCAAAACTCGCTATTCACTTCTCAAAATTCACTACAACTTCAATGCGATTTTCAGTTTATTGCGCGAAGGGATTGTGTGGATTAGCGCCAGGTATGTCGAGATTACCGCCCGTAGTCTGATAAGTGCCGTAGCTGTTGCCAGTACCACCATTGGGATTCATCTCATTTAGACGCGCATTGGAAAGCGCACGCGGTATCGGATTACTGGGTACACCGTGTGGCGCCAGATGTGAGGTCTCTTCGGCCACCTGCAGAATAGAATAATATGATCCCCTCATCCCATATTTTTGTACTTTTTAAAGACGTTTACCTGACGCGGGTCCTCCGTAGGTGGCAATTCCGAAATGAAGCCTTGATCTTTGCGATAGAAGTTCACGAAAACGAAAACACCCAAGACCACAAGACAAGCCAAGCCATAGCCGCGGAATGTTTCCGTAGTGCCATAGTATGTGACGAACATGCCACCAATGATCGCACCACAGCCACGTCCTAGACCGTGATGTATACCCTGTAGTACGCCTTGTGCCGAAGCTCGCAAATGTTTGGGTGTACAGTGCGCAATGTACGAACAGGAGGCGGCCCAAACGGCAGCGTGTGTGATACCCTGCATCAGCTCGAATGGCAAGACCATCCAAGGATTGGTCGCGTAGGAGATGTACAAGAAGCGTAACACATTACCAACCAAGCCCAGGCACAACACTTTGATGTGACCGATTTGTGTGATGAAGCGGAAACTGTAGAAATATGCAAAGATCTCGGAAACGTGGTTGATCACAGAGGCAACACCGAAGAGCGTCGGGGTACCGCCATAATCTTGCAGATGCCAGAAGAGAAACGTGAAAATCAGACCGATGCCGAAGCCCATGAACCAAGCGACGAATAGGAAAGAAATGGTTTTCATATCCTTGAAATGTGTCAAGACAGTCAGCCATTCGGGCATTTCCTTAGTAGTTTGAGCAAATATTTTCGATTGTGCACCCACTGCGGCCTGTGGTGCTTTGCCAACTGCAGCCGTACCACTACCAACCGCTAATGAAGGTAAATTAAGCTGCGCAGCTAACTCGGCCATGGACTCATCTTCGGCTTGCTTATTTGCCGTGGCATCCGGATTCTCGACTGTCTGTTGGTCAAGTTCGATTGGATCATATTTGAATGTGATCTTCGAGGCCGACGCTATGGCACAAGTCATCAATATCGAGAAAATGGCAAAGCAGATATTGTAGTTCTTTTCCATGTGACCAGCGCCGCAAGGATGATGTGAGAAGCGTGTCGAATGATCGAGTACAATGCCGACAACGAACATGGAAATGCCCCAACCGAGTGATCCAAACATGCGTTGATGGCCATACTTGTCTGCATCGTCGCCGAGCAAAGTGATGACGGCTGAGTCGGCGAGTGTGATGGCTGGAGCGCTAAAGAACTCACCTATGAGTATGACGAGCAAAAGCAGGAAGAATGCTTTTTGTATGTCCTACGAAGAGGGCAGATAAGTAAAAAAAAACTTGTGGAAAATATTTTACAATATAAATACTTACTGGTGTGCGATATACCATGGACGAGAATATCGGGCTAACATAGTCGCGATGCTGCTTATCATCGTAATTGCTGACAAAGTTTATATGGATGGGTGAGATGCCGGCGTCAATACGAGGAATAAGCGAACGTTTGCGTCTTGAGGCAGAAAGAGATTGAATAATTGAATTATAGGCGATTTAGCTAAGACTCTAGAGCACTCAAAAGATAGGCAACCGCTAACACTGTCGCGAAATTCTTCTACAAAGAACTTCTTCTCACACTCACCTCCTATGCGACTCCTCCACCACTTCGCTGGCCGGCATCGTGGCAACACCTTGTAAAGCTGCTTGTGAGTTGATGCTCTCCACGCTCTCCTTATTCATGTCGGCCATATCATAGGCGGAAAGATCACGTTTGGTGCGTGTCAGAGTCAAAACGAAATCCGTCTCATTTTTACGTTCGATACAATTCACAGCTTCTGGTTTAATGAAACTTAACGGTATGGTGAAGAGAACCCAACAGGCGAGCGAACCCAAAAGCAATTTTTTTCCTTGGCGGCAGCTAAAAATTGTCATAGTAAGTGGAGATTAATCAGCAGTTATGTAGCGGACAACAGCTACTTACCGATCTGCATAGGAACCCCAGAAGGGCGCCGATAAGAACTCCACAAACGGACGCATGCCAATCAATATACCACATTGACCGGGATTCATGCCCATCTGTTTGAAATAGACACCCATCAGTGGAAAAAGCGAACCAAAAGCGGCAAAGAAGAAGAAATAGAAGGCCTTCACCGGTATGAGTTCGTGTTCGGTGGGACCGAAGAGCATTTCGATAATATCAGCATGACTGCGTATTTTGTGCGTTGATTCCTTGGCTTCGGGGTAGCTGCAATGAAAAGTGTAGTAATATAAAAATATAAAGTGAACTAAGTGCACTTACAGCGTCGGGTCCACTTCACCAGTAGCCTCTACATCGACACGTGGACGTGCTGCCACACCATATGGTTGCTGTGGTACACCACCTACTCCAGCATTTGGCATGCCTCCGCCATAACCACCAGCGACGCCTTGTCCACCATAGCCGCCAGTTTGATCATAGCTCGCACCAGTTTGATCATAACCACCACCTGTTTGTTCGTAACCGCCCATCTGCTGTCCATAACCGCCACCACCATAGCTGGGCTGTTGTTCATAACCACCACCACCGCCACCAGCGAATGGATTGGGTGCTCCACCATACTGAGCCATGTGTACTTCGTTTATTTGTGGTTACACTGTCTGTGACAGACAAACGCTGCCTGCGATGATCTTTACTTACTCTAAGTACTTAGTAATAATAACGACGATTTTTTGTTGGAGAGTGATGCGTTGTATTTGTCCTTTAGTTGCTCACTTATTCCGTCACTCCACTACTTATGCGTTCTTTTGTTTTGCAGCGCCTCCCAATGTCTTAACAAAACTCTCGTCCGTTGCCCTCACTTAATCGCGCCTGTTGATGATGCTTACGGCTCGTTAACTTTTCCTCTTATTCCTCTCTCCGTTCGTTTTTTAATTAAACCTTTTGTATTAAGCGTTAGCGTTGAGCTAGTTTGTGTTCTTGTCTTTTTTTAATAACTACGCGCGAAGTCATTGCCTCCAATATTCTGCGTTGATCAGCTGAAGAAAAAGTAATGAAAATGGAAAATTAAAGCTCAATCCATATACGTTACTTATTAAAGAGCAAATAAATATACAAGATTTAGAGCAAACATATGGGAAGACTACTCGCATTGCGGTTAATCAGATGTAACGGGCGATTTGTCGACTAGACTAGCTTTATAGGCGTGCCTCGCAGACTTTATATTTACATATTTATTATCTTGAAGTGATGAGCGCGAATCTGCATTAATTCATGAGATAAGCCGACAATCATACATCTAGTTATACCTTAATGGTGTGTAGGCGCCTGTTGGTATACTACAGCGCTCAGCACACACATTGAGAATGAACTACTTTCTTAGATTTATTGGATTTCGCTTGGGTTTTTATTGGAGCATAAAACTAAAATTATAGTGTAAGCGTACACTTTGGATTGCCATTTAATTTTTATATTCGTTTTTATTATTTTCTATGTGTTTGCACACACAAAATTTTATTTGGAACGTCTATAATTTTCATTTCGTAATTTGCATTTCAAGGCAAAAAATAACTCCTACACCATTAAGTATGCTATTTTTCTGCTACTCACTTTATATCAAACACTTGAAAAGCTCTCCTTGCTGACAGTAATTTCACTTTGCACACAATAGAATGATTGACGAAGATACGTAATACAACGAGTTTCAGATGAATACTTGAAGATATGTACATACATACTATGTACAAGTGAAAGCAGCTAATGATAATTGCAGGACTACGCTTGGGAGCAGCAGGCAAAAAGGATGTACGCATTTAAATGTGTTAGTATAAGTGGACGAAATAGAGACGCAATTGATTGCTTTTGTGTGAATCTTCGAGCATTGCTTAAAAAGTATGTAAATACTCATGCTTTGGTTTCGAGAACATAAACTTGTTTATTTAGGTATTTAGTATTTGGGTTCACTGAAAGATTTATATATAAAAAAAAGTATGTAAATACTTATACTTTGGTTTTAAGAAACAAACACCTTTTCAACACACCGCTTTCAAAACTTTCGCTACATTTTAGACCGGGTCAATCGCAATGCGAAAGTTAGTTAGTTAGTTGTTAGTTTTATACAAATTATTGCAGCCCATTCTAATGTATGTACCAGTCATAGTAAAATTTAATTTGCTGCAGACTAAGTATTAATTACAAAATGTATTTACTTGTTTCCACGGGACTAAAGATGACTAAGAGAGCATTTAATTACTTTATTTAGAAAAATTTTGAAAAAAATTTATAACAGAAGTATTCAGAACCATAAAACTTACACGAAATTTCGAAGAAAATCTTAAAAGTTTGTAATATCTCGAAAATCTCGAAATAATCCCAAAACCATTCTCAAACTCCGAAAAAGTCCTCAAAAATTTGACAAAAGAAAATATTAAAAAGCTTGCGAAAACCCCGAAAAACTTGATAAAATAAGGGAAAGTCCCGAAAAGTATCACAATAACCCCTAAAAGGTACTAAAAAGTTTAGTACTCTAAAGGAAAGTCTCGAAAAACCCCCCAAGTTCCTAAAAAGCTTCGAATAGCCAAGCACGAGGAAAATCGAAGATGTGCTACAAAATTTATAAACCATTCAAAATAAGTCCCGAAATATTTGTGAAAAGTCGCGGAAAAATATAACACAAAGGAAAGCGAAAAGACACGAAAAAATCTCAAAAAATTTCGTATAAAATTTTGACAAGTTCCGAAAACGTCCCGAAAGTTCTTTTAAAAGTTCCTAAAAGTAAAACACCGATAATTCAAGAACATAACAAAAACCATTCGAAAAATCCAGAGAAAATACCAACAAGTTTGGAAAATCCCGAAAAGTCCTACAAAAAGAAAGGAACGTCCCGAAAGAATATTGATATCGGCCCGGAAGATCTCGAAAAATTTCAGAATAACGTCCGAGAAAAAATTAACGCAAGAAAAATTAAGAAAAGTCCTGAAAAAATTTCAAAAATTTCGTTTAAAATCTTGAAAAGTTTTAAAGATCTCGAAAATCTCATAATAGTCCAAAAAAAATCAAAAACTACAAAAAGTTCCAGAAAATCGCAGAAAAATACGAAAATTATAGCACGAAGAATCCCAAAAAGTGCTGAAAATATAGAGAAAAGTTTCCAAAAACTTTCCAAAGTTCTTAATAAGCTCCCGAAAAGTAAATCACGAAAAACACAGAAAAAAATTTCCAAAAATCTGAAGAAATCTTTAAAATTCCGAAAACTCCCGAAAATCACGAAGCATCTTATTATATTGTCAATCACACAAATGAAAAATTAAAAATTACCGGTTGCTCTTTCTTTTCCTTTATCTAATAAATACCTTAGTACTTTTATATGTAACATGTAAACACCCCATTAGGTAGCTGTTTTTTATACTCCTGAAATTCTTTCATAGTGAGTGTTCAAAAACGCTTGGACCAAATTAAACTTTTATTTTTGATACGGTCTAACGTGCGTACGTACATACATATGTACATTATTTACATCTGCCTGTAGGTATTAAGAACTTAATTAACTAATCTTTTTCTAATTTTTTATAATTTTTATCTCTACTTCACCCCCATGTTTCATCTATCTGTTTGCTCGTACATTAACTTTTCGCTGACTTTTTTACCACTTTGTTTTACTTTTAACCTCCGCAATTTATTAGCTTAGTTTCATATTTCATTTGAGTGTCAGTGTCGCCATTTAACATTTTTCTATGTCAATGCGCATTACCGACGAACATACATACATATGTATGTACTTGCATGCATACTTGTATATTAACTTTTTTATAATTATAATCTGTCGTGTGTAAGGTCGCACGCAAATAATTATATATACATATATGCATATTTACATATATACAAATATATGTATGTAGGTAGGTATCTAAGTAAATATGCAAATATGTGTGTGAATCTAAAAACACTATATATATATATATAAATACGTATATTTACATATGTACATAGGCATATTTACATACATACGTTCTAAAGTACCCTCAGATGTGTGCCATGACGTATGTGTGCTATTTGACTCTTTACTACCTATTCGCCATTACCCGTATTACTCATACGTCACGTATACCCCGCACGTTTTTCGTTCGTCTTTTAGTTTATTCTCTTTTTTTTGGATTTTGTTTTCATTCATTTATGCTGCAATTGTGCACTTAGTGGAAATTTTATGCAACCACTTTAATCCAAATGGTTCAGCATAAACTTAAATATTTGAAATGATATTCTCATTGAGATACATATATACATATTTCCTTGAGAGACGAAGAGTCTTGACACTTTTATGAGGAATGCAAACAAAGCGAATAGCAATAGGAATTGATTTCTGCATAAAATGTAAAATATTTGGTATTTATTTCAATTTTGCTTATAGTGAGGGTAGATTAGGTTAAGATGGCTTGGCGGATTCGCCAACGTTACGCCTCAAAAGGCACTTCCGACATTATCTAACTAAATTCGAGCACATCGTTAGTGATCGTACGCTCGTATTGATTGCCGATTATTTGTATACGTATATACGTTTTACCTCCTTTAACGATGTACGAGTAATTGATTTTATTAGTCAACCGAAAAACACTACAACAGTCTGGAAGTCTAAATTTGTAGTTGATGAAAAATTAGTACAAAAAAATCATCAATATATTCGTATGAGGGAAAAATTATCGACCATTGGCAAAATTACATTCACATAAATTCCACTTTGAATCTTTCGCAATTTACTAAACAAACAAATCTGCAGGATGGTACATACGTTGGCAGAGGGGCAGCAAGAGCACGCGTCCTACTCTCCTCACTATTTCCGAATTCATTCAAACAGACTATGGAACAGCCTTTAAAGATTTTCAGACCAACCCCATCCGAATGAGGCAAAAAGCCTTGCTTCGTGGGCAAGTGTTGGGTGAGGGGACTCATTCGATCCGCATAAGTATCGAGGCGTGGATGGAATTTATTCGGCTTTACTACAATGGGATGAGAATCTATATAGTCATTTTACACCTAGTGAATATAATGAAGAATAGTTTAGTTCTAGCCTGCAACCCAAGTGCATATAGGAGAGCCCACTTAGCGCTTATACCCAAGATAAGAACAAGGGATTGCTTCTTAGCTAAATCCTTTAGGTCAATCAGTAGAGAATGTCTTTGATAATGAAACCCGGTCGAGCACCACCTATCCTGTACCAGCTAATAAGATTAATCCAGAGTGCTTTTAACTATGGAAATGTTGTAACCTGTGCCTTCCTTGATACAGAAGGAGTTTTCGACAACATCTCACATGAGGTCTTTTATTCTAGTACTAGAAAAAGAGGTGTGCAGGCACCTACTCGTAGGTGAATAAAAACAGAGGCCACAGTTCTCTACGGTTAAAAACTACGAAAATATGTCCAAAAGGGGGTATTATCCCCAATCCTTTGGAGCTTAGTTTTAGCTGAACACTATCAGACAATGGAGTCCGAGGACAAGGCTACGCGGATGACATAGTCATAATAGCAAGAGGGGAATTCAAGAAAAGCATATTTTACATAATCCAAAGGGCACTAAACAAACAAAGCAGTGGCGTGTGAATATGAGTCTCAACACAAACCCAACAAAAACCGCCACCATTTCATGCACAAGAATAAGGAGTCTGCCGGAAATGAGAGTTATAAGCCTCGATGACGCAGAGGTCAGCACTACCGCGGAAGTGATTTATTCGGGCATCATGCTCGAAACAAAACTCGTATGGAAGAAAGACGTTGATATGAAAACATCCAGAACCACAAGTGTCCTCGAATACTCAGATGGATGTACTATGATATATATATATATATATATACTATGATTTTCAAACAAATGATAATCTATGGAGCGGTGGCCTGGAACTCCACAGCTAGCCTAGTGACTGGAAGGCGCTTACTCACGTTTTACATGTATGTACATCACAGGCGCAATTAACAACTGCCCTACAGCGGTAATGGTGTTTATACTCGAGCTCACACCGCTGTACATCAGCATATAGCAGACTACTAAACAATTCTTCTATATAGATGGTAGTACCATCTCAGAAATTGGAGTCTGTCAGGTCCCAGCTACCCCTAACTCAATTCGCACGGGATGTAAGTAGAATTATTATATTCCAAAAGAACTTCAAAATAGAGCTGAGGAATAAGGCAAGCTGGAACGACCCAAACATCAAGAAAGTTCACCCTCTACACAGGCGGCTCAAAAGCACCCGAGGCCATTGGAGCTGGCAGTCTTGGTCCGAGATCAAAAACACAGTTCCCACAAACAGACTCCTTGAAATGTTTCAAACCATCGGTCTGTGCATAGAGTAATCTCTATGCAGGGAAAGTATCGCATTCAAAAGTTCCTGATATTTAGCGATAGCAAGCCGCACTCAGGGCCCTTCATTGTCATGAAATCAAGTCTACATTGGTTTTCAAGTTCACAGAGATACTAAACGCCTTAGCAATAAACAATAAGGCCTTACTTCTCTAGAACCACAAAGGCTCCATAACCGAAAGTTCCAGGGCTGATGAATTGACTAGGCACGACAACCTCGATGCTCCGATGAGGTCAAATTTCTAGAGATTACGCTAGATAAGAGACTTAATTGGAACTCCCATCTTGAGAGAGCGGTTGCTAAAGCCACACATATGGATTGAGAACAAGACTGATAGAGGGGCTGTACCGTATTATCGTACGTCCGATTTTATCCTACGCATCCGTAGCGTGGTGGCAGAAGAGACTGCAAAAAACTGTCATACTTTTCCTTAACTGCAAAGATTGGCATGCCTTTCTGTCACTGGATCTATAAGAACCTGCTCAAATGCGGCTCTAGAGTCGCTTCTGGAATGGGCTCCTCTCAACATTTTTATCCAGGAAACAGCAGCTACGAGTGAGCTGCACTTTCAACTATCTAACGACGGGTTCTTCACAAAGAAGCTCCATGCAGGTATGTTTGGGAAGAT
>NW_023458562.1:32875558-32876848 GCF_013731165.1 Rhagoletis pomonella
GACGGGTTCTTCACAAAGAAGCTCCATGCAGGTATGTTTGGGAAGATACCAGGATTGGAGATATACGGAATCTCTGATTCCATGGCTAAAGAGGTCGGCTTTGGCAGAAAGTTCCAAGTGATTATCCCCAGTCGCGAAGATGGGGAAATGGTCTCCCTGCACTTGATCCCATATGGGTACACTGGCACACAGATGGCTCAAGGATGGAGGACAGAGCAGATTGATGTATTTATGAACCTAGAACCACACGGAAATACTCGCAATTTTAAACTGCGCAAAATTAAAGCTTAAAAAGGATTTTAAGGGAGCCTTTCTAGTTATCTTTTCAGATAGCCAAGCAGCCGTCCGGACTATAAAATCCAAGCTTGGTTAGAGACCAAGCCGTTGTGGAATCGAAGGAAATGAGGTCGCCGACGAGTTGACACGAGAAGGATCGCTAGCTGCAATTTCGGGACCTGAAACATTCTGTCGTCTCAGTTGGCCTCTTCGAGAGCCATAATTGCTGAGTGGGTACACTGTGAACGCTGTAAGTATTGTTGAGCGGTGGGAGCCTTAGGCAGGCCGGGCTTTTTGGCTACCCTTTTAATAGAAGAGACATTATTTTAGAAAATAGAATTGACATCAGGCTACTTTCGGGGTACCTGACTGGTCACAACCAATTACGTTTCCACTTACGTTTCCAAAATAGCCTAACCTAAGTCTGAGCGAGGTATTGTAAGGAATAACAATATCTACCTAAGCAACGAAATCTAAATAAATGCTTCTCCTACGTCCGCAAATTTCAGCCAAAAATATGCGCACGCAAAGAAAAAATTGTTAAAGGATGGGAGCCAAAACATGGCACAATATGTGCAAGATATATTTGTACGTGTGTGTGTGTGTGCGAATAAAAAACCACAGTCGCCATGATATTTGTGATTTTTATATAATCACGCCAATATGGCGTATTTCTTGCCCGACTCTCTATAGCTTTCTTGCGCACACATTGATTTCTTAACATTTAACAACTCTCGACATTCAACACTGTAATGAATTCTAAGCCAGCAACATATTTTTTATATCAAATAAGCGACCTTTTCTTTGTTCCCTTTTTTTTGGACAAAGTCGCGCTGTGTCGACAATTTGACATTTATGCTGCAAAACTTTTTCTTGTTTCGTGCTTGTTTGCATTGTTGTTCAGTGAAATTATATGTTATTGTAATTTTTAAGTTTTTTTTTTATTTTTGCATTTTTTTACTACGCTTTTTACTTGTTGTTTTTGTGTTTGCATCATCGCTTTTTATATGTCTG
>NW_023458562.1:32876858-32882898 GCF_013731165.1 Rhagoletis pomonella
AAATACTTTTAAACGCTTACACTGTGTACACTTTTACGAATTTTTTAACAAATTTCTACTTTTTTCATGTAGCAAATATTTTCTTCCACATTTTATAACATTTGCAATATGTATGCCAAAGCACACCACCACAATGTCAAAAAATAAAAGCGCTTATATATGTGTAGGTAAAAGCGCAAGGACGAGTCAGTAGTATTTCTTACTGCTGGTGCTACTGCTGCTGCTGCCACGGCTGATACTGTACTACTCAGGTGCTCTTAAAGAAATACTTTGACTGCTTTTCCGCTCAACTTCTTGCAGCGGCTCTCGCTCGATTTCACCAAACCAACTAATAACTGTCAAGTCAAATTTCTTAACAGCCAAACTCAGCAGCTACAGCCATTTAAATTTTTTTTTTTGCACTCATTCGCTTTTCCGCTTTTACTTTAATTTCATTTCCTCAGCTACGCCCTGTGCTGCCATGCATACTCGTGCATATGTATGTACATGCGCCTCCCATCTTTGTCCTTCATGGCGTATGAGTGTGCGATAAAGCGCGTTAAATTTAATTCTCATTTTCCGTTAAACGAATGAGCGGCAGGTGTATGTGTGTGAAAAATTGAGCGCATTTAATAAACCAAAGAGAGCGCGAAAGTGTGCGCGGTAGCAATGCCATGTTGCTGGCGTCTGGCCTTTTCGCTGCTCATTCGCGCGCGCTCAATTCAATTCAATTTCATTTATTTCGTTCAGTTGTGTTGAGTTAAGCTTTAGTTGACAGTTTGCTTAACGTAATTGTAATACTCAAAGTGACAGGAATGCTTTAGTCGAGCGCTTTTTTTAGCACTAGTATTTGTTGTACATTGGCACTGATTTATCTAATTTTCAAAATACGATTGAAAAATATTTCAAAGTGATTACCGGCAGATCTCAAATCGTTTGAAAAATTTCCTTAAAAAGAAAGAAAACAACTCCATTCCATCATTTACACATAGGAAGACCCTGCGGCAACTCGAAAAAATTAAAAACTGAGGAGATTTCTCTTCAAATATTACCAACGGTCACTTTTCGGTCTCTTCGCGAAAAAAAATTCTTTCAGTATTTCACGAAAATCTAAGGATTCAGTTTCCCTTGGAAACCTAAACCGCTAGTATTGTGGAGATAGCTTTTAACGTATCTAAAAATAATTAGGAGCGTAATGCCCAATTTAACTGCATGTGCCTCTATTAGACTGTGTCCTGTCAGGATGCCTATCCTAGTTTTGCAGTCCCTTCGTGACAGCAATGACATGTATTTAGTTTTTACTCCTTGACTTCGGCAATTTTGCAGATGGTTAAAGCATTCCATCTCGAAGCACATAGATTTTTCTGAGGTTTCTTCATCTCTTTTACGCTTTAAAATATAAAAATTATTTAGTATGAATTGATTGCCTTCATCTGTACTTGACTATCTACGCAAATATTGACTGTAGAGCACATTTTTTTCAAGGATTATTTCCGCGCCTTTCCTCGCAGCAAAAACTTCGGCTTGATGGTATACCCCATAGTATTCCACCAGCTTAATTGCAATCTAATCTCCTTCCTACTTCGCTCTTCATTTTGAAGCCTTCTGAAAATATGTTCAAAGTCTTTCCGCTGGGATTCTGGTCTCTTCTTTAGTGGTCAGGAACCACTTTGTAAAATTTGGAGTGTAGAACCTGACAATGTGTCTTCTCGTCAGATTTGTTTCAATTTCAGTATTTGCGCTAAGTTACCTAAAATTTCAGTGCCGGTTTGACAAATTTTAGTATTGATCTGTCCGAAGCCATTGTTAACCTTTGTTGTAGCTCTTCGCACAAATATCTAAGCACTGAGCCGACCTGTACTGTCTATTAATCCATTTTCTCGGCATTGATCACCCTTCAATCATTTTTTGCTTTGACTAGTTTAAACTCTTGGCGAAAGATTTCTGCTAGCTTTAACCATCAACCAAATTCTCAGCCTAGGTCGCGATTTGATGCCTCGGGCTTCGACAACTATCGGACAAGCTCCTGAGTGGAGTCGAATTAATTTATCGAGCGCATATTTTTGGAACTCCACGCCCAGATCAACAATTCAATGTATATCTGCCCCTTCATGTAATCGTTGATTCTTTGTGACCGGTGGAATGGCCAGACGAGAAGGGTTACGTCGATCTTAAGAGGTATCCTTTAGTGAAGTACATAACTTCTAGCTGCCTGCCTCTGTGTTACTGCTTTAGATTTCTCGTTACTGCATCTACTTTGGTTTTAATCAGGGACCAAAAATAACTGTTATCTCAAATTTACAAATTTAAAACCTTGCCCATAACAGTTATTAGATTAAAAATATTTTTTACTTTGCCTCGACAGACTAGCATTTTCAGACCGTCTGAAACCGGTCTTTTATTGGCGAAAAGGGTATCTTACCTCAGCAATTTCTGACCGAGAAAACGCGGTATGACTTCGGTCTGAAACACACACAGATGGTCTAAAAAGAGTGGTGTGTCGAGGCTCATACAATTACCTCTCGCTAAAATCTGGGCGAAATCCTGAAGAAAACTCAGTGGTGTTATCTACTTCATAAAATACTTAAAGCATAAGTGCGTTTCCAAATGCCTCGCAAAATTCAAGCCTCAAGTGGAATAACTACTACATATTCAATGGTCTGAATAATTTACCGTCAAATTTTTGCTTGACTCATAAAGTAATAATTGACGCGTTAAGTCGTCAAAAATCGCCAACTACATTGTACTTAAGAAAATGTATCAAACTTAAGGGAAAGGAAAAAAAACAATAATAATAATAAAAGCAAGAAAGCAATGCGCAGCAACCAAATACAATGGCGAGAACAAAAGACGAAAGTCCATAAAAAAAAAACACAGTGAAGGGCCTGGTACCCGCAATACGGAAGTCACACGAAATTAAAAATAAAAGCGAAAAAAAGTGATGAAAATGTGTAGCAAATTGCTATCTACCCAACACATTGACTAGCTTTTCAAACGCGAACAATAAGTCTTCTCAAGCGTGGGAGATGAGAATGAGCAGTGCACGCCAGGATGATGTTGAAAAAGTGTAATTTTCATACACACCGATAGTATGTTTATACGAATGCTCATTAAGAATGCAAGCAACAAGTGGAATGATTAATAGCTATTTAGTTTTTTTTTTTTTCATTTCAATTGCCGCTTATTTTCTGCCTAAAAAATTGCAAAGCAAACTTTGCTTTTCATGTTTGCCTTAAAACATAAAAATCGCTAGCTTAGAGTTAAATGTTGATAAGTCCACTTTTTATGAAAACTCATATTTGGATATAGGAAGCAAGAGAGATTAAAAATGTCTCCTTTCGAAAAGGATTACATAAGTACTTGTTTTATTTTTCTCGTTTATATTGAATGAAAGGCAAATTTGCTAGGTCCAAAAAAGGCACCGAAAATCCAATAAGGTCAAAGTACTTAATGCGAAATCTGTTAATATAGATCGAATCTTAGATAGGAAAAAATTACTTTTAGTACATACAAATTCACTGGCCCAGATGTTATTTATCCATGTTTGTTGCAGCAGAATCCATATCTGGTATTTTAATCAGGATATTGAGAGCGAGCCTCGGATCCTTTGTAACAACAGCTTAAGAAAATCGATACATTGCCAGTGTTGCCAGAAATATTTCGTGAAAAATCTCTCAGGGGAATATTGAATCTTCATAAATTGCAAAGGATTAAAAAAAATTACGTTGTGTGAAAAAATTTTTTTTTTTTTGATGATTTTAAATTAAAAACTAGGTTTAGAGAATGAATGAAACATAAATTTATTTGTGGCATTCTTTTTGGACGGAAGACCCCTGCACGCCCAAAATTAATTTGATCCTAAAAAATCGTGGGACGATGCAATTGAAAGCTTATTTCATCTAGTTTTGAAAAGCGTGCGACAATTTCATGATATTCACGAAACCATGGGCCAAAGATGGTAAAATTGCGTTTTCAGTTTTTCTCTCTGACGTCAGACTATGAAATTTGAAAAATATGATTACTTTGAAAAATGTTAAAAAAAAATCAGGGAAAAGAAATGGCAAAAAACTCGCAATTTACTTGAAATTTTGAGGGTTTAGGGGTCAAACGCACCTCAGATTCGGATTCAGTGGATCGAAATACATGTCGGTAGGTGAGCCTGGTTGAAGCACACACCACTTTTTTTTTGTGTGCCGGTAATATCGTTTAGCTATCGATAGAGTTTTCAAATATCGCTACATCGACCTTAAAGTAATTCAGTTCTCTGTAATTGTATAAACAAACATTTGCTGATTGTTAAAAATTGTGTACAAATAAAAAAAGCTTCAGCACTTCTACAAACAAAAGGAAGAGGGGAATTTTATGCCGATGGGTAATCATGTATTTAAATATGTATGTATGTATGTACGTTTAATATAATTTTTTTCGGCATGTTGGGAAAATGCGCAAGGTACTTTTAATTTTATTCTGCAAATATGCGCATATATATGTATACATGTGCCTGTACATTAGGGTGGCAAAAAAAAAATGTAAAATGTTAATGGAAAAAATACCCGTATTTTTGGTGTATAAACAAAGATATTTAGAACTACCCATGAAGCCCACGAATCTTTTTTAATACATTTTATATGTAAAAAGCATAGAAATGGCAAAGAATTCTTGAAAATCAATATTTTTCGATCGGAAAACTCCCTTACTCTTCAGGAGACTTCCAATAATAATAACTTTTTGTATGGATTCACTCATAGCATTTTGTTTGGGTATTTGGGGGACTTATAAAAAATTGTTAATATTAAAAAATTATTAAATAAACAATTGAGTATTGATATTGGAAGTCTTCTAATGAGAAACAGAGTTTTCTGTTCTAAAAATACTGATTTTCAAAAATTTTCCCCTTGATGCAGTTCTAAATATTATTTTTTTTTTAATTACGCTCGAAAATTTGTTTGTTTAAACTTAAGCTTACAAAAAGAGAGGTAACAAAATTAATCTTTGTCTGTTGTACTTTTACGTACAAAATTTGTCGCGAAGAGCAAAATTACACATAAAATGTTTAAAACTGATTAGATATGAGCATTTAGTGTTTATTACACCATGCGACAAAAACAAAAATATTTCAAAACACACGAAAGAATCGCTATACTCACGAAACTATGGGCCAGTATAGTAAACTGCGTTTTTAGTTTTTCACTCTGGCGTCAGGATTTTTTTTTTTTTGTTTTTTCAAAGGACTTCGAAATTTTAAGGATATGATTAATTAAAAAAATTATTAAAAACAAATCTTTGCAATGTAGAATAACTGTGTAGGTACCAAATGAGAGAGAAAATTCTGTGGAATTTAAAAACAATAAATTTTTTTGGTTTACAAGGACGGATAGGTATTGAAAATGCGCTTTTAATAAATTTTATCTTTTTAAGTTAATAAAGTATACAGGACGAGATTCGATGATGAGTTCGGGCATATATGTATTAGTCCTGAAACAATGATTTTTTCAAAAAAAAATTTTGCAAATTTTCATGGATATGTAGGAAAAAATTTGTAAAGGACATTTTCCATACCCATTCGTCCTTATAGAACTGTTTCTTTTATATGATACCCTTATTGTTATGCTACATTGCACAGATTTTTTTTTAATTTTTTGAAATAATCATATTTTTTTAAATTTCAATGTCCTTTAAAAAGACGCGACGTCAGAGAGAAAAACTAAGTATGCAATTTTACTATAATTGACCCATAGTTTCGCGAATTTATTCATTTTTTGTGTGTAAAATTTACTGTCGCATTGTGTTATTAGTAGAAAATTTATTTTTACGTTCAAAATGTTTGCAATTTTAAATATTTCATGTGTATATTTTAAACACCTCATATTCAAAAATCAAATCTTGAACATCTTAGGCGTATATTTACATAGATTCCGGTTTAAAAATAAACACTTGTCAATAATAGTGTTACATGCACTTTGATGAGTGTATATTAAACATTTTTATTGAGCTTAAGCAAAAAAATACGGTTATTATTTTTTCCATTTAGAAAAATCCTAAAATTTGAGAGCTTAAAATT